>NW_019174446.1:8572212-8652763 GCF_002260705.1 Seriola dumerili | reverse complement strand
TTGGGCACACCACCTCCAGTCTGAACTGATGAGCTCATTATTTTTGCTCCCAGAACCCCCTCCAGTCTCTGGAAACAGCAACACACAGCCGGAGCTCAGTGTGAGGGTATGTGTGTGTGTGTGTGCGCGTCGTATGCGTTGTGTGTGTGTGTGCTGCAGGACTATGGCCTTTCCTGGAGTTCTGCCTCTGAACTATTTATTGTAAAAGTGATTAGGGATAAAGAGAGGTGGGAGCAAGGAAAGTGAAAAAGAGACAAGCAGGTAGAAAGAGAGACAGTCAGTGAGAGCTGTGATCATGTCAGCAGCACACACACACACACACACATACACAGACACACGCACACACACACACACATAATTTTTCTTTTTCTTTCTTTCTATCCCATACACAGACACAGAGGCAATTACCACGATCCATGCTTGGTAGGATATTCCATCTCTCTCCAGCCGGCTTCACCGTGACTTCACTGTAAAGACTCTGGCTGTGAAGAGATTGCCCCCCCCCCCCCCCCACCCCCCACACCACACACTACCACCACACACACACACACTACACCTCCCACCCCCACCCCCTGTCTTTTCCTTTCTTGTTGCAAAGAACGTATATGGAGTTTCAAAGAGGGAGTGCTGCGCCTGTGCATATGTGTCAAAGTGTGAGCTCATGTTTGGCACTGTGGCTGTTTGTTAAGATGCACAAATGTGTGTGTGTGTGTGTGTGTGTGTCAGTCCGCATGCTGAGATCTGCTATTGTGCAGCACTCATATGGAGATTTGCAGTTGCATCGGCGTGTATTAATTTAAGTTTCTGGGTGGCAGGGATATTGTATGTATGTGCATGTCTGTATGCGTACATATTGTTATGAGAGTGAAGATGACGACGAGGAGAAGCAAGAGGCTGGTGATGGAATTTTTTTAAGTGCTGTCTGCAGGAAGCCTAGGCTTGTTTGTTTGAAGTGAGGATTATCATTTGAATGAACTGCCTGAACCCAGAGTTAAAGCCTGGCAGTTTTAGAAACAGAGGTCATGAACTAGTAGATTGAATAATTGCCTTGGTTTTTCTGTGCTCACTGCAAAGTAAAACATCACGTGGGTGGTCTAAATCCGTACAAATGGAGATGAAAAAAATATGCATAAGGAAGCCATAGATTTTCTCATTAGAATTTTGCTTTGAAATGACTTGTAATGAAATGTGATAATACTGAGGAAAAGTAGGTTACTCCAACAAGTAGAGGAAAGCAAGCACTCATGTCAAGTCACCATGCAGTTCATCGCTAGGGATTGTGGTTATTGTTCAGCTTGACAAAGTGCGGTTTAGAAATGTTTTAAGTGAGTCAGCCCCCTCTGCATTCTGTGTATTCACGTCATTAACGCCTCTTCACAATCTGCTGTGCACAGTAGTGCCACTGAGCTGCCATGTCAAACGCCACTTGACTTTCAAAAAATTTGACCCAAACAGTTGATTCCAGGTTAATAAACACACAATGGTTTGTGATAGCTCATTAATCATTCTCAGCTTGGGCTCTTTGCCTTGATGCAATTTGCTCCCATGGCTTTAATTGAGATTTCTTAGTTGTGGTACAACACGAAGACAAAAGGATGCCTCGTGGATTGCTGATTCCGTTGTGTCCTGTGTGTTGTTTCTACCGTCTCTGCTGACCTCCCGGTGTTTCTGCCTCTCCACACCTGTTCACCCCTTTTCCCTTTCCTTTACCATCTACCTCTTAATCCTTCTCACTTCCTCCTTCCACGTCCACCTTCCCTCTTCCTCTGTCCCTCAGTTGCCAGGTGTTTTTTTTTTTTTGGTGTAATGATAGCCTGCTTTGTGGTCTCACAGCTCTGGGTTATTAGATCCAATATCATTTCTAAAGCAATAAACGGGAGACAGTACTTGTGTGTATTTTATTCTTTGTCTTTATTTTTTTTCATTACTCCCAGAACGTATTAACAAGCTTACTTTTTATCCTTACAGGCTCAAGCTTAATTACATTCAGGGAAACGTCACTATCAGCCATGGAGCAGAATAAGTAACAAAGGCTTTTTTGATTAAGACCAAAGTTTCTGTTTTGGGTTCCATTTTTTTTTATGAGCTAATATCTGGATTCTCTGTGATATCAGTCATGACTGGAAGCTGAAATGTATTTCTCAATAACCTCATATTCATATGGAAGGTTAAGCTCTCCAAATCCAGGATGGGGAATATTTAGCAAGCAAAATGTCACATAGGAATATGGCGTTAACCTTTTAATATTAAAGTACTCATTATGCAAATTATCAACATCAACTTTTTCTACTACAGCCGGAGCCTCTGTAGGTGTGTGCATTTTTCTGAGGAGGGTCAGTGCGCCTCATCATCACCTGCGTCTTTCTCTCAACACATGCGAGCGGACAGAAAAACAATTCAAACATGGTTCCACTTCACTTAGATTGGTGTTACTTACTTAATTAACCGCAGCTCCAGCCCCAAACTAAATGGTATTTTATAGATACTGTATGACGGCTGACCTGAAATATTCACCGGTTTTCTTGATTATATGTCATGTAGCTGTCATGCAGCTGTTACAGGAGGCGTACGCGTAGGTCTGTTTAATTCATCAAGATACAAATATGGATATGCTCGCACTTGTAGATATCTGAGCAATCCCATGTAATCCTACTTTAAGACAGGGTTCGGGTGACAGGAGCCAGGTAAACAGCCATCCATTGTACATTGTAGAGGTAATAAATCCAAGCCAACATCCCATCCACAATGAAAAGATGCTTTTGGAGGATAAATGCAAACGTCTGTCATTTCTATGTTGTTCTATGTTTCTTTGCACGGGCGCAGTGTCAGAGGACAGTAGAAGGTTAAGTGGGAAAATCAAGCTCAAGATTTCTTTTGTCCAGCTTTCTTCTTGCCCTTCTCATTTTATTGATAAATTTAGCTCCTGCATTAATTCATTAATTTTTTTTTTACCACTTTTTCACACATCCAGCAGACGCAGCAGCAGACTGCAGACTGCAGAGTGATAATTCTTACACCTTTCACGTTATTATAGAAAAAATGTACCGATAAGCGCAGGCAAACATTTAAGTATTTTGAACCTGGCGAGCATTCAGGTGGTCAAGAGTATTAGATTATGCTTTAGTAGCATGTTTTTTTTTTCTTGACAGGACTATGGAATTTGTGACTGCAATATCTGCTGTCAATGCAAAGGAGCAAGCTACAAACTTCTCAGAACCACCTTTCATACGACAGGCAGTGAGTGTTTGGTGTTCAAAACAGATTATTTCACTCTTCGATTTGTCACTTCCTATGCACAAATAGGATTTCCTACCATTCAAATTTCAAGACATCAGATCAGGGCAAGAATTTCACTTTGGCACGTGTGATGAATCTATCATAACTCACTTGGAGAGAATTCTCTGCTTTGTGGGCGCTCCACTGAGAGTTTCAGATGTGTGCTTAAACTCAGTAAGTGTTTTTGGAGAAGGGCAGTCACATAAGCATCTTCTTTTGGATGAAGGTTTGGCCAATTGAAGAAAAATGTTTAAAGACACAGTCATCTACTCACACACACGGTACATGTCACCACTAACTAATCCATAGTTAGACTGCTTGGTAAAATCTGCTTTAGATTACAGATACGGCCGGTACAGTAGGGGGAGAATATGGAATCACATACCTAGATCCTCTACAGACATGTCTGGTCCGTATTAACACTCTATTAGCCAGCATTATGTCAACAGATGGCTTAGTCCATGAAAATATTCGCTGTACAACAGAATGACAATGAGTAAGAGGCAGAGAAAGTAGAAAAATGTGAGAAACGTGAGAAATGAGAAAGAGTGGAAAGCTTGACTGTACAAATGTTGAACGAGAAGCAGACCCAGGGAAAAGAGACAGAGAGAAATGGTTTGAAATATCATTATGTAAACTCCACCAGCTCTTAAAATTCTAACAGCGACTATGGATAATTAATTTGGTGTTGTAATTAATAAGTAATTGGTCTACAGCCACATTTAAAAAGATTATCATACTTGTAATGCTAAAGAGATGTGGTTGTTCTGGCAGTCGTCTGTATCTCACTAATGAAACTCGAATGCCAAATAGACGACACGTAAGTAGTTTGTATTCCACTGTTTCCTTTGCTTAATCATAAGTGTTTCATTGACAACAAGTCAACGGCAGAAGTGTATTAAAAATGAATATCATGCTGGTTAATGGTCTCCATGTTTCGCAGCAGACAATAAGCCTACGTCCTAATATATTAATGTATGTATGACTGTAAGCACAGACTCTTAATGCGTAGATAACACCAGTACTTGAACTATTGATATCATATTGGTATAATACACCATAAGTGACTTCACTGAGCGCCGAGTGATTGTACAATGAGACAAAATGCAATTTTAGCTGCTTTGCATATACGTTTTAATACATGATGAATGTGTCCTCATGGTATAATGGCCACATGGATTCAATTGGCATTGCTGGTCCCTTAAACCTTATATCGTCAGTAAATAAATAAACAAATAAAGTAATCAATAGAAAAAAATCAGCTATTCAAAACTTAAAAAAAAAAAAAAAAAGGGTCAATTTATCCACCCATCATCCAAACACTCACCATTTTACAATGCCATCTAAAGATTTTGCTTGGTCCTTGACTCATAAAACTTAATTAAACTAAAAATTGGACAAAAAAGACAAAAATTGAGATACAGGGTTTTTACATAAAACTTACAATGAAAAAAAAATAAAAAATACCACCACCCATTCTAAAGCTTACTTCTCTCTTTTCATGAATACTGATGTGAACTACAATCCATTTGCAGCCGCACGTTCGCTCAGTCTGCAATTTATGATTCAAGCTGTAACTACCTCATTTGATCCCATCCTTGTTATGCTAATTTCCTCTCACAATGGCAGCAAATCAGTTTGATTTAACTGTGCAAACTGTGTGAGTAGAGGACTGTGTGTGTGTTTGGCGTTTGGGAGGAGTAGCTGCTAACACAGTTGTGCTTGTGTGTCTGTATGAGTGAGCTTACATGCATGTGTGTGTATTTGTGTGTGTGTGTGTGTATGTGTCATAGAGCATACAGTTGTCAGAGAAGTGAGAGGTGTTTTTGTGCCAAAGCCAAAGCTCCCAATCTGCATTTTGATGTCATTAGCTTGCCACATGAAGCTGCTTCAGTGGCACTTTAAATCCAGATTGTGTTTTCAAGAGCACTACACGGAATATGGAATGAAAGGCTTAAAAAGCATCGAAAAGACCCTCATAATGAAATCATAAATTATTTTAGATATTGGTTGTTTAGTATTCTAAATTTTGGTGAGATCTGTTTTTCTAAAATAAGTATGGTGAGAAATTGAAACACAAATGTTGGCTTATTTGCTATTAGGGAAATCATGCTCTGTGTTTCAAGAAGACAAAACCTTTTCAGCTATCCAGCCTTTATTAGTGTCAAACCAAAACATTTTGTGGTCATGTCCTCTGTAACAAAAAAAGAAAAAGTGACTTTCTTTATCAGTCACACTCTTTCAGACTTTTGCCTCTTCTGAATCTTTTTACATTTTATTAAACAGATTATACAGCTGAGTCCCACAATTTGCCATTTTGAGGAACATCAGGCCTTTTATTAAAAAGTGAGGCAGTGCTCTTTTTGCTCAGGTCAAACCACCTCCTTTGTACCATAATTCAGTCCTGCACAGTTTTCATGAGGTCACATCCAGGGAAATATAAACAGATGAAAACATGACTCCTCTGACATTTTACAGAAATAGCCAATTCATTTGACAGTGATAAGTTGAGGTAATTATCTCCACAACAAAAAACATGCAAAGACACCACGCATTCAAAAGTTCAATGTCACACATCGTAGCAAAGACAAAAACTAAAACTGTAACTAACAACGGACAACTTCTGCAGAGAATGAAGCCTTGGTATGACCTCTGCTAGAAAACAACAGGACACGCCCACACACCCACACACAAACACACACACACACACAGAGAGTTGTGTCTTCATGACTTTTCGAGGACATTACATCGGCTCACAATAATTTCCTGGAGACTTACTCTGACCCAAACCTCGATTACCTCTTGCCTAATCTCTAACCTCAAAAACATAACCTTAAAAATTGAATGACTTTCATTTTGGGGACTTGCTTTTTGTCCTCATGCGGAAGACACGTCCCCGTAATATGACTGTGTAAACAGATGGAGGTCCCACAACACACATACACGCGCACAAAAACTGCCTGTTCTTTGAAGATTCACAATAAAGGATGTTCAGACAGAAAGAAAGAAAGAAAGATAAGAGAGGTGCACTTTTAACAGCAGTCTGTGGAGATCTTCTCAAGGCAAGAATTCAAGACAGATGCTATAGTTACACACACACACACACACACACACACACACACACACACTCATATCAACATCCGAGTAGCTAGAGGCTACTAGCCCATGGTGACCTTTAAACTCCGGTCCTTGTTTTTAAAAGTTAACCCTTAATGCTGTGAAAGACGTATCCCCAATTCTGCTCTGAGAAATGTGTGAGTGAGTCAGATAGCGAGAGAGAAAGTGCAGGTGAATCTATCTCATCTGTCTGATGTCTTCTTTTTTTTTTTTGTTTTTATTCCATCCCTCTGGAATCTCTGGAGCGTGATGCTGAGGGAAAACAACCCAGAAAGACAGACAGTGATTGAGTTAACAGGCAAGTGATGGTTTCTCTGTGTCTGTGTGAGAGCCTGGAGCTGAGTCAGTGTGCAGTATAGCACTGTGGATTGTTTTGGGCCAATATTGTATCATATTTTGAGGCAATATGGATTGACAGCTTTGACAAAGCAGACATTTTTTAATTACTTGATATCACAAAGGCTTGGCCCTTTACTGGAACACAAACACACACACACACACACACACACACACACAACCTTTGCCATTCAACTTTGAATGAGTCTATTCAGCTCTACAGGGTTGACTCTGAACAGGCAGCAGCAACGCGGCTCATCACTATCTTTTCTTCAGCTCCACAAACAGCATGGTCAAATATCCGACTATGCGCTCGTCAGGTACTGCCCATCCTACCCCGGTCGCTACTGTCAACTTGCAATCTATCCTTAATGCACCAACTACTGCTATTGTCATCAGCGGGACAGAAGAAATGATGCAACTTTTTGGACTGTATACTCCCCGGACAGCGTGATGAATGAGAGCCAGGACTCTGGTGCTCAGCCCTGCTGCTGTTCCTCCTGCTCACCACCTCAGATGATAGATACAACATAAAAAGAAAAAAAAAAAAAACACCTCCTCATCTTCTCCATGCAACAAGTGTTACATATTGTACCTCTGCAGGAGCCTCTTAAACTGAAGGATACTCTGGTTTCACAGACTTCACTTACCCGACACACTGCTTATCCACTTTTCACCCTGTTATTCAGTTGTTGAGGGAACAGGAAACCTACCCCTGCACAGGCTAAAGACAAGGGGACAAGTTGGGTTGTATTTTTGTATTGACCAAAGAAATTGCTGAAACTTGGGGAAGTGTCAACAGCCAAAAGTATAGGGAAAGTGGCAAGAAAAAAAAAAATTGAAAAAGAAAGCAAATAGCAAAGTTATTACCAAAACCGTCACGGTGCACAGACCAACAGAGCTGCTTAAGCTGTAACCTTACATATAAAGTAGTAGTCAGTCTGGCTAAACTGTCAGCTTGTTTATAGTCTACATCTTACATCCTGTATGATTGTTTGACTGCTCACGTTTCTTGCCTCGTTGGACCTATTTTTAGAGAAGTTTCTGTCAGCCGAGATCTCAGCGGTTAGTTTGATGAACTGTGAAAGTAAAACCCAACTTTTTAAATTAACATTCATTTTCCTTTAAACCCTGTCTGACAGGCAAAGAGATGTATCTGATGTAAATGAAGCAGCTCACTGGGAGTGTTGCCCTCACCACACTGGATGTCCAAAAAGTCTCAGTATGCAAAATCAATATCTGTGAGAAGATCTGAAAACTTCAGTGTCAGGAAGACACTTTTTTCTCTTTGTACCTTTATAGTCACAAGAAAAATCTTGGATCAAATATTGTCATCCCCTTGAATTAACTTATTTTTTTTCCAGATAATCCACTATCATCTATCAATACTGCAGTGTGCATATTAAAAAACACATATCAAAACCTTTCAAATAACAATAACACATAAGTATATTATAAATCAAAAATAAGCCACGACACGGCCCTGTGTCCCACAGTTTATATTCTTTCTTTCTAAAGTCTGTGCAAAACAGAAAGTGTAAGTTAAGGAAAAAGGTTGAAGCACCTCTGCGCAGCATATATGCAAGCTCTAAATCAGGCCGAGTAAGCCTGGTCACTTCACTCTCAACACTTTACACTGAATAGAGCAAGAAATGTGTTCTCTCATCCTGAAACTCTGGTTAAAGGTTTTTGTCTCGGGGGGGGGGCTGAACCACATGAGCCCATCACTGCTGTTACCTGAAAAGACCATACCCCATACCAGATCCATAGCCGCAGTCCAAAAACACACAGAGAGATAACACATGTCTGCGTGTGACTTTTTAACTATGCATCAAATGATCATTTGGTGCTGTTTTGTTGAGATGACTTACCATGAATCAATAAAGATATGGGCTGATAATGTTGTAATGAGCAAAGCCTGGCTGTGAAATTAAGTTTTGGGATTCAAGGTTGAAATTAACACAAGAGAGGCGTCGAGACGCATACAGCAGCAGCACTTATTAATCCTTAAATCCCTAAAACCCTCAAGAAGGAAAAATATGATTTAACAAGGGCCATATTACTTTAACAAGCTTTCAGTTTAGCTGGGAATACTTGCATGTATCCTAAAATCTATTGCACTCTCTCAGTATCTTTCTGTCTCTCTGTTTCCAAAACCCTAAACCTAACGTGTTTCCTCTATTCCCCTCCCCTACGTCTCTTTCTCTCCCACTATGTAAATCAATTTTGGGCTTGAGGCTGCTGTGCCTTGCAGGCATCTCTCGCTTTGATAGCGTTCCCACCACATCTCTGAGTGTATGTGTGTGCGATAGCACCCACCACAGCTCAACAGAGGAGCCAAGCCAGATTTCAAACTTCTTTGTAGGATTTTGGTTCAAACTCAGCCCTGCTGTAGCCAAAACAGCAACTTAAAGACTCAGATAGACACACACACACACACACACACACACGCACACGCAAAGACACACACACACAACTCTCCATCTCTATGCGCATAAGGCTTTGAACAATGGGAATGCGAAATTAGGAGTTTTGTTTTCCTGCTGCACAAGTGTAGGCTTAGCATTAAAGAGATAGACAGAGACGGACAGGAGGAGAGAAAAAGAGAGGCAGAGCTTTGAAGGCAGATGTACCTAAAGGCAATGTCCTTCAAAGAGTTTGTTGCTCAAAGAATTTTGATGAAAAAGTGTTTACAGACAGACGGGAGGAGAGAAAATTATGCATAAACATGAGCGATGAGCCGATTCCTACATGTTGTACACACACACACACACAGACACACATACACATACACATACACAGACACACACACACACACACACACACCACAACACACACACACACACACACACACACACACAGACACACACGACCTTTCCCATGTGTCAATGAAGACAACCTGGGATGAGTCCAAGCTCAAACCGCATCTGTGAAAATAATAAAATTGTGACTCAAGGAAAAAAAAAAAACACATACACACACTGCAAAATGATCTTTTAAAGGCTAAGGGAAAACTTTTTTAATGTCATCATATCTTATTTTCTTCATTGTAATTTTGTCATTGTAACTTCCGTAACTGTATGTTCCTAATGGTAGGTACACTGTATATTTGAGTGCCTATACTCTTTACAGGTAAAACAAAACAAAACAAAAACAAAAACTGTGACTTGGCCTCACTATTTCTCTTTCTCCCCACTCCACTGTGCCCTGCTCAGCAGTGCCACTGAGTGAGAATGCAAAACATATTCTTTAGTTAGAATACCTTCTGTCTTTCCATCTGACTTGAACATAATTCATACCACAGTTGTCACTCAAATCCTGGGTCCTTGCAAGCAACTGGCTCCACCATGTTGTGTGTTCATTGGAAAACTGCTACGAATGCACCTCTCAAAGCCTGGTACTAAACCCCCGAGTGCTATTCTAAACTGAAAATGTAAACAATTGTATGGAAAACTCCGCAATAACTGAGGGTGGAATGCAACACATAAGCCGCCGTCGTGGCCACCTGTCTTGCAAGTGATCCCAGACTTTGAACTGGCATTAACAGACTGCAGTCAAGACCTCACAGTGGGTCACGCTTGGCTAAATGTCTGTGGTCAATCCTGTGTGGAGTAGCTCCACCTGTTGACTGATTACTGTATAGCTGGTGAGTAGTTTACTGTTGGACACGCTTGATAATACAGACACAGAAGTATAATACAGCTGTGGTGTGAAGGGGAGCCAAACCTGACTACATTTGCATTTTGCTTTTAAATCCCCAGGCAGGTAGAAGACAACCTAGGCACTTTTAAGGCTACATTTAAGCTTAGATCTAATTGTATAAATAAAAACTTGGAATCTGCCAATTAGATTGCTTTGCTTTTGCAAAACAACTACATTTACCAAGAATTAAAAATCAGCTTCTTTTTTAAGTCTGAATATTTTTGGCACACACACAGTTAACTCACCGACTACAGATATTTTTCCTTTTTTAAGAACCATCAGATCATACCAGATGTGGTGTGCTGTGTGAAGTCATCTGAGGATAGAAGGAAGAGTCCAGTTTGCCCACTCCCTCACAAGGAGTAACACCTCCTTACTAACTCCTACACCACTGTGATATAACACACACATTATTGCATCAAACTGCGATAACTCACAATACGTCTCCTACATTTTGAGAGGGTTTAATCGCATTTTAGCACTGCCAACAGATCTTTGTGCACGGTTTCCACGATGCCTTCAATACGGTAGGACACTACATACATACGTACATTGTCAGATTTCGTAGCCTGATTTTTGAACAGATGTTTATACATTTTATAAAACATAATGTATTATTGATGAGGGATTAGCAGATTGTACCTTCACTGTGGATTACATAAATTTTCCACTGCAATACCCCAAATCAAAACCGTGTTCATTTTCTGTCCAATATAACATGATTACAAGGAGAATCAATGCGCAAAATAATCAAAACTCTATTTTTAAAACCCAGTTGTGCAAGTGCTCTGATTGTTTTCTCAACCTTTATTCCTGTTTGCCACTGGTTTCCCTAAAGAGATGTGTCTCGCAGTGAGACAATAAGATGAATTAAAGCTGGCATAAAATGGAAAGAGCCATGTCCCTGTGATGATCTTCTATTGAGATTATGAAATATGAACTTTGGAGCTGTAACAATAAGTCAAAGCATGACATCATGACATGCTCTGGCAGGCGTTGATGTCAGATTTCCTACCACAGTGTTTAAAGTCAGTGAGCCCCGGTGGGTGGAAGTGATTTCATAAGATTGCCTGACTATAATGAGCTGATATATCTTTTGCGTAGATACAATCTTTTCCTTAAAATATCATTCTAATGATAGTTTCTAATGATAGGAAAGAATAACTGGGAAGTTTAAGGACACAGAGAAGATAAGTAGCAAAGCTTGTGATTTATGTCAAACTGCTGCACGACAGTGTGTCATGCACTTTAGCTTGGTAAACTAATGGGATGTTCCTCAAACACCCTATATTGCCATAATGTGGCCTGGAGTGCCTGCACAACATCACCAATACACCTTACGATCTTTGAGAAAACTCTTAACAAGGACCTCCCAGACAAGTGCTGAAATCCACCATGTGTGTGGAGCTCAATCTGTTTTACTGTCTCATTAGACCTGCTGCTTTGTTAATGTTAAACACTCACAGATGAGTCTTATAAAATCCTTTTAGCTACTTGGACTACAGCTATCAGTGAGCAACTTCACAGTTTAACACTTTAATGCTGCACTAATTAGTAAAGGCTTTCTGTTTAAATTCTCATTTACTTGATCAGAATATATTTCAAAGACTCTTTATGAAATAACATACTCATGGTTTTCTTGGATTCATTTTTTTTCCACATGACATACTTAAAATCGAGACACATCTGCAGTATCAAAGAAACAAGAAGGGTTTCCATGCAAAACATTTCTTGTGTATGAAAACAAATCAAAGTTTCCATGGAAAACACTCACTTGATTGAACACTTTTCCAAAGAATTAAAGGGCCCTGTTTCCCATATTTCCCATCTTCCCTTACTAACTCATTAGGTCCCTGCTGCTTTATTGAAGCTAAATACTCACAGCTGAGTGCAAAGAGTTTAAAACTGAACCATATACCTTTATCAAGTGTTTTGTGTTCGGTGCATGGGGAGGAGGGGGAAGGCTGCTATATTAAGAAGCAAGCAATACTTCTTCGATTGCTTTTCTCATAAAGCACATTTAAGGACACAATTTAAAAGCTTAAAAAGGAAATAAATAAAAATAAAATAACATCAAATAACAGCAGAGGCATGATCAGGATCACCTGGGTGGAGGTTGTCTGACTTGAGTGGAGGACTTTGCTCAGAGTGAAATACATTTCTTAAACCTGTGTGTCCTCCTGTGCTAAACCACTCAGTTGCTTTAGTGAAACACTAAGGAAACTCCTGGATACACTGGACTTCAGATGTCTTACAGCAATATCAAAGAGTTCCAACATACAGATCTTGATCAGTCCACTGCGGGGTTTCATAACCTTGTATCCAAAGTCTTAAGGGCTGCAGCAGAACTCTTTATGATTCAGCTCTAAGCCGGCAGCCCTCAGCAAGACATAGCAGGGTCAGAAACTATCAGCAGCCCGCTGTAACTCATTCAGCTGTACAGATCTTTCTGCATGTCTGCGTCTCAGGCTCACTCACCCACTCTTTCCTTTCTTGCCTGCTCAGTTGCTTTTTATCTTTATCTGACATGGCAAAGACGAAAAGGGTCTTTTTTTTTTATTCTATGATATGAAATTTTGTTATATTGTATTTCAAACTCCATCTCTCATCTGAAAATTCTTCTAAAGATAAATAGCTTTTTTTAAGTGTCAGTCATGAATTGAAAAACTACATATCAAGGAGCCTGAGTGGTATCATGCAGATTTGTTGTAAGCACCAGTAAAATGTGTTCTCATGAGCATGTTTTATGAATGATGCTTTTCAAACTGACTTTGAACAGATGAATCTCTTTAAGCTGGGCAAACGTTTAGCGCACACTGAAAGGAAATAACTCAAATGCAAGACATTTAACTGGAGATGTGAACCCTAAATAACACTACACAGAATATGTCAAATCATGTCTGTAAGTTTATGAACCAAAACAACAAGGGTGAATTAGAAAGAGAGAAAACAAGTGACATTAAAAAGAGAGAAGCTAAGCAGGCTTCTGAAATTTCAATGCAACTTCAATATAGAAAAAACAAAAAAAACCTGCAAACCGCATGTTGATATTCATGACTTGAAGTCTCATTCCTCTCACACACTTTCTCCCACATACAGGTATGTTTGGGGGTGTTTCAGTTATCCAGATGTGGTGCTGTGTGCAATGGAAGGTCCAATGGGACAGAAAGGAATGTACAGTTGGCTTTGGACATACAGTGGGGCCTCTGTGCTGCTCAGCTCTCCCCAACTCTGTAGTAGTGAGTAGATGGAAATATCTATGTCTAAGTGTGTGTGTACTGTATGTGTATGTGTATGATTGCTTGCACACACACACACACACACATTCCTTTTCTTTCATGTGCACACACAAATACATGTGTGTGCCCCTGCATGTGACCCTCAGTGACCTGTGAAGGGATTAGACCACAGCAGGGTTCTGTGGCTGTCAACCTGTCCTCAGTCCCTAATATGCAGATATGTGTTTATACACACACACACACACACACACACTGCGGTTGTCATCCATCCTGTCCTCCATCTCTGTAACCTCTTCCACAGACTTGCAGATGTTTCCTGAGACCAAAGTCTACAGGAACTAAAGAACTGAAGCAAGAATTGCACCTTGTTGTCAGAATTTTACTGTCCTGTTCTCTGCTACAATACACCCACCCCACCCCCACCCGCCAAAAAAAATTGTCAATTTTATTCCACTGTCTCTTATAGAGCCTCATTTTCTTTTCTGTGGTTGTGTACTGGTGAGGCTCTTCCTCGGTGAAGTCCTTGTTTTGTAACGGAGACATGCTTTTCTCCAGGTTAAACAGACTCGCTGTCTGCATTTCTTTATACTATGTTCGAATGACTATTGCTGCAAATGCTGAGGCGATTCTGCATCACAGTCACTCAGCTTCACACATGATGATGGTGCCACCTAGAGGTGCATTTGCATGCTCCTGATGAATGAGCCTGCACGGATTACAGCATGTTTTCTACCAGTGTTTCTGTACAATAATCAAGACTCTGGCCACTCGTTATATCACGGCATGTGCAAGGGTGCACAGAATTATTATCCTTTACAATGACCTCATAAAATACTGCCAATTTATTGTATTTTGGGGAAAACTATAAAATAGACATCGATGGATATTGATTTTAATGTTACCATCAAAACCTAGAAACTGAAACTCAAATCTATGTGAAAAGGAAAACCGCAAACAAAATCTGACATGGTGAAAGCTGGTAATTCATGAGATGATTTCTGTCATGTTTATCCCAGCAGAGTATGTACATAACACATACTTCGATAAAAAATTAGATGGCTGTCCTAATTTACCTTTGTAGTTAGCGATTTAAATCTCTTTCTCTCATGGAAATGCGCGCGCACACACACACACACACACACACACACACACACACACACACACACACCTTTCTTCCTTTTTCACTGTCTCTGTGAGCTCCAGAGATAGGATGACCCTCCTAGTGTGGAACAATGTGTGTTACCACTAACAGCACCTCCGGGGTAATAGAGAGGTTGCTATTGTGTGCGTGTGTGCCTGTGTGTGTGTGTGTGTGTGTGTGTGTGTGTGTGTGTGTGTGTGTGTGCGCACGCTGCATGACGGAATATATTCATATGTGTACGTGTGCGTGTGTGTGTTTTCATGCATCTCTTGGGGTACCCCAGCTGAAGCCAGCTGTATATCACTGCAGTCTCCCATGTGTAACTTCAAAGTCGCAGCATGCTCGGTTCAGGCTATTTATGACACAGTCACAGGAAGGACACATGTGTTTATGCTGGGCTTTGTGTAACAAAAACCTGGACATATATAAAATTGAAAAAAAACCCGGCTTACCTTCCTACTGTCTCTATGTTCTTCCTTCAAGGATATCATGTCAGTAAGTTTTCTCAGTGACTTTTGGATCTGAGAGGACTGCAGAGAAATCTCTCTGGCCCTGGACAGCAGAGGCATACATGCATGCCATGTGTCCTTCACACAGCTTAAAACTAAAATAACCATGCTTTGAAAACTGCCTTGCCACAGAGAATTTGAGTCTCCTCACTGTGCTCAGACTTTGTTTTTCAGTTCTGCCTCAAAACTTCTGGACTGCCGTGACTTGGGAGAGGGTGAGATGAACAAAAGAGAAGAGAAAGAGAACGGAATAAAAAACATATAGGGCGAAAAAGAAAAGAAGGACTCTGTAAGTAAACATAAAGCAAAGTGCTTTGCGTCTCTGCAGGCTAAATTTCCACAAGAACACAGGAACAGTTTGGCTCCCAATAGGCATCAACAGGAGTTATGGACCTCTGCTGCTTGTTTCTTTGTCTTGCGCGTTGTTTACATTGGTCGCACTGGGTTTCCTGCAGACTCTCATGTAATGTTTCTTTCTGTTTTTCTTTTCTTTCTTTTTTTTTTTTTTCGACAAGTCCAGCAGTCCATCACAAGTACCAAGGTGCTGCACTCCACATACGCAACAAAACAGAATCCACTCAGCTCAAGCCTTGTCTTGACATTCTTTTGTATATACAGTAATTAATGTCAGATCCAAGCTCTGTGAAACGAGCGTGGAGAGGGGCTACACACTCAGCGGCCACAGGGTAATGTGAGATACTTCAAGCAGAGTTTCTGTTTCTTATAAGGTACAAGGAAAGCAGAGATTGCTCAGGTTAGTGGCTGCTGGGTTTTGAATTTGCAACCCTGCATCCTCGAAGTTATAATATATAATTTACGCAGTATTATACATGTACTGAGTTGCAATAGCAATACAATTAAAGAAAGACATGATGCCCCCAAGTTATGATTTTTATCAACATGAGGAACCATTTTTAATGAATGCATTGTATTTGCAAAACTGACGATTTTATATGATTATTAATTTAGTCATACAATATCTGCTTGAGCAATCAAAGCATACAAAAAGTTTTCAGGGTTGTTTTGAGACAGTCCTTTCATTAAAAAATGTACGCATTAAATTGCTTGTGCAAGCAGCTTATGACCCATAATTACATTTTACTGTTAAGTAACCTCTTGCACTTGTGTGAGAGTGTCAGTCTTTTAAGCAAAAGCCCCAGAATAAAATGTTAATGTTAAGTCACAAAACGCTCTAGTGCCATAGTAGTGATGACAGTCACAAAGGAGGAGGGCAGGTGATGTTGTTATATAGTGACAAAGTCTGCATTGCAGAAGTGTTTAGGGTGGAGGGATGGGCTGACCAAACATTGGACTTCAACTCGGGAGACCAATGTTCATTTTCCCGTTTCCAACCGATGGTTAACGTTGCTTGACCACCACAATTGTTCTACAACCTTCAGCGTGTGTTTATCATTGTTACCATGACGCCAGAGATCATCTAACCTTAACGCAGTATGTATTTTAAACAGTGGCGTTTCCCTAAACTTAACCAAAATGCTTTCGTGGCTACACTTAACCAAACCTTTATCACAGCATGACCGGGCCAGCTATTTATTTTTCAACAGTGATTACTAACAGGTTATCCATGGCATATCTCCTGCTGCCATGGGGCGCTAATTCGGGAAACACTCCACTATTGACCTGTATGGTTGTTTAGGTTCGAGGACATGTTGTTACTTTAGGAATTCAGATGGTCAAATATCGAAAAATTTAACATACAAAACATAATCTGTTCACTCTCAGGACTCAGGATGCCCCTAAAGTCTGGTCTCAGGTGTCAAGAGTTTCGACCGTCCACCCCAAACCACTGCCCTGCAACTTATGTGTGGTATAGAAAAACCTAGCATCTCCTTGACTAAATTCAGAACTCAGGCAGCAATTATGTTTACATCAAAATCATATTTGGCAATATAAATAAGTAATAAATAAAACATATATTGTAGAGGACATGGTGGAGGATTAGATGGTTCCCACAGGCTGCTTGTCTAAGAGGCGGCATATGAGTGGAATGATACTGGAGGAATTTGGGATGCTGAAAACAATCTGGTTGCAGTGTTTTAGATGAGTTGCAAGGTCTTAAGGGATGCTTAAAGTTGGACCACTCTCTTATTCAAAGCAAATTACAGCAGCATGTGCAGCAATGCAGAAAGGCAGGTATCGTTGGTTGGTTTTTTTTCCCCCCCTAAAAAAGACATTTTTCTTAAAAGCTGCAGCACACTGATTATTATAACATGTGCAAACTCTAAAATCTTATACACTACTCTCAAGCTCTCACATTCTCTCCCCCTCCCACCCTCTGTCTCTCCTTCTGTCTGTTCCTGTGTGACAGAGTCAGTAACACCACAGCAGGAGGTGAAAGAAGGAGAGCTGGAGGCAGGAAGAGAGGGGTGGAGGGAGGGAGAAGGTGCAAAAGTGCAGCACAGAATCACACTTGACAGTAGAAGAGAGCAACGCACAAACGTGTGACACCGCAAAAAGGAGACGAAGGGAAAAAATCTTTTCGTCTGCATGTTTGTATGTGCGACAGGGTGCGAATCAATCCCAATAACTGCAAGCTTGTGTGTGAGTCATTGTGCGAATATGTGGGTCTGTGCTTATTTGTGTGTGTGTGTGTGTGTGTGTGTGTGTGTGTGTGTGTGTGTGTGCACGAGCACACTGAGTGGGGTGCCAGGCAGCAGCAGCTGGGAAGGCCTTCCTCTGTTCTCCTGTCATCAATAAATGATCAGAGTGGGCCATCTGGAGAGAGGGAACCACCAAGCACCACGACCTGGCACCAAACGAAAGACAGAGAGAGAGAGAGACAGAGAGAGAGAGAGAGAGAGAGAGAGAGAGAATGAGAGGATAGACGGAGGGAGAAGAAAGAGAAGGAAGGAGATGGGACAGAACGAAAGAGAAGGGGGAGCAAAGAGTACAATTTAAAGGAGACATGGAGGTAGCTAAAGAGAAAGGTGGGTAGAGAAGAAGTGACAGAGTATAGAAGGGCTTTTCTCAGTTTCCTTTTGTAATCCATCAAAAGAGTTTGTCTTAGTCCCACAAACTAATTGACAAACAATATGAATATATATAGACAAGACAAGATATAGACAAGTGGGGGGATACAACAGCAAAAAGAGGAGAGGAAGACAGGAAATGCAGAGAAGAAGACAGGCAAGAGAGGATGTCGTGAGATGTCAGGAAGCGCTTAGGGCAGTCGCCTGATGTTGAACCTAAAGGCGCACGCGCACACACACACACACGCACATCCGCACACCCACACCCACACATCCACACATCCACACATCCACACACAAAGACAATAGAGCTATTTTGATTTGATTTCCTGAGCTAAAAAAAGCACAAAACCAATTTACCAGTATATTTCTAAACCAAAAGATGAAAAACCAATTTACTTAGCTAGTACCTTAACACCCAACAACTGACTTTTGTTGGAAGCTCAGCACACTGCTACAAGCTAAGTGGAAGACAGTTTCTGGTTTCATCTGGTATTCCTCTGGTCTCAGACAGACAAAATATGTAAAAATTCAATTCTCACCAAAACCAAAGGGAGTTTTATGGAGCTGTAGAATATCTATTTGATTTTTAATACCCATATATGTTTTATCCAGTCATATTATTCATCCATTCATAAATGTTCCATATTCACTTATTCCTATTCAGGGTCACAGGGAGGCTGTTGGCTATTCCACAAAACACTGAGAAGAAGGTACGGAAACAAATTCATGCACATTCACACCTGAAGGTAATTTAAAGCATTCAGTTCATCAGACCTGCATTTCTGCGGACGGTCGGAGGACACTGGATTTTCTTTTTTTTGTGACCTCTCTATGTGAAAATAATGAAGCTACACAGCCAAACTGAACTTTAGCATTCTCCCTTCACTTCACTGTGTTGTGACATCCTACGATCATATTAACTGGTTCCTAATTTTTTTTTTTTTTTTTCTGAGAGTAGTTCACGTATCTTAAAGTCCTAAGAAATCACAAATACTGTACATGCACATTATTAACTAGTCCGCGCTGCAGTGAAGACATCTGGTTGTGACATGTAGAGAGAGACATCTCTGTTTGAACATGAGGCCTCTGGATATGTTAATAAACTAAAATATGTGTCTTTTTATGTCCAGCTTAATACAGTAAGCCATCCACACTCTTAAGCAAGATCTAGCACAATGACAGCTCCTAAGCTACGGACTTGTCATGCTATGGTGTGTGTGAATATGTGTAGCACACACTAATTTGTGATTGCTTTCTGTACACTTTTTTTTGTGTGTGTGTGTGTGTGTGTGCCATGGAATTCATCTTGTGTGTCTGAGAAGTAGACATTTCCTTTGGAGGGTCTTTCAATTCATTAAAAGTAGTAGTAGCAGCAGTCGTTTCCTAAGTGGACTTCACAATGCATCTCACAATGATATATTCAGAGCACAACGCACACTGCAGGCAGTGTTTAATAGATATATAATGTAATATTAAAGTGCTACCATGGCACTAATTTGCAATGCATGTTTATGTTACCATCCTAAAAATTCCTGCAAGTGGCTCATGATAGTTTAGATTACTTAACTAACATTTATTTTATTTTAATGTATAGGATCTTACTGCAGTTGGTATGAACCGCTCACATCCATTATCCTCCAATATGTAGCGATGGTGAGCAAGCCTCCATGATTATTGTTGTGTTTCATCTTACAATCATTATGTTTCACACAATTCAAATAAACATTTTGTGTCATATGTGAGCAAATTTCTGTTTTTCCACTTTACATATTTTGACCACAGATGTTACCATTCTCTCAGCGCCATTCATTTCTTGGGAAATATACTATTTAACACTGATTATAATGATGACAGGAACATATGGAAACTGCACCATCAAATTGTAAGATTTCTAGGTGTTAGAGAGAGAATTATTAATCAGGGAATAGGGGGAGTACTTCACCGTGTTTCACCTCCACCAGTAACACTAAATACTGCAACATGTGTCTAATGCAGGAACACCAGATGGACTGCCATTCAATGAAATGTTTTGACAGGTACCAGAGCATTCATTCTCTCTTAGCAGAAAGGCTTCATCTAGTATTCATAGCAACTGAGCCAGATTTATCAGTGGCCTTACATTTTTTGGGGGGTTCTTTAGTTTGGTATGAGCTACAAGAACGTACAAATTGTTGCATCACATTATTCATGTATCAAAATGTTTTATCAGTATTCAATATAGAGTGAAGCAGAGTATATTTTTGCAAACATGGTTTCAGAATTATTAGATGGTATTTCTTATTAAGATACCACCAGTTACAAATAATATGATTTAGTAAGTCAAAATTACATGATTTTGGCTCGCTAAGTCATGAAGTGAAGTAATTACGTCTCCATTCTCACAAGACCCTATATGAAAAAAATACCTTTTAAAGAAACTATCTAGTTTTCACATGTGTATTTATCTATGTGTTTTGTGAGAAACCATTACCAAGCTTGCAGATTTTCTATGGCAACACTTTAAATGTATTGATCATGACACATTTCATGATATGTACATAGGTGGCTATTTCATTATGTAAGGATTATTCTAAGCCTACACTGGAAGATATATTCAGCTTTATTTAACAAATCATTAAAGCTATAAATCAATATTTCTTTTACATTAATACCATATACTTCTCATTTTTTGACTGTATACTTGATTGCCCATTACTGGGTTATTTTATCTCCTTCATATGCACATTATATTTTTTTTAATATCATCTAAACACACTTGGCCAAGCAAATTATTATGCTTTAATATTGAAATGTGGATATTTGTTCCCTATATTGTCATTTTAACATAACAATTTTACAGAGGGCTGCCTCTTACCCTGGAGTTAGAAGACTAAATTAGGAATTCATATTAAACATCCCTCAGCTATACTTACCAACGCACCACTCTCTCTGAATGCGTGTCCGTGTGCTTGTATGTGTACATTTAATGCCTAAATGCAGCCCTAATTTGAATATGCATGGTCATTTCAGATTTAATTTGCCTCACCGTGTGACTAATTTGTGCTCCAATAAGTAGCATACGCCCCAGGACATATAACCTAGCCATCCTTAGGTTCTAAATAAGCCTCTCTCATTCGTAGATGCTAAAAATGTATGCAATGATTAGCTTTATTAGTTTTAGTTCAATTAACCTATTAAAGGTCAGTATGGAAAAACAAAGTACAGGTGAGCCACACAGTACGCACCAAGCTGTTACTGCAAGGTTATGTGATGTAAGCGCAAAAACAGAAGCAGTATGTGCTGCCATTTTTCTAAAGCCTGGCAATCCCATTGTTTTGATTATTTACAATACAGTAAGTGAAGGGTGGACAGAGATGAAGGCAGCCACTTTATTTTATAGGTAGAAAGAGCTTCGCAATTTAGCAACGCAAAGGTCTCATGATTGTACTGACCAAATTTGGAATCAATATGATTAAATCTCAAAGGAGTTCGTTAAAGAAGAACGCCTGTAAATGGCAAAAACATGCACCAAAATTGCACACTAAATTAAAAATGGCAGACTTCCGGTTGGGTTTAAGGTATGGGTCCAAGAGGCTTTTTTGTGCATCTAAATACATTTAGATCTCTGTGATACATATGGCTATTAAATTTCATAGATCTAGATAAAACGTACTGCGCGGGCTAGTTCACTGAAATTTACTTGTCTTTCCTTTAAGAACAGTCAGTAGTGTTGTAACAGAAGCTGCTGAAAAGCTGGAAATAGTTTGCTAAAATTTTGGTTCATTAAGAGCGAACCCTTCCTACTACATAAAGTCAATGGGAGAAGATGTGGAATGTTTGCAAGCCAGTGGAACAAATTGAATTTCACAGAAGATACAGTCCAACACAGAATACAAAAGCTTGGTCAGGACCCCTTGGCGGCACTTTTTAACGCACTGGGTACCTCTTTAGCGCAATGTTTTAACATTCAGAGGCAACATATTTTTTGAATGCATGAAGTGCTAATTTATTAATGGCAATGGAGCCGCTAGGAGGTGATTGGAATGGCTGGCGGGCGTACAAACCACATGACTGTCACACAAGAGACCGGGGTTCGTATCCTGTGGCAACAAAAGCGGTTTGGTTAAGGCGGTGCTTTAGGAAAGATTGTGGTGTAGTTTAAAACCATAATGCTCTCTCACCCCATAGTACATCTGCAGACAACCATCTGCAGTCTACTTGACTTACGTGTGAACTTTCAATGCAACAGAGAACATTAGGAATCCCTCACACTTGCCTGCAGGCTGAAAAATTAAGCTAAAAGAGTAACCAGAACATGGGAGTGAGACTCCCCTGGATAACCCATATCTGTGAAAAGGGGTTGGCTATGGCTGTGGAGGGATGAGCCTGACTTCCAAAAGTACTTAATTTAGATGATATTACTTGGTGTTCAGGGAGTTCGGCATTGGGAGTGTTACGGCCACTGATAAGCGTAACTATGGCCTTAGAAACTGTTCCATACAGAATCGTTGATAACATTAACCCTGGGTGCTTCAGAAATAACCTGCAAAACAATTTCATGTGTGTAACTGAAGGTGCTTTACCAGATTCAATCTCAGGTCTTGTCCTTATGTGCATTTCTTAACCAAAGTTACAAATGAATCACTTTTGCATGTATGCAGAAGATGAAGACATTTAACACACTGCACTGCTCAGCCTTTTCTCAAAATCTTCACTCTCTCTAAGGTTTTTCAACCAGCTATGTATCTGCCATTTAATGTTAGTGTGCTAGAAATAACACAAGCTGTTTTCAATACTATAAGTGACAGATTATCTCAAAATGATCAGCTTCTTTTTCTGTAAAAACATAGTGTTTCACTGAACAAGACGTTTCTCCAAACTGTTGACTATAGTGATGTAATTAATATGTATATGCTGCATTCCTAAAAGGCACTCCACTCTTCATTTCACAATGCCATTTCTGACATATACTACACATCCCTGTAAGCCATAAATGAATACAAACTTGACACATCCCAGTACTGTTATATTTGTTGTATTTATCAAGTTTCTTTAACAAATAGCAATTAAATTCTAACAATATAATGCACCCTTTGTTCAAAACTGCCTGGGTGATCACTGCTAAGTATGAAATGTTTCTCATTTAAATCTCCTCACCATTTTATATTTCATATTTAGTTAAGCTCTTTCAACAGTGCAATGAAGATACAACCCTCTCTCTCGCTCTCGCTCTCTCTCTCTCACACACACACACACACACACACACACACACACACACACACACACACACACACACACACACTACGTTTGTCACTTATCCCATGTAACAGCAGTGACATGATGAATTGTCTTCATCCTTTAGTCTCCAGATTGGGGAATACAAAGACAGACGTCGATCCACTGGGGATGAGCTTCATATAATTTAATCCTCTGTGGCTACTTAACCTGTCATTGCTGCTCAGCACCATGTGGGTGGAACATTGTGAAGCCCTCTAACCTTGCACTCAGGTCTGAGAGCCCATCACAAAGAGGCTGTATGGCATGGTGTCCTGTAGAATATATTGAGATAATAATGGTGGGCCCCGAGGATAAAGCACATACTAGACTGAAAGCACAAAACATTAAGGAAAACACGCTCAATATCAAGAAATGCAACAAATACAAACAGGGAAAGAAAATAATAGGGAAAACATGTGCAACAAGAATAGCTACACCAGAAGTGGTCCAGGATGCTTGGGGCAATTATGGGCTTGAGTTGGAGAAGCAGCAATATTACAGATATGTTTGTTTGTCCCTCAGACTTTTTCACATCCACTAACCATTTATTAAGTTTTGATATGTTTCTGGCAAGACAGTCACCATTTTTGAATAGATGGTTAGGTTATCCAAATAATGTTTCTTTGGAAATTTGTGAATAAAGAAAAATCTAACTTACCCCATTGCCTCCGTTCATTTTCGCTGATAAACTATAAACTCAACAAGCACTTTATTAAGAAGACCTGAACACCTGCTTATTCATGCAATCATCAAATCAGCCACTCATGTGGCAGCAGTGCAATGCAAAAAAAATCCCACAGATACAGCTCAGGAGCTTCAGTTTATATTCACATCAAACATCAGATTGGAGAAAAAATATCATCTCAGAGACTTTGAATGTGACATGATCGTCGGTGCCAGACGGGGCTGGTTTGAGTATTTCTGAAAATGCTGATCTCCTGGGATTTTTACACACAACAGTCTCTAGAGTTTAGTCAGAATGGTGTCAAAAAACACAAAACAAAAAAACAACCAGTGAGCATCAGGGCTAGGGCGCTTTCTTGGCGCACTAGGACATAGTTCGAATACCACAGCCAATCTGAGTACTGTTGCTGACAATGTGCTTTATGGCCACAATTTACCTTCTTCTAATGGCTACTTCCAGCATGAAAATGCACTATGTCACGAAGCAAAAGTCGTCTCAAACTGGTTTCTTGAACATGACAGTGAGCTCAGTGTCTACCCCAGTCACCAGATCTGAATCTAGTAGAACACGTTTGGCATGTGGTAGGATGGGAGATTGGCAGCATGAATGTGAAGCTGAAATCTGCAGAAACGATGATGCAATCATGTCAACATGGAGCAGAATCTCAAAGGAATGTTTCCAAAATTCTGTGTAGTCCATGCCACAAAGAACTGAGGCTGTTTCAAGATCAAAGGTAGGCCCTTAGTATGGTGTTTCTAGTAAAGTGCTGTGAGTGTATATTTCTTTTTATTGAAATGTGGTGATATATCTGTACACTTAATAACCCCAAAGTCCACAGAGGCAGTGCTGTCGTTAAACTTTCCAATAAAACATGTATCTGTTATTTATTCAGCTTTACCTTCAGACAAACTGGAAGCAACAAATATTATATTTACCAGCCACAACAGCAGGGCTGCTACTGTTTTCACCTTGCAAGTGTGTGTGCGTGCTTGTTTGTGTATGTGTGTGTATGTGATCATGGCAAAATGTGGTCCTGGAGGGTTAACCCTACTTTAAGAGGAAGTACCACAGAGGTGGTCTTTGGGTGCTTTGGCAGGTGTTTATATGTCTGTCTGTCCATGGACAGATTTTGACACCACAGTCACATCACAACTGTGCAAGATACAGTCATGATACGTTACAGGTGTGTGGCTGAGATCAAAATGAAGATGAGGAAGAATATACACAATCTTCAGTGTATTCAGTGTAGACTTGCTGACACCTACGAACAACTCTATAACCCTACTGAGTTGGCCCCTGGATCCTTTCATCAAGGAGAACACCCCTTCTTCCCTCTTACATCACCAACGCTTTATCGTCTTAACAGCAAATTACCTATAGATATGTTGATTCTGTCTAAGGGCCCTTCCTGCCCTACCTGTGGATATGCCGATCCAGCCTAAGAGGCCCTCCTACCCCCTTGATAACTTGAACCTCGGTGTTATACTGCAAGACCTATAGAGAGCATTAACTCTTGATTCAGTCAGTCTACTGCCCCAGACCCGCTCTGTGACAGTTGGCTCACCGTATCCTGGGATACCAATAAACTTGCATCACTACAGCAAACTTGAAACTAAGGACTTGGGTGAATTCTCTTCAACAAAGGCCAAGTTAGAAGATGGGTATGGTCTCATGTAATAATGTTGTAATGACCACAAACGACGGGCGTCATGGCAGGTGTGATCCCATCACAAGATGGTCTCTACTTCAATCCTGAGACCAAACTTTATCTTGTAAAAGTAATTATAACATGTATTTGGATAAACTGACCACATATTTGAAATCAAAATGATTAGTTTTTGCCTGAAAAATATCAAAACTTATTAAAAGGTTAGGCTGTTTCCATAAAGTTTGGTGTACAGGTATGGGTATTTGTTGCATTTAAGGATTTGGAGCACATATACCATAATATTTTTGCTTTTACTCTTGTATGTACTCTTCTATTTGTCTCGTTTTCCAAACAATTGCTCCAACTTAAATGGCCATATAAGTTCTGTGTTCCTAACCTCGGATACAACCCATAGGCATGTACCGGTGTACTGGACTTTTGTCGTCATGGTGACAATAATAGACATGTGGTTAAGGTTGTGGAATCATTGTCGCGGTTTGGTTAGGTTTAGGCACACACACTACTTGGTTAGGTTTATGTAAAGATCGTGGTTTGGGTTCAAATAAGTACTCCCTTACCTCTATTGTTATGGTTACAATAATAAACACATGGTAACAATAATATCAC
This sequence comes from Seriola dumerili, assembly GCF_002260705.1. NCBI lineage: Eukaryota > Metazoa > Chordata > Actinopteri > Carangiformes > Carangidae > Seriola > Seriola dumerili. Next base: position 8,626,234 of record NW_019174446.1, on the reverse strand, counting down.
GTGGTTAAAGTTTGTGGAACGGTCATGGAGAAAAGGAACGATGTTGACTATTGGTTTCACATGGGAAACAAACAGCAGGCTCCTGTGCGAGTCCTGTGTTTGTCAACCCATCCATCGTCCTGATGTGAACTTCGTTGTCCTATAGCAGTGGCTCCCAAGTCCCGGTGTGCAGTGGGATTCTGAGACAAACATACATTATTATTGTTGAAATACAATAAATACAAAACTATACAAAAACTTATGAATTATATTTTAATATAAAAATTCTAACTTATTTCCCAATACAGAGGTAAATTTTATACCCTTAAAAAAAAAAAAAATCATTCAAAAACCTTTGGGGAACCCCAATTAGTGTGTGACACATCAAAGGGCCCTGATTGACAGCCAGTGCGAAGCAGGAGAACAACTATAAAACTTTTTTTTTTTTAAATTTAAAAAAAAGAGGGAAATGTGGGTGAAAATGGATCGCTTACTTGTACAAAGCAGTCAACAACTAGACATCAGAGCACAAAACGACCCAACGCCAAAAGAAAAGTGAAAAATATAGTCAATAGGCAGTATCACCAAAGCTACCCGTCTTATGGCTTCGGGAGAAGTCGGCTAATGCTAACATGGTGCCAAGCAAGCTGAAAAGGCACTTGGAAACCAAACATCCCTTCCACGTAGGGATAAATTAGTTTCCACTCTCAGTGCATCTCTCTTGGTCTGTAAAGGGTACGTCAGGCCAGATCTACCCCTCCTCTCTCTCTCTCTCTCTTTCTCATACACACACTTTTCTGTCCCTCCCTCCCTCCCTCTTTTCAGTTCAATAACCTGTCTGGTTTAAAATGATTTGTTGCCACTTTTATGTAACTGTACGTAATTTTCAAAAGTTTAAAATGAATTATTTTGTAAAAAAAAAAAAAAATGTCGTGATTAGTTGTTTCTCAAATTTTATTTAGCATTTTTAAATAAGAATAAAGGTTTAAAGGTTGATCTGAGCGATAACAAGGGTTATAGAGACTATTTTGCACGAAGAGGAATACAGGTGTGCCTTTGGATATTGGCTCGCCCTTTGGTGTGTCTTCGGCAGAAAAAGTTTGAAAACCCATACTTAGGGGTTACCTAACAATAAAATATAACTATAGCTCGTAATAAGCTGTATGGGCTTCTTTTTTTTTTTTTTTTTACAGGAGGATAGTCTCTGTTTCCCTTAATGTTTAGTTTGTCACAAATAAACAATGACATGTAAACATCAACATCAAAAACGAAGGGTATCTAATTTAAGATGAACGTGGCGTAAAACCTAAATTGCTGTGTTGTGGCTTTTCATGGTTACGTTTTATGTGATGTTTACGCTATAATTTCTACCCTGCGCCATTGTGTGATGTGTGAAGAAAAGCACTGTTATTCTTAGTGATCTCACTATACATCTCCCCTCGTCACCCACCTCTCTTTGCATTCATCTCCCCATCCTCCTCTTCTGACTTTCGCTCATAAACACACTTCAGAAACACACCATATGCACCAGCAGAAGCTCCTGCCACAGTGTATGCAATCATAAATCTCCTCACAGCAGGAGGGCCAACTGTACTGCATGTTTATTAGTGAGTGCACATCACCTCAATAATAAATTCATTATTTGCTTAAACCCAGTGCCTCCCAAACTATTTTTCAGCAGCTGCAGCAGTGTCACTTGCAAGGTTTTGAGAAACTCTTTGAACAATGTTGTGGTAAAGGTATCATGTGTTTTTTTTTCCAAGGTGTTTTTTTTTTTTTTTCCTTCTCTCACCTTGCTGGTTGTGATCACTGACAGAAAGCGTCAGCTTTTTGGTTATTCACATGTGCTAGAGACCACCTGCAGAGACAGAGCTGCTGCCAACAGCTTCATACACACATGCTTACACTCACACACGCACACACATCTGACTATCTGTGATGTAACCTCTATCCCTCCTTGTCAAGGAAAAGTATTTTATATGAATGTTTATGCAGGACAGAGAGGGTTACCGCTACCTCCTGTTTCCACTTCTCTTTCAACAGAAAACAAAATCCAGGACATTTAGAATAAATCAAACTGCTTCAGATGTTTATTTCAGTCCTCTGTGCTCTCAGGGGTATTTGGTAGACTTTCAAAATACAGTCTTTGATTAAATATATTTAAAACATCCTGTGAATATGACAATGTGTACAGTGCTTCCATGGAAAAAAAGACTAATTTTATCACAATCAGCTGTTTAACTTATTTAAAAAAAAAAAAAGAAAAATGTAACCTACTTATTAAAGCTTCATTCAGTGAAGTATTTACTTGAAATCCAACCATGGAAGACACCGTGCACTGAACTGAGGCCCAGATAGCAATAAGTCCATTTGTGATGCTAAAACTGATTCTGACAAGCCAATCAGCATAGGAAGGCGGATTCTGTAGTACTTTATTCCTAATTGGGATATCTAATGGTTTGCTGCACAAGCCTGTGCCATAGTTATCCACCAAGGCTTCTTTAAACTGACACACTGTTGCAAGCTTACAGCTGCCTACGTTGCATTTCACTCAGCCCAACAACCAGAGAGGTACCTTGCAGGCTGCATGAGGAGCTTGTCCTGACAACTTTTCATGCCTATAAGGTGCCTAAAAGACAAACAGCTGCCCCTGTTTTTCTCCCTGCTGGAGAAACTCCATGGGCACTTCCAACTTCCCAAGTTTGATCATGCCAAGCGACAGGAAGCCAGCGATGGAGCCTTCAGTCTCCAGCATAGGGTGTAAAAGGTGATGAGGATTTTTTTTTTTCTTTTTTCTTCTGTTTCTCTAGGATCATCACATAATGTTGAGAATATTGGCAGCGCGGTCGTTTTACATATATCAACCCTCAGGGAGGCAGACACAGCTACACAAGTTGCAAAGACTGGTGCACAGCATGTAACTGTGAAGCAGTTATCATCTCCTTTTGTTGTGCACAGTCCACGTATTGGAAACACTGAACACGGGAGGTGGCCGTCTCTCTAGAGGGAATCCTCGAGACAGAGAATAAAAAAAAAAAAAGAAAAAACAGAAAGTGTGGGTTATCAGCCAGATGGATTGGATTCACAATGCCCAATGTTCTATCTCTGGCAAACACCGATGCTTCTCTGAGAGTGGATATGCTGACACCGTGGGCAGGTTGATAAAAATGCAAACTAAGTGATTTTGATTTTGATATCATAGGCATAGACTCACAGAGATAATTCACTTGCTAGCATCTCTCGTGACCGCTCACTCTTGCAGTAGTATGCCATATTGAATGCAAAGTACACAGTATCTATTATCCACATTTGGAAAGGGTGACTTTGTGCACGGTCTGTAAGAAGACAGACACAGACACTGCAGGCCTGCCACAGAGAGTGATACCGGTCATCGGCTGCAACAGGAGTTCCTCAGGAGAGTCACTCCTCTGCGCTAAGTGATGACGTTACTTGAGAAAAAGGACTGTGAGAGCCCCTCTGGTGAAGGTCAGAGCTTATTATGTGAGAATAGAAGTGTAATTGAGTAACTTCAGGTGTGGCGGGAGCGCGTTGTGTGGTCTAGATTATTTTCTGTGACTTTTTCTATTACCATTTACTGTGAACATTGTGGATACTGAGTTGACGTCCATAGTAACGTCAATTAGTTCTTAATTTAAAAAAAATTAAACTGTCTTACTTTACAAATTTCAACCTCATCGAGCGGACTCTTTACTTGGAATAAAACCATGAATCCGACCATGTATCTCTATGGTATTCAACCTCTTGCCAACGAGAGCGCAACGATACAGTCTGTTTGTTGTTGTGATTTTACTTGATAGACAAGCTTCTTATTTGTATTGCAAACAAAACACGGCAGGATTCAGTACAGAGATAAGCATGCATTTTCTCACATGGTACTGCTGTATTATTTTCAGCTCACAATAATGGTTAAAGAAATGTGGCCTTGTGATGTAAATGAGGCAAAAAATAAAAATAAATAAATAAATAAGTAAAAATAAAACATCCGTCTTTGCTACGGGCATGTTTTTAATAACTAATCCTTAATTGTGTACAGTACGTCTTTCATTTTCTTGACATTTAGCCGACCATCTCAAGCTTGATGGGGCATGAAGACAGAGTAACAAGCACAATGATTTCCCTATTTTTCCTCCCCATCCTCCCTCTCTCCCTCCTTCCTCTTTCTTCCTCATTCTTTATTTGCCACGTACATTTTCACTGTTAAATGGAATTATGATCAAAGTGTTTGTGGCTGCGTATTGTGTGTCCTAACGTTAGTCACACATCAGTGAGTTGAATTTTGATCTGCCTGGAGCGCCACGGACTAAAAAGCAAGGCAGACGGAGGGAGCAGTGAGGAAGTGGAGGAGGAGGAGGGGGTAAGGAAGGCGAAAATAGGAAACATGGCAAAGAGCGAAAACAATGTACTCTGGTGCCAGGATCTTTTCTTTCTTTTTTCTTTTTTTTTTTGTATAACACTGCCTCTCTCTACCTCTTTCTCTCTCTCTTGCCATCTCTCTCTCTCTCTCTCTCTCTCTCTCTCTTGAAGCTTTTCAGTTAGAGGCCTGGCTGCCACCAAGGGAATTGGAGGATAGAGGATGTGTGTGCAGGAGTGGAGGGAGGGTAACAGACAGAGAGAGAGTGAGATGAAGAGAAAGAGGGAGAGAGAGAGAGAGAGAGAGAGGGAGGAAGAGTCACGGGTGGGATGAATAATGAGGTAATGTAATAATGCTTGTATTCTCTTTGTGATGACACCACAGAAACACAACACATAAATGCTAAAATGTGTAAATTCCCCAATGTCACATGTTAGAATATCACTAGAAAATGCCATTTTGCCAACTTTAAACACATCCATATATAAATACAGTATTTTATGTAATGTATATACAGCCTTACACTCATGTATTTTAATATAGATTGTTAATTTTTTTTCATTTAAAGGTGCTGTCCTAGTAAAAAAAGTTTGTCTTAGTCTTCCCTCTCTGGACCAACATTATACTAATGGCAAACCACACATCTTCTAAATGCAAAGATGGGAAACTAAAGATGTTTTTTTTTTTGTTTGTTTGTTTTTTTTCCCTGAATTTCTGTCAAGTGCCCTCTTTTGAAGATATGAGATTTCTGCAGGGCACTGACAATATTCAAATCAACAGTTTCTATGTGTGCTCCATGAAAATAACAGCCCGCGGCACGCTTGTCTGTAGGCCCAAGTTACACTTTTAGTTGAGTCACAAATGATCCTGTCACTGGCCCTTTGGCCCTCTAGTCTAATTATTATTAGCCTTGCCTCTGGTTTTGAAGCCTCAGTGCCGTTGCTCAGTGCTCAGCTTGCAAAGTGAGCGTGCGGTTGATATATTGTCTCCACTGAACTGTCCTGTGTTAGTGTGTTGCTACTGTACTGAGTATGAATTTCTTTTTTCTGCACAGGAAGACTTTTTGATACATTGCCTGTTTATTTGCTTCTCTTTGTCTTATTCTTGACAACTTGCCTTCCTCACTGACACAGCAGACGCTCTAAATGCTAAGTTCAACTGAAGCACTTGTCTTTTGAAGGATTCAAGGGCTGATATGTCACATCAGCAAAGTCAAGCTGTCAGAGAGCTACAGCTTATGCGATGAAGTCTCGCTAGGAGGACTTCTTTGCAGTACCTGTGATGAATAACAGTAACTACTGGTTTCCATATCAGACTAATGTTACCAATACATATAATAACACGCACACACGCAAAAAATACTACTACAACTTTACCTCTGCTTAACTCCTCTGGCCCACAAAGATTTGAATTTGAAGCCCTTGTGAACTCATTAGTATGCCTGTGTGTGTGTGCATGTGTGTGCGTGCGTGTGGACTTGCAACTGTCTACGGGCATTCCACAAGTAGGCATAGCTTTTCTGCATGATGAAATAATATGTGAGAGATGGGAATGACAATGGACTGCCTGTGCTTGTTGGTGTCTGTGTCTTTTCTCTGAGTACATTTATTTTGCTATTGCTAGTGCATCTTGCCAAGACCATGACCCTCCGCAGGACCACTCCTCCATGTCTCATCTAGAGAAGGTCTGGAGGTCTCTGCCTGAGGAAGATAATTGGGAGCCATAACACAGGCAGGCGAAGGCAGAAATGCCATGGCAGTCATAGTTTGCCATGGCTCACAAGGGCCATATCACACACTCAAAGCCAAACCAGCACCAAACAAATACAAAGCCATGGATGAATTTCAATTCTCTGTCAACTCAAATCATCACAAATGTCCAAAGAAAATAGAAAATATCATGAACGCCACAGATATTATTATTTTTTCTCTTCCAAATGTTGCAAAATAGCTGCGTGGAGACCTCCCTCAATATCCAGAGGCATGGCAGATTCGGTTATCTGCAGCTGTTCATACAAATCCTTTCAACAGCCTACCCCATCCACAAGCAGGTAGATATCCCCTGCCTCATGGAAGCAGTGCTGACCGGGCCAACCTTCAATGACACAACTACAGTACACATGGGATCAACAAGTCTGTCCTAGAGGAAAAGTTCTAGAGTTCAGGGGTCCTGGCTCAGGGAAAATAATTGGGCAGCAGACAGACAGGCCCTAGTCAAGCCAGGCCACATTTATCCAAGTAGCAGACAGACAGACATAAACTAGGCCGTTAGTGAGTCCAGAGAGGCCAGAGCAGCACTGACCGGGCCAACCAGTGTGTTGACATGTTTTCACATCCACAACACACCAGTGGATATACGGGGTCTGCTGTGAGATAGAGATGTGAACCTGCTCTGAAAGAGGGGGTGGCCTTTCTATCAGTGGCCCTTCACTCATTACTCTTGCCATAGAATCCTGTATGTCCAAAAAGTACACTTTTAATGAAACAAATGAATGAAACAAGTGTACTTTTGTATATTCAAAGGTTTAAATTAACAATTTGTTTTGTTTAAAAGGCCATAAAATATTTTATCTATGTAGAATATTATGTCAGCTCCCAGTTCTGTCGAATAAACCATCAACATACATGACAAAAAATAAAAGAAAGCATGCTCTTCTTTCCTGAGAAAACTGGGGAGTATGATTTGGAAGAAAATACATTTTCACTAAAATTGTGAGGCCAATTTTCAATACAGACATTCAAACAGTGGCCAGGAGACGGACCGACAGCGTTGTCATGGTAATAAGTGCAGTTTCATTTATGAAAAGCTTAAAGGAACCCCATAAAATGGGAATTTTTAACACAGTCTGAAATTTAAATTTCAGGCAGGTAATGTTTCTCCAAGGCAGCAAGTCTTTATTTCATGTCCTATGCACCAAACATATTTTTACTGCTCTGTTAGCACAGAGAAATATATATAAAAGCGCGACTTTACTTAATGCCACTGTATTCATATACACTCAAGAGGATTAATGAAAGTCATTAAGAGTCTCCTTTAGATTCTGTGGCCCAGAGCCAATGTGCAAACATCCCGGCCAAAGCAGCATTAACTGACCAAGCCAGGCTGCCGGATGACATGCCCTCACCATGCCTTCATATCCACAACACACTGGGGCTCCATGGGGACAGCTGGGGCAGACAAGGTGAGAACCTCAGTTCTCGGTGCAGAGAGAGATACAGTAATTGGCCAGCAGGCAGAGAGAGACTGCATAACCTGCCCAGCACAGTTTTGACTCGGGTACTGCTACTGTCAAAGAAGTCCCTCATCATACATCTATAGCACTGCATCTATCCTGCATTAGACTTTGGAGACACACTGGGAACCATTTAAAATGAGAGTGAGCAGTGTAGTCATTCATTAAGATGTAGATGTATTGAATTTTCACTTATAAATAGTTTCTCTTTTTCTACCACGATGCTCGAGCTGAAAACAATTTGAATGGGTAATTTATGGTACATTTTTGCTCTAGGAGAGGCGATCCTAGTCTACTTCTTTGGTCCACACTCAAATATCTCAACAACTATTGGATGGATTGCCATCAAACTTTTTGCCATTCATGGTCTCCACAGGATGAATCCTACAAACTTTGGGGATCCCTTGATCTTCTTTTTTTGTTTTTTCATGAGATATGAATCTCTTGCTCTGTTGTAACAACACTTGACACTATTGCGTGTGTTTTGTCTTAATGTCCTTTTGAAGAGCACACCCAAATATAGAGTAGCTGAGGGGATTTGGGCCAGGTTTGAGACAGTGCATGTGAAAGTGAGTGCGTATAAGATTGTGATAGTGTGTGTGTGAGTGTGTCAGGCTAGTGTATGTGTGTTGTTGGCTCCAGGGAGCCCGGCTCAGACCAAATTACCTGTCAGGGGTTGACATCACCTACCCCCCAGCCAACCATACACAGAGGACAACTGGGCCCTGCTCCAAGGCTCCTGTGATCTGTCAGCTCAACTAGCCTCTCCTTCTTTCTCTCTCCATCTATCTGAATGTGTTCTTTCTTTCTTTCGTTCTTTCTTCCCTTCCTTCCTTCTATCACTATAGGTCAGGACAGTCTTGACAAAAAAGGTGCCCAATGTCTCCCTCTGGTGCTAGTTACTATTGCAGTCTGCTGACACCACACCATACGCACATGCCCACACACACATGCACGCACACCGCAAAGGGATACTAGACACATATAAATGCTGGTGTCTCTCTCTGACACACACACACACACACCTGAAGGCAGATGTGTCAGGGGTCTTTGTATCCTCGGGTCCTGAGGCCCCTGGCTGTCTCTCATCATGCCACTATCACCAGTTGTGAATGGATGCCCTCAACCCACAGATACTCATTCAGACACGGAGATGCACCACAAAGTGCCCCCAAACAAGCCCACACACACACACACACCACACACACACACACACACACACACATAACTGAAGATGAATGTCACCTATAAGCATAATACCCACACAGGATGATGCACAGTTTTCCTCCCCGACACATTATTCTCTCTCTCTCTTGCAGTCTTTGTATCTCTCTCTCTCTCTCTCTCTCTCACTCACACACACACACACACACACACACACACACACACACACACACACACACACACCCTATGACCCCCTCACAGTCACCAGAGAGTGAGAAAATGGAGCCTGAACCAACATGTCTGATTGGGCTGCACTTGTCAAAACAGAAGTAGGAGGCATGGAATGAAGCCGAATGTTCTCAAGACTATTCTCTCAAGGTCACTGATTTTTCAACTAGACTTCCTACAGGGAAGACACTTAACTGACTGCACATACAATATGTAATATGTATAATGTATTTTTAACACCACTGGCCAAAGCTAGACACAGCTTGTTGCCTGGAGTGAGCGCAGCAATGTACTGTAGATGCAACCCTGTGCCACAGATGAGATGCATGTTTTCATCCACAAACTACAGCAACTAATTTCACCCACTTCTACTAGAGTCAATTAGCGCATTAATGATTGCAATTAAGGTAAGCATAATTGTGTCCTCCAAAGTGAAACACTGACATAATCACTCTACCCTGATGGGACGTTTGTTTTGGGTTATTACAGATCTTGAATGGTGCAGTCTTCCCAGGAAGATAATGTTTGGGTAATTTGACACATTTCCATTTAAAGTAATAATCAGAAAGGGAAAATAATGCAGGTACTGGCTGCATTCAACTGTACAGGACCATTTCCAATTCTTTATTACACCGGTGAATGAATTAATTCAAGCCACGTGGACTACTGTTTCTTAAGGGATGAAAGCTTGCTTTTTTTTGGCTGTGAAAACTACCTGCAGCTTGTGTTACTCTAAAACCTGGGACGTTGGCCATCCTTACGGCCCAGCGGTCCAAGATAAAAATCACAAAACCCCTGTTCAAATATGGCTGGGTCACATTACTCCTTAACTCCATATTTTCTATCACTCTCCAATGTAAAAAAGGAAGCGAAATGCCTAAAAATATCTTTAAAATGACTCTTAATGAAGAAGTTGTGACATTGCGTTTGCCTTTGTGTTAGCCTTGTTACAGACTGGCACCTTGTCCGGAGTGTTCCCCACCTCTCATCCACTGCATGTTGGAAGAGACTGGAGATGGAGCCCTTGTGACATCAGAACAGGATAAGAAAATTGTATGTAAAGGCATCAAGGTTAATGTAAACAAACAAACTATAATCAGCCCACAGGGAAGAGCATAATGAGATTTTGCAAAATATATATATATATTTTTAATCAAACTCTTTGTTATAAAATTTAAAAAAAAAAACAGTCTGGAAAAAGTTGCCACATGTGAAACTAAAACAGAGGGAGATACTTTTTTTTAAGGCAGTAGACCAAAGGATAACAAACACCTAAGCTTAATAGGGGATTTTTTGCAACACCACTGATATTGCCTGATAAATCAACTCCTGCATGCACACAGAAATGCATCATCTGATTTATCCAAGCACCGTGAAAGACTGAAATTGCTTTTTTTTTTCTTTTTTTTTTCTCCTATGTGACAACACTCCCGCTCCATGCTGAAGGGCTTCTTTTAAGACCTAGGAGCTTCAGCCAGTTTTTCCATGTGTCAGGATTTCTATTCATTTGGAGTCCAGGCATGTAAAACCACCACAGGCTCACCCACATGTAAATGCTCTCAGTACAAGTCGACGTAAACCCATTTCCAGTCGGGGACAGCTGGACTTAAAGTTATTTAGTGATGCTGTCAGGCGATTTATTCCTACTTGGTCCAATTTACATGGAGCTTTCTCCGTCTTGAGCTATGCGGCTTCCTTGTTGAGATTGAATGTGTATGGGGAAGATCTGTCCTTTTAAGCAGACTGGAGTTTCAGCATTGAGTCTAGGATTGACTAGCTGTCACCAGATATTGATTTCCTCTCGCCTACTTAGTTCATAGCAATAAGCCAAGGGTAAATCCCAGGGTACCACACAGTTCCTGCATGGACAGGAGCCTGCGATTTACTAATGTAGTGTTTTGGTCTTATTTTTATCCTGTGATGTAAAATCCATGTTACACTAAGTAACTATGAAACATTGTCGCAGCAGTCATAACAGTAATGACAGCATCATTCAGCTTTATATCCACATGTATTCTGTTAAACTTTTCAGGGAGTTATCACAATAAAACTAAGTTAGGAAACAATGTGTGTGTGTGTGTGTGTGTGTGTGTGTGTGTGTGTGTGTGTGTGTGTGTGTGTGTGTATGTATGAGCCTCAGCCTGAGACATAAACAAGTTTTATGGCCCAAAGCGGGAAATACATGTTCAATTAAAGTTTTACTATTAAAATGCCATCGAGACAAACCAGGCTTACAAGTTCCTGAATTATGATGTTGCGGAATTCATCAGCTGATTAGTGATCATGATTGTTACGATCTTCGTGGTTAATCGGCTCTCTAAAAGAATAATGAGAGGATGCTTGTTAGCGAGCCAAACACCTGCAAGGGCAGACACTCCGTCTGTGAGAGTGTGTGTGTGTGTGTGTGTGTGTGTAGGTGTGATGTGTGTATGGTTGGACGTGGTCCAAGTGGAGTACTAATACCTGCACTTGTTGCCACTCTAATAAGAGAATCTGGCACAGACACCACTCCACTCAAAACCCACAGCATACAGCAGAGTAACATATTCTCTAACTTATTCTTTTTCTTTGTCATTCATTCTCCCATTTCACTCTATGCACTCTGGTTTTTTTTAAAGGTTCTTCAGCAGGCTAACTTCATGAAGCGAACTGTCTTGGGTTTTTATTGAGAATTTGTCAGAGAGTTGTTGACTCAGTTGGTATAAATTTAAAGTGATAAACTATTTTAGTTTGTGATGCTGTATATTGAAAGGTGATTCTAGTATTTTATTCATCCACATTAACATAAATGAGGCTGGGAAAAAAAAAATATATTTTGAAGTATCTTTCAGCATACAGCATCACAAACTAACACAGAGCAGAGTCACATGCTGTAGGAAGAGCGAGGTAGATAGATACAGTAGATAGAGAGAAATATTGCAAACAGTGTTTTCACTGTTGTGGCAGCTCAGCAGGAGGGCAATATTTTTTCCTGCTAGTGTGAGCCCAGATAACTAATAAATGTAACATACACTTCTGTGTGTGTGTGTGTGTGTTTGTGTGTGTGTGTAATACATGTGTATGCAGTGGGGGGGGGTGATGATTTGTGTCTTTGTGTGTGGTGGGGAGATAGTAATGTATGCAGGACCACTAAGTCAGATCAAATAGATAGCATCCACCAGATCTTCTCGGCATTAGCTGAGGAGACCAGCAGTGGCCTACATGCATTGCCCAGGGAGAGACACAAAAGTCCCTCTTCACTTACAATTACATCTCGCCACCTGCGTTTCCCTGAGATTTGCCGCTGCACACAGTCCAGAGCAGTTAACCTTTTTTTTTTTTTTTTTTTTTCCCCCATCCTTCACACAGGCAGCACATACAATATCACTCCAAAAATAGCAGTGTTAGTAGTTAGCAAAAAATTATATCTTTTTGTACGATTTATTTGGCCTGTAGGAGTGGAATCAAAATAATCCAGTATCAATGTCAGAGAAATTGTCCAGTTTTAGATGTTTCTGTTTAAAGTTCCATGATAAGTGTCCCTGAACAAAAAAATCCCCCAAAAAATTAAAAAAAAAAAAAAAGGACAAAAAATAAATTCAGTCACAATAAAAAGTCCTACAACCTCAAACTTTCCAACTTGCCATGTTTTTCAGTGTTGGTCATTGGATTGGAGCATTGTTGGCACATAGTTTCCTAAGGAAAGCCCCTATCCTGCACTGTTTCCCAGTGAATGTCAAATGAGATTAGGGGCAATGCAGAGGGACAGTGGAGGGTGAAGGGGTGCGCTTGACGTGCATCGTGGGTCGAGGCAGGCGGACCCCCTGCCGGGTGGCCTCGGCTGTCGTAACCTTTAATTACAGCTACATTGACAGGGTTGCAGATGGTCCAGCTGAAGAGGGATTAAAGACACAGGATAGTACACAACCTCTGTGTCTCTACCTCTATCCCTCTATCCCTCTCTCTCTCTCTCTGCTTTAGCCTTTATTTATTTTGCACTGACTCTTCTCCCCCAAGCTCTAGGAGCGCTTGATCATCTGACATTCACAATTTCACATTTTAAAGCGATTGTAACACACCTTATATCTTACACCTGATATCCATCTATTAGCAAATTTCAATGTAAATTATATACAGTTAAGGGCCTTATGAAGCCTACACTCTACATTAGCAGATATAAGACAGTGTGACGTTCATATGGTGATTTGAAAGGTAAGGTGTTGCTTTGTGGTTTTGCATTCTATCCCTTACTTGTTGTTAATGTTAAAACATATTATATCTAACCATGTCCATGATCTTTCCCTAATCTTAACAGAATAGATTTTTGCCCCTCTATTCCTTACATCCACGGTTCTCAAACTGCTACTACTTAACCTGAAGAAATAAGGGTTTGAACATCATATCCTAGATAAAGGAACTTAAAGCTGAAACTAACCACAAGCATTAAACGGATGGATGTTTCTTTCTTAATCTCCGGTGAAATTTTTTCTTTTCCCCCCTCTTCCTGTATTAACACAAAACCTTGCATTCATGCTCCTGAAAGCCCCCTCTTCCCTCATTCATACAAACATTAGTTGTGCTTTTTACTTCTTTGGGATGTTCTACGGAAAAGCTCTCAGTAATTGATGTCATTACCATGCATCACCTGTCACCGCCTCGCTAAATGCGCAGGGACAGAGATTCACCTAAATGGCAGTGAGGAACAGTCGGGCTCAGAGAAGGCGGAACTAGACAATGGAGTGCACTCGGATAATGGTATGCATTTGTGCCTTTGAGTCACATACAGATGTGAATAAGGACAGAGAGAGAATGAAGTAAAGAAGGAAAAAAAAAAAAAGAGAGGAGAAAGACAGGAGAGAAATAGAGAGGAAGCACTAATGAGAGAGAAGAGAGCAATCATTTCTTCAAGTGATTGCATAGATGAGGGATAATTTATTATGAATGTGGGCCTAGCTTCCTTTGACTTAGATGCATTAGCTTTGCCCCACAACTGTTTCTCTATAGATCGCTGGAATCGCAATTTAGTCCCCCAGTATTATGCAAATGGGACTGCTGGCCAGCTCCTAATTCATAGATTGCACTCAGTGGCCCCTCGCAAAACCATTGTCCCATAATTAATGACTCTTTCCCAGGTCTTTCCTCTGGTAAGGTTATTGGTATTTACAGCTTAAACCTCAAAGAGGGAAAAGTGAAGACAAACTCAAAGTGGGTTTAAAAGATCAATGGAACATTCTGAAACGAATTAAAACTTTTAAAACGACACGCAATACCAATAAAATGTAAATGATCATACAATTTACAGATTGTTATAGCAATTAGTATTATGATAATGTCACCTAGCAACTGCACATGACAACCCAGCGTAATAAACACGGCTTTAATTCAACACAAATGAATTAACAGTTTGTGGAATGATGCATCTAAGCAAGTAGAATTATACCATCTGTGGTTTATGTGGTTTTCGAGGCCCTGGGGACAACTTAGATTGCTATTGACATGTAGCCATTATGTAGTATATCTGTACTGCTTTGTAGTCATTCATCCAAACACATTAACACATGCACAAAAACATATGACTCTATGGTTTTAAATGATAATAACATGACGCATATAGAAATTTGTTTCCATCAGTTTGATCCAACTTTACCAACATACAGGCACACATGTAGCCTTAGCTATACTTTCAGTACACACCCACAGATTGGTTGGCATATTGGTGAAACCATTTGCGTATGCCACTACAAGTGTGACATGCTGATACAAATTCTCCCTTTCTCTGTCTTGAACACAAGCTTTTACATTTTATTTTTATTTACTTTTTTTTTTTTCCCCAAAAATATGCTTACCATGCTTTAGGTACTGAATGTGCATCAGATCTGGGCCAAAAGCCAGTGCTGGCTCACATGTTTGCAGAATGCCACGGAACCACATGGAGCCTACAGTAGGAAATGGTCCAAGCAGAAATCAGATCTGCCCCTCTGAATAAATATCATCTTGCCGTCTGAGGCACATCCCTCCAAGATAACCTGTCTGCTGAACACAGCTGCTTGACACACATACACACGAGCACACACATAAAAACAAAAGTTGTTGCCTATATATGCATGCACACATGCACGCACAGACACACACACACAGACACAGACACACAGACACAGACACACACACAGACACACAGACACACACACACACACACACACACACACACACACACGAGCTGGGTGAAAAATCAGCCTTGGACATGACGGGAATGCAGACAGACAGCCATGTGTAAAAATGCCTATCCATCCATCCATTCACCCATCCACTTATCCAACCATCCATTTGTTCATCCGTCCATCTGTCTGCCAATTCGTTTATCGGTCCATCGATCCCCCAATCCATCTGTCTGCTCATCCATCCATCAAACTTGGTTTTGAATTAGGGTTTGAGATAGCAGCTCCAATGTAGAGGCCAGGATGATATAGAGGGTTCTTGAAAGGATTTAAGAGATGTGAAAAAGGTAAGCGTATTGGCAATTTCCCTTCACCCCGGACTGAGCTTAATTACATTTAGTGAAGTTAAGGAGGGAGGATGGAAAGGAGAATACAAACAAATATTTCTGACAATAGGCCAGAGCCAAGTTCACACGTGCAAGATTAAGAGCAATATGGAGCCACGGATAACCCATTTGGAGACCTTAAGAAAACTGGTCTGATGCCCCTCTAGTAAGAGTTCAGGGATAGTATATCATTGCATTATGTTTCACTATACAAAACTGTAACTATATGAGTAATGATGTTGAAAAATAGGTTCCAGTATCCATTCAAATGTCCTGAACAAATGAGCAGCATGGAGAGGGAGTAAACTGTTTTATAAGTAGTTTTGTTCCACTTAGCAAACTGTGTTCAGATGCAAATGTGAAGTAAATTTCTGGCTTTCTCTGACTTTCTTTTGCAATCTGTAGTTTTTGGCCACAAACGCACAATTGGATGAGTTCTCCAACCGAGGGTATGGATGTAGTAACAAGCAACAAGAGCATGCAACAGCTCAGACAGACTAATTTCAAAACGTACCAGGAACTCATGTTTCTCAGATTATCCTTTGAATCCAGATTTCTGTCTCATTCATGTAGAAATACAACATCAGATCACCACAGATTCTTGCACAACCTGACACATTTTCAACTTGAGTGGGCACTTTTTTTGCCTCAGTCTTTGCCTAGATTAGATCTGCGTTTGTTCTCCTCTGTTTCCATCTGGAAGACCTCATTTGACTCCAGCCGGTGAAATCACTTGAGAGCTCAAGACAAGTCAAAAGGAGAGCGACACACTCAACCTTCCCTTGAAACAAACATTTGAATATCAGATTATATGTTAGATGATTAATATATGAGTGTTTTATTCATTTGGGATTAGGACTGAAAAACTGATTTCTTTCCTGACCTGTGCAACAGCCCAAAACCGAACACCGCAAACTGCAAACTAACACAAAAGTTAAAGAAGATGTGCCGGCATCAGACATTATCTTCTTGTTTGATTTATTAAGTCTTCTGTTCAAGCACCTATAAGTGGATGGAGTCTCACCATCCACATGGAGGTAAGCGCTCAAGTATCATTAAGCAGACGGTTAAGATCTAATGTATTTCCTCTCTACTCTAAATGTATTTATTCAAATAATATGAATTAACAGTTGCATTGAAAATAAGTCAATGTGTCAAGTGTCAAGCTTAACTAAACAGCAACAATTCCAAACCTTACAGATCAGTGACTATAAAGAACTGTCACACAAATCAGCTTCATTTAAAACCATACAAAAAAATAAAAATAAATGAATGCAGAATACAAGAGAAAGATATGAATTCTTGGATTTACAGCCTAATATGCTGATACACATTTTGAAACAAGGGCTAATATTGACATGGGTCAAATTAAAATCTTGATTTGGGAAAGCAGGGACTGTTACAGTCAGTCCCCATGGTAACCTAGGTTGCTTTGGTGTGTTTCATGTTATTGATTACAGTTTTTGAAGGTAATAGCCTGTTTGTAACCAATTATATTTTGAATGTGACCTCCCCAATTCAGTTTGCAGTATGTTGACAGACTACATTTATACTGAGATTAACTACCTCGTGCCTAGGCCATTCATAGCAGACCAGCATCAGCAGTGATGACAGGAGCTATTAAGATCAAACAGGTTCAACTATGGCCCACCTACACACATGCAAACCTACACACACGCATGCATGCATGCACGCACACGCACACACACACACACACACACAAATACAAATGTATTCTGGACACATGGAA
Organism: Seriola dumerili; assembly: GCF_002260705.1. Lineage (NCBI taxonomy): Eukaryota > Metazoa > Chordata > Actinopteri > Carangiformes > Carangidae > Seriola > Seriola dumerili. The sequence continues at coordinate 8,608,989 of NW_019174446.1, read as the reverse complement.
TATGTACACAACTAGAGCATATACTGTATGCCTGCAATGAAATATTTGTACACTTGAACATCTTGTATACTTGTGCATACACATCACACACACACACATCCACAAGAACTAACCTGCCGACAGCCAAGGTCAGAGGGCTGCAATATAGATGAGCATATTTGATCAAACTAGGAGAGGTTATGCAAATAGGATCCGTGCAATTAAACCAAATTCATGCATAATACATCAAGCCTATGCCCTGGTATGTGCGTGTGTGTGTGTGTGTGTGTGTGTGTGTGTGTGTGTGTGTAAATATCTGCCTGTCTGCAGCTCTATATCCCTGGGACAAAAAGGGGCGTGGCCAATTTTAATTCCTCCAAGAGTGGTATTGACAAGTTAGATAAATCATTTGGAAACAAAATTCCAGCAAAGTCGGTGTTTTCCCCCGAAACACACCTCTCACACGTACCAACAAAGTGTGAGAATATATCATGCGAAAAAAGATACGCAGACTAAGTTATCCTCTGCAAATACTCCTGAGGTGACCATTTAAAGTTAGTTCATCCATTTCTCTTTTTTAATTAGTCTTATTATGAGTATTAGTATTAGGAGCTTGGTGGGCATGAGAAGGTCAGGTGAAGAGCAGAGATGGAAAACATAACAGCGATGGTGGGTGGACAGGTGCAGAAGAGCAGATGAGTAAAGTAGAAGTTGTCGTCATCACTTCATAAGATGAGCTAGAAGCAGAGGAGGGAGGGTGGAACAGCTGTTAAGATGACAGAAATCAATACTAAAAATATGCATTTTCCTGGTATTCTGGATTAACGTAAGCACACTTCCATTTCCTGTCTGTGTGCAGATACAGACAGACACGTACGTGGTTCGGGTTAGGTGGATTAAAAACACAGAACAATATTCTCACATTAATATTCTATTATTTTCTTCACTTTTTGTTTATCTAGTCAATGTATATAGAAATGTCTTGGATCACTCCTGTGTACTTGGTCTGTGTAAATGAGGTGGCAGAGTGTCTGTAGTGTGTCCTTCTACTCTCTACTGCAGATTCCAAAATCAAACAGATGGCCCTGACACACAATGTTTATTTGCTCAGCAGAAACGTGTCTACAAACCAATTATCGTTGTTTAATATGCATGTATTTTTTAAAAATTCTTGAACATATATTCTACGTTGGGTGAGTGCTCACAGCAGGCCATATGCTGTGCTTAATCAGCTGAAAATCCATTTCACTACACTGAATACATGCCAAGTCAAGATGAAAAGGCTTGCTAGTTCTTTTAGCTCTTTTTGTGTGCTTCTCCTCTGAGCAGACCACGCCGGTAAAAGGACAGATCATATGCATTCGTGTAGTTAAGTGACACTGCGGCATGCCGTTGCTGAAAAACAAACAGCATGATAAGTAAGCCTGCATGCACACATACTGCACATTTACTGATATTCACGTGAAGTCACCGGAAAGAGGACTGAGAGCCATGTCTTCCGTCAGATATGTTAAAACCCTTTCAAATTATATATACCCATTTAATTTAAAAAAGTATAGTAATTCTTTTTTCAAATGTATCTTAAAATATTGTGTATGGTATCATAACATACTGCACAACAGTTTTTCAAAGAGGAAAAGAAGATGTTTCAACCACTGAATTCTAAGCAGACTGTGTACAGTATCTTCCTGCCTGGGACACTTGCTTACAGACCACACCATTCCCTGACTGTCTTTCTATCTCACTGTAATTATGCTTATCCTCTTTTGGGGTGACCCCCACCCTCCAAGCCCCATTTGCCCCTGAAATCTTTATGGCTCCTGAGCCGGTTGTCATGGAAACAAGGAGTACGCCAGGCACATGGTCCCCCCTTTGAATACAATTAATATGCAGCCTGATTTATCCCTCTTTCTTAGGACGGGGTGCAGGGAGGGGTAGAGAGGCTTGGCTGGGGGGGGGAGGGGGGGTGGGGGGTTCTGGTAATTGGGGTAAGAAAAAAAAAGGAGGGGTAGGGGAAATGAAATTAGCAGTTGTTTTTTTAAAATGCATCTGAATTTTTGGGGTGTGATAGTGTGAGGAGGATGGGTGGATGGATGGATTGATGGGTTGGGATAAAATAGGATAAGGAAGTGGAAAGAGGTGGCTTTAAATCAATCTGTGGCTCCCTGCAAAACAGTTTCTCCCCTTTCATTTTGGAATTGTGACAGTTGTGACAATGTAAGGACGGGCGGGTCGATGGAAGGGGGGGGGGGGGGGGGTGTTAGGAATGTGAAATGACAAACTGAGAGAGGACTGATGTGTTGTCATCCATCTGTACAGCTTCTACAAAACTATGACTTTTTACCCGTAGCTTAAAATTTGAAATGTGAAGCCACAGAAATGATTGGACTCATGCAAATAAAAGAAGCTTAGGTCAAAGTCGTATTTTTTCCAAGAAGACAAAGAGAGAAAATCAGAAGGAAGCTACATCTGCGCTGTGGTGAGGGTGAATCTGAGCTCGTGCATACTTGGTGTTTTACGGGAAATTGAACCTTGAAATTATTTCTTCCATGTACTGTACGGTATATGAGTATGTATGTATGTACATATTTCTATTTTTGTCATTCTCTTCTTTCAATTTTCTGTCCATCTGTTCTGTCTCCGATCCATCAACTACAACAGCACACATTATCCTCCCTCATTAGACACAACGTGAGAGTCCTTCAGCTGCAGCACAGGGCTTGATCTTACAAGGGGGCCACGACACAGAGAGAGCAGAGAGGGGGAAAGAGAAAGAACCGTAGAAAAGAAAAAGAGAAGGGGGAAACACAAGGAGGAGTGAAAATGAGCAAAAAAGAGAGAGATGAGGAGAGAGAAGAGGGAGGGGTAAGAGAGAGAGAGAGAGAGGGGAGGAGGAGAGAGAGAGAGAGAGAGAGAGAGAGAAAGAGAGAAGCGGGAGCGAGAGCCAGGTGACAGCCACACAGAAGCAGTCGGGTGGAAAGAGCCAAATGCTGGAGCCAATTAATTCCCTCCACATGTTTTGAGACAAAAGCCCGTGCACTTGACCCTCCTGTGAGCTGAGGGAAGAGAGGGATGGGTGGAGGCATTGAGGGGGGTGGTGGGGGTGACAAACGGTAGACTGTAGAAGGAGTAAAAGGATCAAGGGGCTTGAAGAGAGGGATGGAAGAGGGAGACAAACAAATGGAGGTGAGAGGAGAGAGCAAAAAAGAGGCGTGCATGCGTGTGTGTGTGTGTGTGTATGTGTGTGTGATGGTGAGAGAGGGTGAGGAATAAAAGGGGGAAGAAATGAGCATGGGGGAAGATAAGAGATAGACAGAAAGAAACCAGGAAAAAGAGGAAAGTGAGGAAATCAGGTGGATTTAGGGAAGGTCTCTGTACGAGGGTTTTTTTTATTTTTATTTTTTGTAAAATGTGCATGTTGACGTCCTTCAACAGGATGTCCTGTTAGAACAGTGTGCAGCATGTAACAGCTGCACGTGGCAATGTGGCGCCGATAATTTGACTGTCTGTACTGCAAGTCAATTAAAACCACTGAGGGCGTTTTAAAAGAGAGTAAATATAGTAATCCCAGTGAGTGGTTTTGAATGTGCTGGACCATGACAATTGTCATCACCTATGCACAATAGTTAATACAGCACTGTTTGTACAAGGGGATGGAGGCCGTATTCACACTGACGAGCATTACCCTCAGAAAACTAATAGGCCCCCGTTGGTGTGGCCATGTTGCTACAGGTATCAGTGAAGACATGACAAGGAAGGCTAACTCCCTTTTAAGCAGTGGTGCAGTGGTGTCCTGGTAGGTAGCGTATATCGACTTCAACCCAACCTAATGGTCCCCCAACAGCTGCCTTATCTAGGCTACATGACTTTTGTGTTTAATCTGGTACTGTGTGGAATGTAACTAACAAAATTTACTCTAATTAACTAAATTGACCTTAATGTGTGTGCTGTACTGTAATACAAAAGGCACTTCTACCTGTAGTTACCAATCTAGACAACTTCATACTTCAGCTTCAGAATTCAGAGAGGAATATTGTTCTTCTATACTTATTTAACAGTTTTAGTTACCATCTTCTTTATAGATTAAGATTTTACACACAAATGATTTGCTGACTCCGGGTCCCCCATCCCAACTTCCTGGTTGGAGGTTGTTTTTTATCAAACCAGAGAAAATTAAATTCACACTCAGAAGCACCCCAGAAAAGTTCACTAACAGATGGCAGCCGTTCCTTTACCATGTGAGCGACCTCAGGACACTTCCTGACTAGTCTTTTGAGGTATTTCTTCTCCTCCTTACCCCCCCATCCTTTTTTCTTTTCTTTACTTTAATTAATATGTCTTTGCCCCCTCTTTATTATTATTTATTTACATATATTTTTATTTATGTACTATTCACCTCCCCTTCATTGTGAGAAGGGAGATGGCTGGAAGAGGGGGGGTGTTGGGGGTGGTACTATGTTGTTGTTACTTTTCTACTGTTCTGTTGTTGCACTTTCTCACTAGCTGTCCTTTTTTTTATGTGGAAACTCTGAAAACAATAAAAATTGTTCTGGGGAAAAAAACACACAAAAGGATTTGCAGATGAAATATGATACACTCTTATAGATTACACTGCCCAGTAGTAAACAGTGTATAAAATAATAAAAACTAGCTCTACCTCGACCAACTACATCAGCACAACGCTGCCTCCACTCCAATGCATTAGTTCACATATTTCAATGCACAACTTTTACTTGTAATGGAGTATTTTTATATTTCAGAGCTGTTACTCTCTGAATTCTTTCTCCACCACTCAACACACAACACCATGTCTGCCGGCGCAATGTTGTAATCTAATGTTATGTCAGCTGCATCGTCTCTTTCTGGAGATCCATCTTCCTCCAGGTTGTAGCAATAATCGGTGTAATGCTTGGCAGACTTTCTTTTTTTTTCTTGGCAAGTTTAAAAGTGCATTAAGGTGCTCCTTTCATAGTTGTAATTGTTTGAACTATGAAGCTCGTGGGTAATGGAAAAACAGGGGAAGGGGCATACAGTATATTGCATTGGAAGATGCACTGCCTTAAAGGCTAAAGTCAGGGAACAAAAGTCACACCACAGATTAAATTAGAAACTGAAGCGTGACTGACTGCAGCCTTGCTCTGCAAGATATGCACTGATAGCTATATGCCGCATACATCGCTACACCTCAACTTTTAAAACAGAAACGTACAACTTTGAAATTCTATTGCATCAGCAATGATTTCTCTATTTTCAAATACAGTACATTTTTTCAAATGAATAGCCTCACTGGAGGGGGAAGCTGCTTCACAATCAAGCTGGACGTGAAAGACTGACCTTAGTTGTTGATTCAAGAAAATGTACTATGCTTAAAATATGCTTACACTATGTCACATTGCCATCATTACTATAGCTACCGATACCACGTTTTACCATTTACCATTTAGTTCTTAGTGCAGATTTCTCAAAATGAAGACAGTAAAATACCTTCTTTGTAGGTGCCCTCCAGAACAACATACATAGGAGTTTTTTGATCTGGCGCGACTACTGACTGGACAACATCATTTCTCTGTCCTTTCCAAAACCATTACAAATCATTGTTGAAACAATAAGTCCATTTTATATAGTGAATGCTGCTATTGTTAGGTTTTGGTTAAGTGTAGGCACAAACAGCATTGGTTTATGGTTAGGGAAAATTCATGGTTTGGGTTAAAATAAGTACTAAGTTTAGGTAAAAAAAAAAAAAAAACATCTTGGTTTGGGTTAAAATTACTATGATGTTAAAGACTTTGTCATTATGGTTAGAATAATAACCTGACCTAGAGAACGTGTCGTGGTTATGATTAAAACAAACCAATGGTTACTGTCGGTTGGAAACAGGACATGTGTTAAAGTCTGGTTTTTGTCGAATCAACCATCCACCCCAACCTCCTTCCTGACTTGACTAACTCAAGCTCCTGACAGACAAGAGTTATAATTACTACAGCCACTAGAGGGCTTGGTCACTTGAACGTAAACAAGTGTTGTTTTTGGGCATTTTCTGAGACGACTGATGCTGAGGACAGCTCCCTCTGGAGTAATAGGGTCTCCAAAGGGTCCTGCACTGCAGCAATATAATGACTTGGTTTAGTTACAAGTTGAACTTGTGTCAGCTGGTGTAAAAGCTGTGCTAACTGTAACCTGGCAACAGCTCAGGCATCATGTGCAGAGAGGTGTTACAGTGAGGATAAGTTCTGTCGGTGCAAAATGGCATTAAATCAACCTTTCCAAAAATAACTTGCCAGTAAAACAAAACAAACATGACATTACTAGATCAAGGCAACTGCTAAGGTTATAAAAACACAGGATTTTTTTTAAGCATAGATCTCATATTGTCCTGCATGCTTGTAAAGACACATGAATAGAGATGAATTAAGGGTGCTCTGGATGACTTATTGCTGCCACCAGGCTTGTATGTGTGGAACAGCAGCCCGAGTGACAAGGAGAGCGAGGGACAGAGAGACACCGAGAGAGAAGGTGAAGAGGAAAAAGTCTCGTCTTGGTCACAGATAATGTTGCTTTGCTCTGTCAATTAATTACCTCAACATAACAGTACAATATCAGCACACATCTGTGATACTGTGTAGAGGAGCAAAAGTAGAGGTTTGTGGGTTTTAATTTTAAAAAATGCCAATGTAAATTAAAAAAAAAAAAAAAAAAAAAAAAAAAAAAAAAGTTCATAAAAATAAAATCCTGGCATCCTGACTTGAGCTTATGCTGTGGAACCTAAAGCACAAAAATACTCAGAAAGTTCAGTTTACCTCATTTCCCTTCTCCCCTCCTCTCACATTCATTTATTTTGTGGAGGCTTGTGTCTTCGATGCCACCAGTGGGAACAGAGAACGCCTGCCACATAGATTGTGTGGAAGGCATCGTTGACAGGAAATCTGACTTTGTTCTGAGTTTCTTGAGTCCGATAGCATCAGCTGGAACAGCAGGTGAAAGTGCTAGTAAACGACATATTAACAGGCACTGCTACAGTCTGCCACACTTTTGCGGCAGCATCACTTTCACTGCACTCTTAAAGAAGGAGGGAGAACCAACTATGCTCAGGAGTGGAATCTCCTTCTCACCATTATGTGCTCAGTATTTTTCAGCTGGTGCTAAACATCTGGAACGCACTTGAGAATGAAAAAGATTCTGCTCACCTGGAGGTAGATACAGATTTTTTTTTTTTTTTTTTTACATTTCCTCAAGTACTTTTTAAGGAATTATAGGAAAGCTACGAGAGCCATGTTGTACATATATTAATGCGATACTACTTTAGTCACCTGAACCACCAGACTCTTCCGGTTGTGGCTAAGAGGAAGCAAGTGGAAAGGAGAAATTAAAGACAAACAACTTGAAGAAAAAAACAAAAAGGACAATTGATCGTCATGGACCTGGATGGAAAAGGACAGAAGAGGAAATTCAGTGTTTCTTTTCTTTCTTTCTTTCTCTCTCTTTTTTTTTTGTTTAATGCCTATCCATTCTCATTGTCCCACCAAAAGCCAGAGGAGAGGAAAGAGACATGCTATCAAAAATGATTGGAAGAGAAAATCCTATCATTTGATTGTCTGATAGACTGCCTCCCCCCACATGCTCAACACCCCATGTTAGGAACATCTCTCCGGGACGATAGACTGAAACAAGTACTCTGGCGGGGGAGGCAATCTGGTGCTGGAGATGTCATTAGAGGGGACCTAAGAGCAAGCGATTGAGCAGAGAGTGCTTCCCTGGAGAGCCGGTAGAGTCTGTTCTTTCACTGAGATTCCCTCTTAACACCCCTCTTTATCCTTCTCTCTTGCTTGCTTGCTTGCGTCTGTCAAATATGTGATGTCTTCACAGACTGAACAAATACATTTTGGCAGCATTAATGCAAACTGTACGACTGCATCTTTTTGAAAATTGAGGCTCTTTTGCTAGAGAGAAAATAATTATTCCTACACTTCTGTAACATTGAAAGTTCTGTTAAGCAAACTTGCAGAGTAAAGAGACTTCCCTTATATAATGACTGATTAGTGTTGTTTATATTTAAAAAACACAATTTCATGCACAACAAAAAGAGAACTGTTCAGTCACAGAGAGAAATTGCAGTTCGAGTAATTGAACATGATGTTGGCTATATGCAATGAGATGAGTACAAAAAATTTTCTTTTTCTTTTTTTTTTTTGTAGGTGATTTAATATGACATTTAAAACTACCTTGGCTGTCCATTTGTTCTGAATACAGTCTTTAAAATTAAACAATCCTTTAATCTTTTAGTTATAATAGATAACACAACCTTTCAGACTGAATAAGTTAATAAATCCAAATAATTCCTGAGGGTTCTGCAAGAGAGCGACTGCATGTAGCTTCTCCATTTACCATAAATACTGAGAACTGAGGCGAGCACATATGCTAGTTTCTCCACTAAGGCCACATTATATAAATCTGTTTTTGTTATGCAATGCATAAAATCAGGGATTAACCTGCCCACAAGAGAATTTTATTATGCATGGGTCTTTACATTTCATGCCAGTGTAAAGCCAGCAAAGGAACATAGGTTTCACTTGTGCAGGAACAGCACTGTGCTCTGCTCCAGTTCTAGCGTAGTGGCCACAGTCGGAATTGCAGGTCACATAATGCTTGGGCTCATTTTCCATTACACAACCATTACCAAAGAAATAGATGTAAAACAGAAAAAAAAAGAAGACAATCACACATCATTGTGTTTTTACATTTTGAGTCAATAGGTTCAATAAAAATGTTTAATTCGTATCAGTGTATTGTTTTTATGCCTTCCATGGTAAGTTGGCCAGCTCAGCCAGAATGACTCAAGCTAAAAACTTGGAGAAACAGTGAGCAGCACTGATAAAAAAAAAAATAGGTGGCATCTTTGAATATGGAATCTAACTGCTCTAATACATCCATGGTTCATCCTGATCTGGAACAGTACAATATTTGCATTCATTTTGGCATTGAGTTGCACTTGGATTTCAGTGAACTCATTCGCTGACTTATTGCAAACAATGACCAATTAAAACTTTTATCCCGATATTAACTGCACTGTTAACATTTGAATCATGTTAATTACACAGTTAAGATTCAAGATCTTTTGTACAATCCTCCAAAGCTTTTTGTATTACTCATGAATTTTTTCGCCAGTTACATCAAATACAATTGTTACATTGTCCCTTAAAAACCATTCTTACCCTAAAAATTTAAAATAAATGTCCAAAAGTAATCATCAGCATCAATTTCCAATGCCATATGAGAATTCCTATGTAAGAATACTTCCAAATGATAAGCTGAGCTTTTTGACCAGGGACCAGATGGCGTGTACATTAACTATATCACACACTATTTTATTACTGATTACTGTCCCCTCTTCTAACAAGAGGTTAACTACTTAGAAAGAGCAGTGCTCTGGAGTGTATCCCTTACGGCAGACTGTCAGGCAGTCTGTGGCCAGAAATATGTCTAGCTGATCTGACTGCTCTCTAGCAAGGTTTGATGTCAATATGTCACTTGGAAATTGAGGTTATCATTATTATAAGGCAGGCGAACACAATTAGAGACAGAACAAAAACGAGACCAATTTACAGAAACTGATGCAAGCATGAACACATACACATCAGACAGCCAGGCAAGTTAGGTCAGCAGACCGTGGCATTATTAGAAATGCAGGCATGACCTAGTTTGAATTCCCCTTATAGTGAGGATGTGGCCTGTCACATGCAAACACACCAATAGACACACACACATGAGCAGACAGATCATAGATAATGTAATGCCACGAAGAGGGGTATAATGGAAGGGAATGGAAAAGTGAGTGCAGTGAACAGAGAGAAAGAGAGAGAGAGAGAGAGAGAGAGAGACACACACAAAATAGAAAAAAAGTTAAAAAGAGGTTAAAACTGGAAAAATGTAAGAGAGAGAATTGAAGAGATGGAACGAGAGGTGAGAGAGAGTAGTGTGTAGAGACACAGATGGGACGGAGGGGAAGGTCACACAGGATGTTGATGTCACAGGATAGGCAGCAGTTGCCAAGAGAAGGGAGTTGGAAATGGGAAAGCAGAAGATTAGCTAAGGCGAGGGGAAAAATGAATAGAAGAGAGTGAAGAGCGAAAGCAAGGAAAGTAGTGCAGTGAGGGTAGACAGACAGATAGAATGTTCAAAAAGAAAGGAGAGAGAGAACAGGAGGGCAGAATGTTAGGAGTGTAAGAAAGGGTAAGGAGAGGAGGCAGAAAGGGTGTGGAATCTGGCCAAAAAAGACCGGAGCCTATGATAGGCTCATGCAGTTGCTATGGTAATATTGGGGGATGCTTTTTTAACCCCTTTTCATTTTTGCATAACAAATATGAAAACACACAGCCATTTGCAACACACTTAGGGCTCTATTTTCCTGAAAAAGTCTGCAGACATAAACCCAAGTGAAATGTCCAGGCGCAAACCTGAATCCGTGTGACCAACAATTTCTTTTTTTTTTTTTTTTTTGCAATTTGGGTGACCACAGGCGCTGTCTCAGACCAGGCGCAATCAGGCACAGCTGGGTGCAATGTGGAGGAGAGGCTGAATACATTATTAGTAGGAGGAATACAGAATCAGCAGGTGGAGTCGGGGCGAGCTTCTGTATTGACCAATCACATAAGCTCCTCTCATGCACTTAAAAAGCAGCAACGGAGGAAGACTGAGGTCAAAGTCAAAGTTCCAAAACAAGAAATAAAAACATACACAACACCCCAAATATTAATATACATCGGCCCAAATACACAGTTAAAGGTAGAATTAATAGGCAGCTGTTGGAATATCTGTGTGCTTGGCTACAGAGCAAACAATTAGGTTATATGCTAATTAATTTAAAGTCAGCAGTTATTCACTAATTTATATTTGTTCGCAACTATTTCGCTCTCAAGGTATGAGATGGATTCATCAGTTTGCACAAGAGCAACAACTTACTCAACAATATCATTTAAATCCATAAACTCTAGACATGCTGGCTCATATTCTGGCACCAAAGGTCCAATAAAGAAATTGGAGAAACCACAGTAAACAATGTTCATGGACTCTGCCTCCAATATTTTTTCAACTCGAGAAACTGTGGTACATGTGGCTTATTTATTTTGTCTGATCATTTATAGGGGAAAGCCAATATAGCTTTATTCAGGCCATCTAATGTTAATTAGATGCTCGACCAGCACAATACCCTCAAATGCTGAATGGGCAACATAAGGAGGAAAACCAGAGACAATGTGAAAATGAGACAGGTTTTCAGCTAAATTACACCTTCATTTAACTCCCAAGCAATGGGTATTATTCTCAATGGCTGCTTTTACGTGATTAAACATTTTACAGTTCTTAAACCAGCAGAAGAAATCACCTGATAAACTTTTTCAGTGACGCCTGCAAAACTGTGCGCTCCCAAGTTATCAGCCACAACACTCTGCACTGTACCTTTAAGAGAGTTGCCTAATAAAAGAACATAATACACCATGGTCCTTCAACACCTTGTCAGAACCATATATCTTTCCATCACTTTTGCAAAGTACTGCAAGAAAAATAGAAGATAAAGATGAGTGTGAGCCAGGTGGCAGGTTACCTAGTACCCAATAAACACCACAAAGCTTGTGTTTCTTCCGAGAGGTTCCATAAGGGATTGCAAGTCTCAAAATCGTCCATATACAAACGCAGAGATATTCACAGCATTCAAAAAGCTGTTTTCTTTACAATGCCAACCATCTTCGAGGGTGGGGGTGGGGGCAAGGGGCGAGGGGACCTGAATTCAAAAGAAGGGTCAAGTTCAACGTTTTGTCCTCATTAATTTTCAATAATCTTATCAAGAATGTCTTTGCAATTTAATATTTGCTGCAAGGATTTTAACAGTTTGACACACTGAATGGTGCGTTTCTTTTTATGATAAAGTACATAGGTAATTGGTTCAATGGCACTGAATTTTTCCTTGTGATATTGTATACACTGATACGAAGAGCTAAGATGGTCACCTTTTTTCAATTGCTCTATGAACTGATTTACAAGGGCAAAGTGCTGTGGTGATTTCACTACAGAGTCATCACCTTGGAGGTTGTGACACTCAAGGATTTCACTTATAAAACCTTTAGATAGTGGGACTGATGCAAAGCTTTCCAAGTAGTAAAGTTGTTGTAAAAATTCATCAATAGCTGTACCTGGCACATGCACTAAATATTCCATCTTCAACAAGGCTGCTGCAAACGGCTGCTCAATTACACTTGGGAGTGCCTAGTGTTGACCTGTCCAATCTAAGGATGCACCAGAAAATTTTACTTCCACACACTCCTCCTGGCAATCAGCCAATCAATCAAGTAATGATGCCGATGCTAATGTAACTGTTATCACAGGTATAACATCAGCGAGGGTGTGAAGTGTGTGTCTTAGGAGACTTAAAGGTTCCATAAATTATGTTTTGACAACTACAACCAACCGACATGCAAGAGATGTTATCATTTCTCCTCAGATGTGTGGTGATATGAACAAAGTACTCACTTTCATTAGATAAATGACTGAAAACAATGCAACTAAAGTGACATTTGATAAGGTCTAATCGCTGTTACCTCATACAGAGCTCTCCAGATCCACATGAATTCTTCCTACACGAGTAAAAAGATGGCGGACTGTAATTCCACTGCTGAAGTATTCCCAGGAGACAGATTTTCCAGACAAAACATAACTACTTCCTTTGTTCTTAAAATGACTCAGACTCAAAGATTTTACATCCATCAAGATTAAAAGAATGCTACAAGACTCATATGTTCAGAAGAGGAACATAAATCATATTTTATATACGAACTGCATATTTGTAATTGAACAATCCCCCTTCTCCCATTTTTTCAGTGTGTCTGTCCGTCTTATATTAGGGTTGAACAATGATTTGTTAAGGTACAATTAACTACTTTCTTATATTAATTGTGTAATTTAAAGGAATAGTTTGACATTTTGGGAAATGCATATTCACTTTCTTGTTCAGAGTTAGATGAGAAGAATGATACCCTCTCATATCTGTGTGATAAGTATGAAGCGACGTTCAGCAGCTGGCTAACTTATCTGACTGTAAGAGGACAGTCTTGGACAGAGCTGGCCTAGCTCTGTGAAAATGTAACCTATGTATAGTCTACCCGCTAGAGTTGAATAACCTGAACGATGTGTCTTGACAAATGGTCATGTGCATTTTTTTTCTTCTTCGTAAACTTGGGTTTGGGTTTATATTATTGTCAGAAGTAACTTAATGAGACAATTCTCCTCCTCATTCTCTCCATTTTCCCCTTTGACTCCAGTCATCTGCAGCAATGTGATTCATGTGTTGCAATTCTTACTGGGCAGTGGGAAGAGAGAGTGTAGCCAATGTGCCGCATTGCCTGGCGAGCTCACAGTCACTAGTGGATGAAATAAAGCTTAATCTTGCGAAACAGTTTCTAAAAATCCACTATTATTCGGGGAAAGTCAATGCATTGTGGTAACATTATGGCCTTGCTGTGACAAGAGGTAAAAAAAAAAAAAAAAAAAAAAGCCCTTCATTTACAAAACCAACTCGTAAAGAGGATCACAGTTATGTCTGTACAAAGTTCTTGATTGTAACATTTTGGACTTTTATCCAGTTCTGTGAAAGACAAATTGAGTTTATCAGCCAAGATTATCTGGCCAATACTGGGAAAAGGCAAAGTAGATCTACAAACTGGTAAGGCAGATCATTTATAAATTTGAAATGTTGGTAGATAACAGCACTGGGTTTATTTGCACCAACACTAAAGCAGCTGCCTTATCACCTAAAAGAAGTTATGTTTTGTGCTGGTGTGTTGGTCGTGGATATTCTGTGTTGGTCAACTGCTTTTGTCAAATTAGTTTGTTTTGTTTTTTTTTTTGTTCTTTTTTTTTTTTTTTTTTTTTTTTTTTTTTTTAGAAAGTCTTTCCAATGCAAACATATGAATTTGAAGAAGAAATGAAAATACTGCAATCTCAAATGGCCTCCTGAGTATATGAAATATCTAGGTATAAATATCCCATGTAAGATGGAGAATTCTTATGATTTTAATAATTCCCAGGCATTAGATGAAACTTAAAATTATTTGAAGAAGATGAGACTGCTTTGAATTTCCCTTTACAGTCAAATTATACAATTAAAATGTCTATTTTACCTAAATTTCTACATACATTTCAAAATATGTCTTATATGTCGCAGGTCTTAACCTACCAAATTTTAAATTCTAAAAAATTAAATTTTAAAATCAGCTAACTCAGCTTGAACAATGGTTTCCCAAAGTCATTCCCTTAAGTGCATGACTCAAAACTAAATCACATGATGTTTGTCCATTTAATCTGAAATATTCACCTCATGTTGGATTACTTGTTTGGCTGCCCAGCCCAACATCCCCACAATGACAATGTTAAGCAGGTATAAAGTTTGCCATGTTCAACTGTTTAGCATGTTAGTATGCTATCATCTGCTAATTACCACAAAACATAAAGTACAGTATAAAGTAAGGTTAATGTGAACATTATTGGAAGTTTTTACGTGATGGTGACATAGATGAAAAGTCTCCAGGACACCATACAAACAATTACCCAACATTACGACATAAATATACACCTTAAAAGCTGACAGCTCATCACTGAACTGCGATTGTATTCTGCTTTAAACAAAATCATCAGACTAACTTGCTGCCTTTGTATCTTTCTTTTGGCCCATGTACAATATCACTCTCCCCCTTTTTTTCCAATATAGTCATGCAAATTTCATGTCTTGCATTTTGTGATTTTTTTCCCCCACTTTCTTTTTAAGTTCTCTTTTTCTTCTCTGCACAAAATGTAAACGGGCAGCACCTAGTCCATGCTATTCGCAGCTATTTGAAGATCTCTTAACTGAGAGAGAAGCAGTCTACGATGAGTCCAACCAGCCAAGACAGGTTACAAGACACCACTTTGCAATGCCCCTCATTTCCCCGTCTCCTGACCTCAGCGGACCTGAACCGCAACAGCGTTCTCTGAGGTTGAAATTTCTTGTTACACACTTACTTTTAAAGTACTTGTGTCCCCATTTTTGTTCTCATAATATCAATCAAACACCATTGTTCTTTTTTTTTTTTTTTTTTTTTTTTTTTTTTAACTGTCTCTCTTTACTTCACCCATAACTTCCCATCTCTTTTGTCAGTCATTCCCTCTCAGTGCCTAATTTAACCAGTGTACTGCTGTAGCACATCCATATTTCAGCCCTATTCTCTGGGCTTTTCTACCATCAGATATGACACGTCATCCATCAGTCGCACAGGCAGCAATATTTCCAAGATGGACGCTCTATTACTAGGCCACTGTCAGAGGAGGGTCGGTTGTAGTCCAACCCCCACACCTACACACACACACACACACACACACTTTTTGCCTACAGAGGTGTCTCGAGCTTCTGCTTCTTAAAAAGTTAGAGAAACGGCCTGGTCTACAACAACAAAAAGGAAGTTCAACTGTATCATACTGTATCTTCCTATTCACTTTCTGGTGCCAACAAGGAAAAATATTCAGTGCAAACAATTTCAATTTCCATCTTGCAATGCTTATTATGTCTGTATCAATGACTAATTGAAAAGTCAATAGACTTTGATTGATACATTGATTTCCACTTTGATTTATTTATTTTCCTACATATTATGCATTTACAGGACACACTAACACCAGTGCCTCAGTTTGTTAGGTCATTCAAATCAGTCAAGCCATTTAGATTGACAGCTGAATAGTAATCGCACATTAAGATAAAACAGGTTGATTAAACAGTTTCCCCTAATATTTTTGCGTGGTTCTGTGTTACTTTGTTTGATATCCATGGAGACGGGACTGTTATTTCGTAACCGTGTGAACACCCGCTCTTCATTCCTGGCATGAACAAAATACAAGTACAGTTTTAAACCAGCTGCAGGACTTTCTTACAGCTGCAGACTGTTGTTGAAACAGAAGCACAGCAGCTGCATTTTTAACCAAAAAATCTGTACTGGTGTTAAATGTATTAGCTGTTTGAATGTTTAAGTGAAGGGCAGTGGATCATTTTTGATAGTTGGTGTGCCCGGAAGCACAATGGATTACAATAACATAAGGATTAACTGATCAATTAAAAAATGCATTGATCAGCACGAGACATGCCTTCCGAATGTCCTATAATCAACCCGTCTTTGAAATTGTAGTCCGTCATCAATGTGCAGACAGGTTAACACTGTACTATGTATTATGTATGGCATTCCCGTTTTCTTCTCCTCTTTCTTGCATTTTCCATATTGTCCTGAGGACTTTGATCTTTTCATAATCAAACAAATTCAATACACTGTTCAATATGTGAGTTTAAAGCAACTGGCTGTCAAATCCTCATTAAGAAAAGGTCAGTGTTGAACTTGATTTGAACTTTGCACAGGCACAGCCTTCACAATGTTTTTTTTTCCATATCCACACTGAAGCTCTATCAGGCCAGCTGTTATCATTCTTAAACTGTCAGTGGGCCACTATTGCTGCTCAAGACAGTCAGCATTAAACTGTCTGAAGTGTAGAGACTAATGGAAGATTTAGTGAAATGAATGTATTGGACACCTCTTTTGATTGGCATAGCATTTCTGATGAATTACTCAAGAGTGCAACCTGGCTTGTGGTGATCTGGGTGACCTCCTGTACTTGAAAAAAAGTTATGCTATATTTAACCAACTCACTATAACTTCATGGAGTAAATAGTACACCATATAACTGCTACATGCACGGTCTTCTTTGGGTCAACTGCAAGTTTACTACTTCTTACTCACCACTGCAGCTTGGATGCGCAATGTCCACTGAGGACGTAAAGTCATTTCAAGTCCATTAAGTAATTACAGCCATCCTTGGTTACCAGTTAGACCAGCTCCTGTGCCCTCTACTGCCAGTGCTTGTTTTCTTGACGCTGCTTCTCCTTTCCAGACTCAGCCCTGTCCTACATTACCTTTGTAGTTGACCAAGAGGGACCAGAGATGCTTAGCTCACCAAGTCTCACCAAACGTAACAGAACACAATAGAGTAGGTAAAATTAACTATATAAATTTAGAGTAGGGATGGGTATTTCAAGCAAAAATACTATTCGAAATCCGTTTCAAACTATTACTATTACATATTTTTGTTCAGAAAAAATGAGCATGTGCACATGGTCTGGATGAAGACGGGAGAGCAGTCTGTTTTCAATGAGTCCAGCCATGGAAAACACTCTTTCTGGCGACACAGACGTTGCGGGCGCACACAAGTATGCCGTTGCTAAATTTTGCAAGTCGGGGATATTTGTTTTTATTGGTTTTCCACCAGTCCAGGGGATCGATGTGGAGAGGTGGGCACTTGTCCTGGCAGTACTGATTTAGTTCAGTAGTTGCGTTCTGCATTTCCATGTTGCGATACTATATAGCCCCTTTCATTACCGGGCGCCGTTTTTTTTTTTTTTTTTTAAACAATCAATCAATCATCATGATCGTCGCTTTTTTTTTTTTTTTCCATTTGGATACAGGGATAGATGCAGAAGGACGTCAGTTTGTTAAGACTCTTGCTTGCTCTTTCTTGTTGCAAAAATCCCTTTACAGCTGATTGAGTTATGTTTCATGTGCTTCGTCATAGAACAAGTACACATACGAGTTGCGTCTCCTCACAGCCGTCCTATGTAAAAGGTGGTGCGTATGTGGTGGGCTGACTTCACTGTATTCACTGGCTGATGTAACCTTCAATCACTTGTCACTTTTCTGATCCATTGAGTGAGGGGATGAGGCACCAGGGGAAATCTCCCATCTACCCATTAGTGCGCTGTGCTCCGCCTAGTATTTAATCACACTTGGGAAGACTGGACAACAACAAAGTACATGTTCCTCCTGTGTATGTCTCTGTGGCTGCGCATGCTGGTGCACGGTTTTCTTGGGTGTTTGAATTTATACTATTGTTGTTTCTTTTTAATGTGGATGACATGTATGTTTGTTCGTGTTTGCATACATTGTTCCACATTCAACAACACATATACCCTGCTCACTCTCGTTCATGTTTGTGGATGCCAACTGATTTGTGCTTACCTGTACAATAGATCTGCATGACCGCCGATCGCTTTAGTGTAGCTTACACAGGACAGCGAGATTGGAATCCGTCATGTCGTGCGGCACCTTTGTGGTCCATTAAGTCCAGTATCTGAAAAAAACAAAAACAACCTAGTGTCAAAACACATGTTGTGCTGGAGAAAGCGAAACAGAGAATCACAGAAAGGAAGAGAGAGAAAGGGGAGATAGCAAGATGCCCTCTAAAGCTTTATTCCAAATACGCACGATTATAAGCAATCACACTATCTGTGCTCACATAAATCTGTAAACATACAAAGAGTCTTGCATTCAAGTTGACACACGCAAGCATCCAAACACACAAAATGCACTAAGGAAACTCTCTCTCTCTCTCTCTCTCTCTCTCTATCTCTCTATCTCTATCTCTCACACACACACACACACACACACACACCCACACACACACACACACACACACACAGCCATCAGAGCAAGGTCAACCCTGACAGCAGGCAGATGAAGAGCCACTTAGGAGACCTGCCTCTTGTCTTTATCCTGTGTCTCCCCTTTGAGAGCTTTATGCTCAAAGAGGCTATTGATAGGGAATAAACGATGAAGTCATAGTTACTCCCAATGTCAGATGGAAGAGAAATGAATGGAATAAGTGTTAAGGTAGCATAGGAAAGTAGAACATAATTGTGTAAAATTACAATTAATCAAAGATTCAGTGGAGGATTAATCATGTTGTGTGTCTTTAGGGGAAGCTGTCTAATCAAAGTGCCATATAAACCAGCCTGAAGACTAACACAAATATGAGGACATATAATGGCATCTAATGTCATGCAGAAAGAAAAGAAAATGGAAAGCAGAAGAGGAAATAAGTTGAGATGACCCAATAAATTGTATGGTAGAGCATACAATGCATAAAATAGAGCAGAACAGAGTAGAGAGGCCCCTATTAAGTTTGATTTAGAGAATCAAACTGAGATGAGAAAATAGAATAAATAATGTTTGACTGCAACGTAAGACCCTAAACCAACCTTCCACCACACCCAAGGTACACAATGCCAGAACAAACTAGAGTTGGAAATGAATGCTTTATATCATCAGAGCTTAGACGAGGGATTGGAGATTCTGTGTGTGTTCGATATTGTTGATTCTGCTCCACGGAGCAGGCCTATCACCTCTGAAAACACTGGAGACTCACTGGTTCAGCACAGATTATAAATATGCATGGAAATCAATACATATTTGGCAGTGGAGGGAAGAAAAATTGAGAAAAACACAGGAAGAGAGCAGAGGCCCTGGAATGTTCATCTTCATTTATTACAGTCATTTATTCTCTTTCTCTCTCTTCCCTCTGCTGCACATGTGCACATGCTCACTTCCCTACCTACACACGCACGCACGCATGCACGCACGCACGCACACACACACACACACACACACACACACACAGACACAGACACACATATGCATGCACAGCAAGAGAGAGGGAGCGAAAGAATATGTCCAGATCAGCAAATTATCCATTCTTTTCTCTCCGACCGTCCCTGTGGGGCTGTGCAGTGTGTAATAGCAAGTGCACTCCTCTGACGATTAGCCCGACTGTATATTTGTCATCTCAGGTCCATAAGGGAAGCCAGGGAGTAGTCTGAGACACAGGCTCATTCATCCATTGACTTCCATCATAGAGGTTAGAGGCAAAATCCACAATTCAACACGATTCAGATTATTTATTTAGTTAAACTGCAAAATTATACAAGAACCTTAAATATGAATGTGCACTTGCGATGTGTCATCTTCAGCCACAGTCTGGTTCCATTTTCAATATGGAAAGTGCTACTCCAATATTGTACTGTAAATATTTTATGTATGTGTTTTTTTTTTTTTTATATTTCCTCACAAATATGAGCACTACTTGAGATGTGTATGTCTGCATGAGTACACTGCAGAGTGTACACAGATACTGTGAGCTGTACTATATTTTGCAACTACAAGTAGGCTTTGACTTGACAAATTGCAGTAGTAGTCTTGGCCCAAAAAGGACACATCTTAGCTTCTTACTCCTGTTTTATGACTAATAATAATGGTCCTACTTGTCTTGCTTCAGCACCTCTCCACCATTCATTCAGTGTGCAATTTGCTGTGTTTCCGTCCATCAAATGCCACAATACAGACTCAAAGTGTGCCCAAATGACCTCTATGCAACATTAACATTTGACAACAGACAGTATAAATGCACGTTTGCTATATTACAACTTATCTTTGTTTAGTAATTGGTGACACTGGGTGGTTGTAATATAGCCCAGGGGGTCATTTGATACTGTAATGATAGCAGGTTGTCATAGAGGCTGGATCATTGTCACTCCTCCCTATCAGTCATTTCTTAATAGTGTGGAACAAAGTCTGTTCTTTCATTGTGAGGTAAATGGAACTTCAGTCCATCCACACTGGGTTAGATTGGATATTGAATATATGTTTTTCATATCCGAATAAATTATGATCTGGTTAATAATGAAGTGTGGCTAAAAGCATGAATTGATATCAATGGGAATATTCTGTTATTTATGATCTAAGCTCACTTCGCGTACACTTTTTTGAAATGTAGCATTTCAAAGTTGTGTTAGCTAAAATGAGATTTAAGATGCATGCGGTGCACATTCCTCTGATAGCCCGCTCTTTATTTCAAAGACTGTAAAGAAGAGCGGTGATTAAGGCATCTCTCACTTCTTATCCTGTTACATTTATATAAGCACTGCAACTAGTTAACAGGGAGATTTTTACTTTATGTCTCTATGGCTGTAATGTCTTGTTGTCATTATGGGAGATGAATGTGCCCCCTGGTTATTGTCTAGATTGTGAACCCTGCTCTGTAATGGACTTTAATTTATAGTAAACCCAACACAATGGTCTCTGTGATAATAATATACACATTGTGGCATCTCTGTACTGTACACGTGTCTGATTAATTTCCTGTGCTTTCTGGGAGCACTTGGGTGTATTCTACTGTCCCTCCTTTCCTTTTTATGTCTTTCATCCATTTCTACATCTCGCTGCCTTCTTCCCTTGCTTTGTTCTTCACTTTTTACACTTGTTTTTTTCCCCCTTTACTCCATTCCTCTCCCGTATCCTCATTTCTCTTCTCTTTTAATTTCTATCTTCCACTAACCACCTCTTCTTCTCTCCATCTCTGGCCTCTTAATAAGCTCTAATGCATGCAAGCCATTGGCTTTTAACGTGTATTCCGCATAGACCAAACAGGTGCATCATTAATCTAAGCCCTTTGCAGTGCTAGCTGTGTGTAATGGTAACTGGATAACACATTGTTTCCTGTGTGAGCCGGGGCATCCATATTATCTACCATCACTCCCTAATAAATTAAACCTGGAGATGTGGCATTTTGTCTCCATGTGCCTCAGCATTGTGTTGCTGGACTACCCCAGTGGATGAATGAATATAATACAAGCGTGTTCTCTAATTACCCCTTCATCTCTCTTGCTAACACCCACACAAGCTCTCAGTCTCTCTCTCCTAGGTTTTCATCTGGTTACACATGTATAACGGACTTGATATGTATTATAGGAAATATTGTTATTATAGCACTGCTTTGAGACAGTTATAAGATAGCGGTATTGTAACATATTGTTGAGTAAACTGGCGGACTTCGTATACAGTGTTCTGTGTGTTAATAGGGCAGCATGCATTCAATATGTATTGCTGTATTAATGTTGATCATGAAAAGCATTATAGTGCGCCACTGGACAAAACTTATACTGACTCTTCGGTAAAGAGATACTCGTTATCTCTAAAGAAACAATCACCTGACTGTTTCAGATCAATTTCTGGAGCATCTTGCAGTTAAACTGTTACCCATCATGCCAATATGTTAAGATGATCAACTTAATAGTTAATAAATGTACAAGTAATTCATAAAAATACAGGGTAATGCCTTGTGTTGTTGTTTGTCTCATTTCCAGGTAGCTTCAGACTTCAGTGTCTCTGCCCTCCATGCCGACAAGCTGTTTCTTACAGATCTTTGAGTTTGAGCTCTAGCGTTCGTAACTTCAGTTGCTTGCAAATGTTGAAAGTTGAACCCAACAAAGTTCAAGATGGGATTACAAAGGATTTGGGTTCGATTGGTGGATCTGATGCTGGAATTCAATTCAATAAAATGCTATCAAACCCTCACCCCAGACTTCAGTCCAGACAAACATGTCTTTCAACAAGTTAAAATTTTAACTTATTTGTAGACAGTGTTTTGGAAGATAACAAGGTAGGGGTCAGGTATGCATCCACTGGCTCCAGTCAATGAATACTTTACCTGTGATTCATGAGTTAATTGCACCTAAAACTATAATGTCTGATTTTCTGTTTTCATGAAACATCATCTAACCCTCAGTAAGACAGCAAATCCTTTTCCCAAAAGGAGAATTCCTTTAAAAGACATTGAGAAGGGCATTGTGTTAAAACCTGCAGCACTAAGTGTGATCTAGCAGATTGTGTAATGAGCTCTTTAACCTTGCAATCTTTACAGCATTTCATTTGTCCCTGGGCACATCACAGAAATATTCTCATCAGCCATGTCATCAAACCCCATCACTCCCCAGAAATAAATAAAAATTTATAAAACACCATCTGGAAGTATTTGCTTCTCAAAGTGACCCCAGTGAAATGGGGGAGACAACTTTTTTACTTCCGTCTGCCTGTATCTTTCTTTCCTTCTTTCGTTTATTCTTTCTTTCTTTCTTTCTTTCTCTGACAAAAAAGAATCTGATTTATTTTTTCTCTGTTGCTGTCACCAAATGGCACCCTGTGGCTTTATTTATGTGGGGTTTAACAAAATATAGGGTCTGCATCCCCATGGTAGTCCCAAGATGGGGTTACTGCCTATTAATCTCTGTCAAATGCACAGTTAGACGTCTGAAGTACACACACTCACACACACACACACAAACTCATACCTTCATAGATGTAGACACACATACAAACACACACACACACACACACCTGAACAGCCCAAATCAGTGTATCATTGGTCTTTGATTCTTGACATAAAACAGAGAAAGAACATAGATTAAGGGTTTAAATGAGAGACATTTTTATAGTCTTGATGCTTGGGTCATTGTGACCTTATTTTAAATTTTGTCTGTACTTTGCAGGACCATACATCCATGTGTGACGCAAACCTGTCAAGCTATCAGAGCAGTTATAACTGCCATTCTACTAAATGTAAAAATCTTTTTCATAAACCAAATATCTTGGTGTATTGCTCTTGTATCCAATACCACAGAAGAGAACGATAGATAGATAGATAGATAGATAGATAGATAGATAGATAGATAGATAGATAGATAGATAGATAGATAGATAGATAGATAGATAGATAGATAGATAGATAGATATTAAAAATACATTTAAAAATAAATAATTCAATAATAGTAAAAGATCATTACTTTAAAAGCTGCAACCAACATTCATGTATGAAACGGTAGAAAATTATGAAAAATCCATTTCAGCCATAGATCATTTTTGATTTTTTTCTTTTTTAATTACATGTTTTGTCCAACCAAAAGTGGAAACACTAAAGTTACAAAAGGTATAGAAAATGTCCTTCCTCGTTTTTTAATTGATTATTTACTAAACAGTTCAATTACCAAATAATTTATCAAAATTACACTGAGTCTCAACACATTAAGCGAGTAGAAGCCATATCATCTCTTAATACAAATATGCACAACCTTGGACACTTGAATATCCCCTTTGGGATGAATAAAGTATCCATCTATCTATCTACCTATCTATCCTCAAGTCAACTGCATTCCCCAATACTATTCTATACAGTTATTTTATCTCACACTGTGTTCTGCTGTCTGCCTGTTTCTGCAGCCCTTCCACAATATACACACTGAGAAACACACACTCACGCACACATCACATTGACACAATTTGTTGTACTCGGGCCAAGTCCAGGGATAGCCTGAGGATGGGGAACAGTTGGCTGCCACATTTGGCTGGTTCCACACTGTTAGTCAGATAGGGGCTCAAGTGTACAGGGGAATAGTCTTTTAAATGATACCTACCCCACTGCCTCTGTCTGAGTGCTCACATGTTTGTACAATGTATGCAAATGTGTAAGAAATACACACATTGTACAGTCATATGTTTATACATATGCATATGCGTATGTAAAGGATTGTGTGTGTTTATGCGTTTGTGTGCGTGTGTGTGCACTTGCATTTCCTTGTGTCATTATTTGACAAGTTTTTCCCAAACATAAGCAAGCTGTCCTGTCCAACTGGTCCATTACGTCTGCTAGTGAGAATGCGTGTGTGTACTCATGCAGACTTAATTTCCTGAATCTCACATCCTCTTTCACGTCTTTTTTTTTTTTTTTTTGTAATAGATCTGTTAGGCATTTCAAAGAAAATGAAAATGTGTGTTAATGTTCACTGCTTTGCAACTACCACTATCATTAGTGAAATCTCTAATGTGTTGTTAAAACATTCTTAGTCCCAAAGCATGCTCACATCGCCACATTATTACCTTGCCTCATTTGAATATTTTGTCACTATGTGCAGCCATCTTTTGTGTTAGCGCAGGCCACGGTATATTTCTTTGTTTTGATTATCTGTTCTTTGAACTTCTCACCCCTATCCCTCCCTGGTTGCTGTCACATCACTGTCACGACAATAGTGGATTTTTACTGTTATAACATGACAAACATACTTTTTAAAAAATATATATATTTTACAATTCACCTTAAAAACATAAGATCTCACTTTGGCTTGATTACAGACTTTGTAGCTCCCTCTAGATTTGAGTACATGCTATAATGCAAATGCAGCAACTTGCCCATATACATGAATAAATTCCTCACGATAATATCACAGGTATGATATTTTACTTAGTAAATTACATTAAAAAAACATTTAAGTATTTTCTACTCATAAAAATACAAGTGTAGACATCTATCCTGTCTCTTTGTTAGGCTTTGTTAGGCTCTTTATTGTGCAATACTATATGAGGAAGGCACTTAATTGTCCCATTTAGAAAGCTTGACCTTGCTGGAATCTAATTAATTAGTGTAGTATGAAGGTTAATTAGTAACGAAGGATGTCCATGCATCATAAAGCCCCTTGTCTTAACCCACTGTGGCAGTCGGGCAGAAAAACAGTCATCAGTCATCCCCTTGCTGAGAAAAATCTGAAGTGATACTCACACATTTACATCAGAGTTCATTTCTGTCCAGCTCTTGTTCATTGACCCCCTCTGCTATGAAAGGCAAAGGATCTACCAGGTGGGATTCTATATTTGAATAATCAATGAGTTAATGGGATGTCCCATTGTATTTGATGGATGAGGTTTGTGATGCAGGAGGTGAAAGTTTGCAGCCATCTTCACTGCATAGAGCAACTCATAGAATGTACAATTTAGCAGTAGTGGATTTTGACATTTTGGCATCATTAGCCTGTCACTCTCGGCAGGAAAGTGGATTTCCCGAAATGTCAAACTATGCTTTGAAGTATTAAACCTCAGAAGTAAAAAAAAAAAAAGTTAGAGTATGTAGCAATCAGGACATTGCTTTTGTTGAGTTTTGGTGTCATTCCTTGTCGCACATGCTCAAACTGGGTTTAACCTGTGAGCAAGGTGGCTTACTGGTAGGCATCATACCAATGTGAGCTCTGATTGCTTTATTAGGTGGGGTTAAGCTAGTGGGGTAATGGAAATCAGTTGGGGTTCTTTTAATATTTATAACCCCAACCAACCAGCGTGGTACATCACAAACATTTCTTGTTATTTCTATCTGTCATGATGTGTAAATAAGACTCTAAACTGAAAAGGTTATTATGACAAAAGGGGAGATTTCATGGCTTGCTACCCGTGGATTTTAAATCATAAGTGAACTTCATGGGTGGTGGTGGCGGTGGTGGTTATGGAGGCCCGTGCTGATAGATGCTAACCACACAGGTCTATTCATAAAGCTGAAATTGATTGTCAAGTAGTGAGGAAACGACTGTGTTATGGGTAGGGCTCCAACCGCTTTCTTTGAAATCAATGTCAATTAGGTTTAAATACACAGACCCACTACTAAAATGTAAACAAAAACAAAACAATAGAAAAATAATTGACATGGTAATGAATCCTCGGTTTTACGTTAGCCCATCGGACAGTCATTGAGCCAATGCTGGAATACAAATATATTTTATGTGGGCAATAAAGTCATGGTTATTTACAATACCATACAGAACTGTGCTGTGAACACTGTTTATAGGAGTGGGAAATGCTCTTACATGCAGTATTGTTGTGAGACACACATGACAGCAGTGATATTTAATGTTCCTAGTGCTCAATTTAGTATTTTAACATTATGAACTAATCAATACTGAAATTAGTTTTGAGTATAATAAAGTAAAAATAATTTCACTTGTATTGCAAATAACAATATTTATACTATAATCAAAGATTCCCTGTTTGCAAAAAAGAAGTCAACCAAGAAATCATATTTACAATAAAAATGTATGTATTATTTCTTTCTTTTATTTTGAACTATAGTGCAGTTGATTCATTCTGTGGGTTTGGTAACCGAGAAGAACAGAGTCGTGCAATAAAACCCACCAGTGCATGTAATTTTATCGGAAGCTCGGGAGTTTTAATGTTGACACCAATTTTATGAGAATGTTTTATTCTTGTTTTATTTAGTTTGTTTTAACCCTCTCTTGTATTTGCTGGTTTGGGTGACTCGCCATGAAAAACAGGATGAGGTTGGAGGGAATTGTTAGAATGTGCATTAACATTGCAGGCGCAAACCTTAATGACCTCTCCCAAATGTACAGAATCAGAGCCACAAAGAAGGCCCGCTCGATCCTTGCTGACCCCAGTCACCCCTTGTTCAGTGACGCTTCCACCTGGTCGCAGACATATTCTGCCTAGTCTATGCCGAAGCAAGAGATTTGAAAAACCCATTTGGCCCTGCTGTTATTGGCCTTTTGAACAATATTATGTAATTCTATGTTTTCTGTGTAAATTGTTTGCACGTGAATTGCTGTGTGTTGATTGTTGTTGAAGATTGTTTTTACTGCTGCCGGTGCAACAAATCGCCCCTCCGGAATAATAAAGATTATCTTGACTTTGACCTTGAAAACTAAGCCTTTAAAATCATTGTCTGTATTCTTTCTCCCAAGTAAAGCTTTTTCCCCAAGGAAAACACTTACTCATTCGAATGACATATATAGTTTTTTTTTGTTTTTTGTTTTTTTTTTTTAAAGTGACATCAGTTCTTTTGTAGCGAACAATAAAGTGAAATAAATGGTTCTTTTCATTTGAAAAATATTGTTCTGGTAAAATTCAATTTTTAGACCTAGTTTTTCTAATATAAATGTTTTTCCTTCTTTTCCTCATCTCCAGTCAAGCTCTCCCAGGGCTTACCTAACTCCAGGGCCTTGTTATGTTCAGTTAGGACTTAAAGGGAGTCGTTTGTATGCCCTGACATCCCACAGGGAAACATCCTCAAAAGCCACTACCTCAAGCTTTTCATGCGATTTTGCAACTAAAACCTTGGGAAATGCTTGAGTCGTGGTGGCTCTGAAACTGCTGAGATGTGCAGTTTTCCATCCATCTGTGGAGCATTAATTGACAGGAAAAGTAGGTGAGAGGAAAGGGAAAGGTAGGGAGCCTTTTATTAGTGTCACAGGTGTAGGATTGCAAGCCTGTCGCTGAGTCTGCATCGTGGGTCTATGATTGGGGCAATTCAGCTCAGGGAATTGGAGATTCCAGGGCTTGTGGATGGATTGCCTGTCTCTCATGGCATCTCTACTGTAGATAGTGGATCTCTGATTGGGGCATTTCAGATAACACAAAGGATTTAGAGTGGTGTGACAAGGACAATATATCAAGTAGCACAACTGGCTTTACATTTGGTGCCTTTTGTCTAGATTGTACATTTTTCTATCATGTGTTTGTTTTAGCCTATAGAAAGAGACAAAAATAGGCAACACTATCTTTATGCTGTAGATATACATCATACAGCGTTGCAAATGATTAAAGAGGCTTCTAGGGAGTGCTTCAAAAACAAAACTTTAGTTTAACCTAGTCTTGATTTACCTGATCTGTTCTTGACTTTTTTTTGATGCCACTCAGAATCAATGCCACTTAGCAGTCTTAACAACTTTACATACCTCTCAGCTGTTGCCATATCACTGAGCATAATATAGAGCATTGTAAGCAAATAGTTATTTTCTACGCATAGAAAGACAGAACTTCCACTACGTTCTTGTTGAATTATGTAGGGGACATATTAGAAGATATTTTGATTTCTAATGATGCCACATCCCTACACTATCATACTTCCCCTTGATCATAACATAATCATACATGTTGACACTGGATATTTAGTTTCCAAAAAGACTCTTCTCCTTCCTCTAAAAATATTATCCTTCTCTACTCTCAGTGAAATAGCAGCCAAGGGAAAATGAGCGTAATAAAAAACTTCCAAAGGCTACCAAATTAACTATTCATAACTATTCAAAACTAACAATAAAAAATTGTATCCTTTAAATTAGACAGATCCCACTGCATGCCAACAAAATGAGCAGTTGGTCTCTTCATTAGGACTCCAGTAACAGAAAATAAAGACGTATTTACCATTTAAGAGGGTTTGTGCAGTTTTTTGTCTTCAGTTTTTTCTCTTTCAATCCAAGTTCAGACAAAATAAACTGTAAATTAACAACTTCAGCACCAGATAAACAGATGGATTTAAACACTGTGAAATTTGGCCATCATGAGAGCTTTCAAAACCCACATTACACATGGAAAGCAAATCAACAGAGAGGAACAACAGCCACCACTAACAGGATACCAGGCCATGATAAGGACTTTTCGAGACTGGTTTTGTTTTTTTGTAATAAATTATATACGAGTGGATGCACAACTATACTGTAGATGTGAACATATGATGTAGACAGTGAACTTATTGCACAACTTTGAATTAATTTATTATTTTTAGCATGTAGTAATTCAGAATATAGGAGTGGGTCACCAGTTATGTGCTCATATGGGTTTGTGGTGGACTGTGGCTTCGCTAGTAAATCACTGTGTACTAATAATATTAACAATAATAATAATAATAACAACACTATCACTCGTCTACCTTGCACTAATTTACCGAACAACAGCTATAAGCAACTAGAGGTACAAAATCAAGAAGGACAAACTGAACCACCTGTTGCCAAGGACGGCAACTAGAAGGTTGTATTCTCACTATTGTCACGACCTTCAATGATGACATCAAGATGGAGTTTGGAATCAACTCAAATGTGCCAAAGCCACCTTGAAGAAAGGAAGACTGACCAGGACTGCAGACTGATACCAAGACGACACATTCAAGTAACTAGGAGTGAACGAAGGAGACGGCATACAACATTCAACCATGAAGGAGATGATCCAAAAAGAGTACTTCAGGAGAGTGTATATGTTACTGAAGAGCCAACTCGATGCGGCTAACAGATCTGAAGCTATTAACGCCCTAGCAATACCTGCAGTGACGTACAGCTTCAACATCATCAAGGAAACTATGACAACAGTGAGTTACTGGACACCAAGAGAAGAAAGACGCACCACATGAAAGCAGATGTCAAGAGGCTTTATCGACCAAGAGCTTGAGGAGGACAACGCCTAGTGCAAATCAAACTCACCTTCAAGACCACCACTATTCAGCTGGATGCATACCTGAGAAAAACACAGATGACCCACTCCTCCAAATAGTAAAACATCAGATACCCTCATGAAGAAAAAAGCTGCATAATTTTAAGAAACCCGACCAACAGAAAATGAGGCGACTGCCTACTATCTACGTAAACAAGTGAAGCAGAGGGCAAAACACCATGACTAGCACCACCTGCAGAAAACCTGGGAAGGCCTGATAATAGCTACATAAGACTAGAAGCTCTTTTTACAGACCCACAATGTGGGATCTGTGAAAAGTACTGTTACCAACCAAGTACATCCACATACACAACAAGGCAGTGGCATAACTGCACGAGAAGATCTGGAGGGATTAATGGAGGACTAAGAAGTGGTAACTTGCCAACGAGCCTTACATCATTACGAAGAACAGGAAGGAAGAGAGGTACATGCCGATCAACATAGTAATATCAGCCAAAAGACACAGCTCCATTAAAGTCACAGAGAAGCTCTAAAAGTATGAAGACCTGGAGCTTGAAACCAACAGGTTGAGGGTTATGAAGACCAAAATAACACCTGTTGTCAACAGAACTCTAGGACTCATGAAAAAGGGCATGGAGAAGTTCACTAATCGTATCCCAGGCAACATCAACATCGCAGTCCAGAGGATCACCCCCGCCATTCAAAGCAACGTTACAGAGGGCTTGAAAGTAAAAACAAGGAATAAAATAATCCAAAACATCGAATATAAAACAACATCAAATAATTAAAACAATTACAACACATACCACCAGTTAAGAAAGGCCATGAGATAAAGGAGATTTTGAAGAAGAAATTTAAAAGAGAATTCTGAGTTAATGAGGTGGAAGTGTTTTACTTGGTCTTCTGAGCCATGGAGTTGTTAAAAGTAATCACTTTTTCAGTTATTGTGTTAATCTTCAAATTGTCTTGTCAGAAAAATAATGCAGGAACGATATACATCAGAGTAAACCTACATTCAGAGGATTCCAACAATCCAACAGTGCCATTAATCCTTGAAAACTGTCTATTTTAAGGTCAAGGGTCAAAATAGTAATCGTAAAATTTGTTTTAATTCAAGAAGACAACCAATAATGCCACCATAAAGTTAGGTCGAGCGCAAGCTGTAGGCTGGCTTTGAGGTGAACTCCCCATCGCGTTAACATTAGTAATTCTTATGTGACATAATGAGACTAATGGAGCCCAAGAAAAGTTAGTTGAATGAATACACAGTCTCCACATCAGTCAGCAGGTTTTCCAATACAGTGTGTGTGCAAGCATGTCTGTGCACTTATCTACATTTTTGCACAGAGGTGTTTGTCTGCAGCCTTGTGAAATTGCTTGTGTACCTGTTCATGTGCTTGTGTGTGTGAAGAGAGAGAGAGAGAGAGAGAGAGACAGAAAAAGAGAGAGAGAGAGAAAAAGAGAGAGAGTGTTGCATGTGTAGGTGTAAAGCAGAGGTAAGTCGAGAAATTGCAGAGGACTTGCAAGTCTTGCATGGCAATGAGAAAAGGGACACTAATTCTTTCATTTGATGTTCTGTAATTATGGTGTCCATGGCCCAGTCTGGCACACTATCCAGATTTATGTTCTCCTTTGCTGTCTGTGTGTGTGTGTGTGTGTGTGTGTGTGTGTGTGTGTGTGTGTGTGTGTGTGTGTGTGTGTGTATATGAGAGAGAGAGAGAGAGAGAGAGAGAGAGAGAAAGGAAGAGGAGATAAAGCAAGACAGAGAGCAGAGAACGGAGAGCTAACAGGCAATGGGAGGAGGGGTGGGAGGGAGAGTGAGCAAGTCTAGAAATTTAAAGAGTGTTATAAAACAGAGTCTCCTGTCTTAAATCACAGGCCTTGCCCCAGTGGAGATAGGCTGTGATTACTATGATATAAGGTGTTGGCTGAATACATTTACATGTACTCAATGACAAATTCACCTTGTTGGAGCTAAAACCAGTGCAATTTTAGTGTTAAGAGGAATTGCACACGCTCTACATCTGCTTTCAGTGTTGTCATTTTGTTCTTGTCTGGGACAAAGCTTGTGGTTACACTGTGGAGCATACCGGATACACCAACAGGCTCATATTTAAAGACTTACAAAACTTAACCACTTATATCAAACCTTTCATCTTAGCCCTTTATGTATATCCCCAAGGATGAAAAAATTACCACTTAGATGTTTTAATCATCAGTGTGTTTTTTTTCTCCCTTTTTTTTTTTTTTTTTTTTTTTTTTTACTTTCGAGACCATAAGCAAATCATTCAGAAACCACATGGGATCTTGAGCCAGTAATGCCACTTTGCTAATGGCATTTAGCCGTATTGATTTTCTATAAGAATCATGATATATCAGTTTGACAAT
The DNA here is from genome assembly GCF_002260705.1 of Seriola dumerili. Taxonomy (NCBI): domain Eukaryota; kingdom Metazoa; phylum Chordata; class Actinopteri; order Carangiformes; family Carangidae; genus Seriola; species Seriola dumerili. Next base: position 8,576,908 of record NW_019174446.1, on the reverse strand, counting down.
GGTATTGACCATCTTTTCCATATTGACAAAATCAGTAGGTTTCTATGTGAACTTTACAGATGGCTTATTTCAACTTTTAGATGGAAAAAAAGTTCTTGGAACCTTGTGGATGTGCCACAAACAGACATGCAAAGATAAGACATGCAATTATGTAATAAGTAAAATAATAGAATAATGATTACATAAAAATGAAAAAGACAGCCTCCCTCTGTGGCCTTAGCCAGTGTTTCTCTAATGCAACTGCAGTTTTCCAAATGTTGTTTGGATAATGCAGATTGACTTGAGGTGTCAGGGTCAGTCTAAATTCAGTGACCTGTGAACATGTCTCTTCACACACAGGTCCCCACACACTGAAGGGTAGCAGCTTTCCAGTCTCTGCTGAGCTACAGCTAACATGCTCAGCTAGCTCCAGGTGTGTGGCCTCAAGGCTGGCACTGCCTCATGTTCTCCCAGCATACACTGGTGGGAGTTGACGTGAGGGAATGAAGACGCAGCCCTCTTTTATTGTTTTCTGCACTGTACCTCTCACCAGATTCCCTTCAGTGACAGGCTGCTGTAATTTTGGCATCATTTATATGATAATACATTATTATGCATCAGGAAATCCCCATAGGACAAATGTACAACAAATTATACAAATAAACAAATGCTTTTCATAAATACTGAAAAATTGCCAATCTTTATTCACTTAAAACGTGTCTGCTCCTGGACCTTCAGTCACTTGTATTTTGCACTTTGCATCTTAATCAATAGCCCTCCCACAATACATCACTTTTAAGTTTCTGTTGTGTGATGATTCAGTTTCCGTCTCTGTATTTCATGACATCCATTAAGCTCACTATGGTTGATGTTACTATAGTGAAAAAAATAACAATCGTAAAAGCTGTCCTTTGGTGTCCTTAATGACTGGTGGATATTACAGCCTGTTTGTTGATATTGTAACCTACCTCCCTGATGACCTGGGAGACTTTTAACCCTTTTAAAGATGATTTATTGCAAATACGCATTCTTTTTAATTATTTCTGCAGCTAGGTGTCCGACAGATTTGTAAAGCCATTACTGAAAATCAATACTTGGCTTTTAGGTGATGAATTAATTAATGAAGTGTGAAGTTTACCCTGAGTGAGGGCCCATTGATGAAGAGAGAAACAGAGACAGAGAAGGAGAGGGAGGAAGATAGAAAAAAGATGTGGTTGAGGTGACTCCTAATGATTCCATATCAGTTGGTTTGGAGCATTTTAGCACTCCGTTAATTGCACTTAATTTGTGTTTTGATTGAAATAATTTGAGGGCAGGGCTGGGAAACAAACATTTCTCTACAGGAGACGGGTGAGTAATTTCCCCCTCATGCCTTTGGCAGCCAATCTCCCAGACTGGCTAAATGGATCATTATCCTAGCACCAATTCAACTGAAAGAATTTAGTCTTTGAAGCTCGAGTAATTTTTTTTTTTTTTTTTTTAACACCCTTTGTTTCCTTCATTTTGATGTACATGCTTTACTTGTATTGTCTCTCCACAGATTAAGCCCAAATAGTAGCAGTTATTTGACAACCTGGGAATGAATAACATCTATTTTGGTGCTCTTTAGCCATTGTGACCTTAAATTAACATCTAAGTCATGGTTGCTGAGTCTTAACAATGGTCGTACAGCAATAGCCACTGTATGGTGATAAAGGAAACACAATTGTTAACATGGTCACTGGCGTAAAAGATGAACTCTGTGGATCTTGTTATAATAAATTGCCATTACTATGAGACAAAAACTGAATTTTGCATTATTTTGTGGAGGTGTCTTTCTGTGGAGGAAGAGAGGCAAAAAGGAAGAGAGCAAGTGAAATTCATTGTGCACCTGTGAGATAGAGCAAGTGAGATATTTGTTTGTGACCTGCAGCACGTTCTACATGCAAGTAGATATATATTTTTTTAACGTATGTAAAACATTTTACAAAATGTCTCGTTCTATCCCATGTCTAAATTAAACAGCCCTGCGGCTGAAATGACTACTTTTCTCAGAATGCACTACCTTGCAACTAATAGTCCCCATTATTCATGGCCCTACAGCAGAGGTCACTGCCATGGGGTTTACTTTTTTTTACCTCTCTAAATTGGAAGTCAAGAGAAAATGAATCGAGACACCCACACATGGAATGAGCTATAGGTTTGACTTTGAGTTGTCCTCAAACTGCAAAGTGAAAAAATAGTTTCATATATGTCATGTGGACTGTTGGAGATTGTGCTAGAGGTCAGTATGGGTGTTGATGTCAAAAGGAATTTGGGTTGAAATATTAGGATGTTGTGATTTTTTTTTTTTCATCCTTCCTTTTTTTTTCTTTTATCATTGTACCTAGTTTGTGTTTTCCTCCTTTACCAAGAATATTTAACAATACTGATATAATTTTAGTAGAAAGAGCCATCCCTTGTGCATCATGGTGATTTCCTTAGCTAGACATGAAATGATGGGTAAAGCTATTTTTGTAAAACTGAGACAGAGTCAAAGAAAACTGTTCAACACACTTTCTACTGGAATATTCTACTAAATCCCTCTGTGCCCCCTGGTATCTGATCAGGTTTGATAGGTTTAACACACCAAGCTAATGTACATTTGCATAGATACTCATCAGCAGCTACTTAACCAGAAAAACTGTATTTCAATGCAGATGTTCAGAATTTCTCCACCATGGAATTATCAGTTTTGACCGTATTACCATTTCAGCCATTGGCACGAATTACTACAAAACCAAATTTAATAAGTTAGAAAAGAAATTAAAAATATTTAATGTGGAAATGTTGCTGGAACAGCAGAATTTGAACCATATATAAAAAAAAATTGCTGGATGAGGATCTTAATAGTCCAGTGCTCTCAAACTATAAAGTTGATAGAAGTGCTTTTGCCCCAGCTTTCACTTTGTCTTAAAATCTGATATTTCTGATGCCCCCTGGAGAAGCTTCATGAAGGAATTATTCACCTCAAGCAATATACTGACCACCCAATCCAGAGCGACTCTTCAATTTTCCACAACTGCCAAGGGCAAGTTATTTCTGATAACACATACATCTGATAAATTGGTGATTTTAACGACCAGCAGTTGAATTAAGGTGATGGGTTGAAGCCTGGAACTGTTTGTCACCTTGCAAGTTCAAGGTCTGGCTTTTGAAAATTGAGACATTTTGCCACAAGATTGAAAAATCCTCTTTAGCTGATGTATCTCCCAGGCAGGAATATTATGTTATCACAGACAAGGACAGGGTCAGTTGGCAGACTCTGTGCTACATGTAAACACAACTGACAGATTGCGGTTTTCACGAACAGTTACATTTGTATTTTATGATTGCTGCATTTATGATCCAAAACTGCACATATTCCCGACAATTATAATAAAAATGTCAGCTGATTTGGTCAGTTGCACACGACATGTATTACGTCACAAACACTGTTTTTACATTTGTTTTTTTTGTTTGTTTGTTTGTTTGTTTGTTTTTTTTTATTATTATTTTATTTCAAATCAAAACCAGGAAGGTTTGATGGCAGATGTTCTGGCTCAATAGCAACTTGAGACTTTCGAAACCATAGGTCATTTCATCTTGTATTCATACGTTACATACAAAGACACTGATGCACCAATGCACACACAACTAACATACGTTTAAAAAAAAAAAAAAAAAAACCCTGATACCTTCAGATGCAAAATGCATTGCTAATACCAAACTATCTAGCATCAATTAGAATCCCATCCACATTTCCTGCCCTCAATATTATGCACATTCGCCTGTTTCATTATTTTTCTAATTACAAGCAAATGGTGGAGTCTGATAGGATTTTATGTCTTTCACTAGCTCCATTGTCTGTCAGGCAAGATGGATTCCCCCTTGGGGTGAGCAATATATCAGCTTTGCAAGTCCATATATTGTCTTAAGCATGAGGTAATGTAGCACTGATCCATCTAGGTACTCTCTAATATCAGCATGTTAATTTATGGGGCATTCAGGGATTTCAACAAGGTATTTCCTGTTTATAGGCCTCCGGTCCACTCAGTATTTTATGTTTCCTTTTTTCAGTAGTTCAGGATCAGGGTTTACAGACTTCAGATGGCTTCACCTTATAGCAGAGATAAGTTACTGTATTACTATTATTTTTGGCTCTGTGTGACACTTACATTACAATTTTGTTTCCATTCACAGACAAGGGAATGCATTTTTTTTTTTCTTTTTACAGCGATAACATATGTAAACAACTCTTTAACAGGATGAGATTAGCCAACAGAAACCCCATTATAAAGAATGAGATTTCTAAAAATGTATTTTTCCAATTCCAGTGTTATAGGCCAGAGTGTGAAAAGACCTCTTTTTTTTTAGGTTCAACTACTGCGCATTTCACGCTTATATACTTCTTTTCACAGCACCTTGATTTGACAATATCCTGCCACTGCTCAGCACAGAGGGATTTAAAGACTTGAATGAATAAGTTAAGGACGGGAATGTGCTCTCGAATAAAATCTGTCACAAATCAAATAAGAAAGATTAATGCTGAGAGGTGTGAAGTGTACCATAAAATGTCAGAGAGTGAAAGACCATTTAAAGTGGGATGTCTTTCACGGGAATACATCTTTTCTGGAATTTGTGGAGAGATACTGTAATTTCAAGGTACTGTAAGTCAGCAGAGGCAAGGAGGCTATTAAAGTTCATGAAGCAAAGGTTC
>NW_019174446.1:8564712-8569712 GCF_002260705.1 Seriola dumerili | reverse complement strand
CTCATTCAAAAATTATTAAAATCACATTAAACAGCCATACTACTGCATTTCATGCACATTTCATTCTGGCAAACATGGCCATTTTAGTTACCCTAAAAGTTATACATTGGATATAATATTGGATACCAACCATATATTGAAAAGCCATAGATAGAGTATAAGATATACATTATCACACAGTTTGAATGGAAGTTTTATTAACATATAAACATACTATGAAATAGATTTATGTTGTTAAATGAAATGGCATGGTTTTCTCACACATCTTTCATCTGATTTCTAATATTAGCATAAAGACATGGAGAATGAATATATAAAAGAAAAAAAAATAGTCATGTCCACGAGGCACCAATTTTGAGGAATGACTGAGGTTCAGCCACTGGGAATCAGTCTGGAATAGTCCAATTAATACAGTTATTTGACTTTATGCAAATGTGGTGACTCACAAGCATGGACAATTATATAACTCACTGTCTTTGATACTGCCAGGAGTTGAACAAAAAATTGTATGTAAGTGGAAACACAATGCTGTCTTGTTCATAAAAACATAAAGCCAAACGGAACATCTGCCACAAATCTCGTATTTATTTACTTATTTACTGGTTATGGTTTGCTATGGATGGTTTTGGTATGCGTACATGTTTTAAGATACCAAGTTTTGGGTTGCTATGTTTTAGCATTACATACTGTAGCCACAATAATGTCTACAGTACCTGTTGACAAGCAGACATAATGTATGCAGTGCAATGTTATGTCATTATATTATTTGGGGTTTCATGGTAGTATTAAATCGGATAAGACACTGGATTCAGGTAGCATTTGAAAACACTGTGTGGATGAATTTTTTGGTCCCAGAAATGTGTGATTGGCAACTGGATATTCCAAGTTTACAGAGTTATACATTAAACTAGAAAAAGGAAGAAAAAAAAAAAAAATACACCAGCACATCTACGGTTTTGAAATGGAACTGCACAACAGGACAGTAATCCCACATTCAATTTTGTCTACTAAAGTGAATTTGCAAGAGGGATAGAGCCAAAACAACTCAGTGCACCCTGATGTTCACTGAAGTGGCACAACACAGTGTGGATGGATGAAATGATGGAGGGGGGAGGGAATCATTTCATGAGTATATCACTCCACGGTGTGTGCCACTTCAGTGAACATCAGGTGCACTGAGTTGTTTTGGCTCTATCCCTCTTGCAAATTCAGCTTTAGTAGAACAAAATTGAATGTGGGATTACTGTCCTGTTGTGCAGTTCCATTTCAAAACCGTAGATTGTGCTGGTGTATTTTTTTTTTTTTTTCTTCCTTTTTCTATGTTAATGTATAACTCTGTAAACTTGGAATATCCAGTTGCCCCAATCACACATTTCTGGGACAAAAAATTCATCACCACAGTGTTTTCAAATGCTACCTGAATCCAGTGTCTTATCGATTTAATACTACCATGCAAACCCCAAATAATATAATGACATAACATTGCACTGCATACATTATGTTATGCTTGGTCAACAGGTACTGTAGACATTATTGTGGCTACAGTATGTAATGCTAAAAATAGCAACCCAAAACTTGGTATCTATAAACATGTATGCATACCAAAACCATCCATTAGCAAACCATAACCAGTAAATAAGTAAATAAATACGAGATTTGTGGCAGATCAGTTCCGTTTGGCTTTATGTTTTTATGAACAAGACTGCATTGTGTTCCACTTACATTTTAGCAATTTTTTGGTTCAACTCCTCGGGCAGTGATCAAAGACAGTGAGTTATATAATTGTCCATGCTTGTGAGTCACCAATTTGCATAAAGTCAAATAACTGTATTAATTGGACTATTCCAGACTGATTCCCAGTGGCTGAACCTCAGTCATTCCTCAAAATTGGTGCCTCGTGGACATGCAGCTACTTTTTTTTTTCTTTTATATATTCATTCTCATGTCTTTTATGCTAATATTAGAAATCAGATGAAAGATGTGTGAGGAAAACCATGCCATTTCATTTAACAACATAAATCTATTTCATAGTATGCTTTATATGTTAATAAACTTCCAATTCAAACTTGTGTGATAATGTATATCTTATATCTATCTATCCATCCATCCATTTTCTACCGCTTTATCCTCGTAGGTAGGTCGCGGGGGGCTGGAGCTTTATCCCAGCATCCTTTCGGGCGAGAGGCGGGGTAGCACCCTGACAGGTGCGCCAGTCCAATCGCAGGCACACAGCAGACACAAACAACCATTCACTCTCACATTCACACCTACTGGTCAATTTGGAGTAACCAATCAGCCTAGTCCCCATTTGCATGTCTTTGGACTGTGGGAGGAAATACTTCTATCCTATGGCTTTTCAATATATGGTTGTATCCAATATTATTACTCCAATGTATAACTTTTAGGGTAACTAAAATGGCGATGCTTTGCCAGAATGAAATGTGCATGAAGATGCAGTAGTATGGCTGTTTATGTGATTTTATATTAATTTTTGAATGAGGTGGAGTTTTATGGCACAGAGACTACACGAAGGAATTATTAAGAAATTAATTCAATATAATTCAATTTGTTTTTTTGATTTAAGAAAAAATAACATTCATTCCAAGTTTTATGTTAAAAAAAGGAAGAGTAAAAAAACAGCACTGGTCGGTCCTTGCTTACAGTCACTCTGTCCATGTAATGTGCACGCTCTGTACTTTTGCCAAGGAACAGTTGCTGTGCATGTGAGCCAGGATATATACTGGTAAATATTTGATCGAAGAGCTTTCTCGTCTCACCACCAGCCATGCCGACAAGTCAGAAAATCAAGGAGATCACCTTTTGTGATTTGAATTGCAATAGAAGTCAGAAAAATGTTGTAGCCAGAGGACACACACACACACACACAGACTCACCGCACTTCCATTCTGCTCTCATGCTTGTTAAGATGCCTATCTATCTTTTGAGAGAGGGTGAGAGCCCTTTAGCCATACTCCAGAGGGCTTCATTTCCAGTTCCAACACAGCACCACACACACACACACACACACACACACACAAACACATATGAATCAAGACATACCCACGTACTACCATAACACAAAACATGCGTGCACAAACACGTACATGCACACACTAGCACTGGAATTCCACAAGCACCTGTAGATTGTAATGAGACGTAGATTCTTTTTGACCTTGGAGGCGCCAAAAGTGAAGCTTGTCAACCTCCAGGAAATGCTTGCTTGAGAAACAAGTGTGGTGGTCGTGTGTGTGGTGTGTGTGCATGTTTGTGTGTTCCTAGTAATATGCTAGCTTTATCCAATGTTAAATTGTGTGTGTGTGTGTATTGTGGTAGTGTGTTGTGTTTGTGGTGTGTTGTGTGTGTGTGTGTGTGTGCTGTGTGTGTGTTGTTCTGAGACCGGAGGCTGCGATTCTACCATTGACTGAACACTGCCTGCTGCGGTAACTAGGATGTCAGTGTGGCAGAGGAGAGCTTCATAAATATATAGTTAGAATCAGAGCTGATATTGAAACTAGGGAATAACCCAGGGAAGGTCTCACTTGGTCAGTTTGATCTGGGTTCCACCCCCCCAACCCTTCTTTTTATCTGTTTCCTTGTTTCTTTGCCCTATTACTAATCTATCTATCTATCGTATCTATCCTATCTATTATCTATCTATCTATCTATCTATCTATCTATTATCTATCTATCTATCTATCTATCTATCATCTATCTATCTTCTATCTATCTTATCTATCTATCTATCTATCTATCTATCTATCTATCCTATCTATCTATCTAATCTATGCTATCTATCTATCATCTATTCTATCTATCTATCTCACCTATCTTCTCACCCCGCCTCTCATATCCGTTGGGGATGATGTCTGTTTTTCAAAAGTTTGGATTGGACGGAAATTAAATATTTAATCAGGACATTGGTCATATAGGAATGATTGGGGTTAATAAGAATAACAATGATCATGAGAAAAAAACAATAAGTTCACAAAATGGATTTTTCTTTTGTGTTTTCAAATGAAAAAGAGTTTGCAGACAAACATGTAAACCTAGGTTAGAACAGTTTCGGTTGAATTAAGGTCAAGAATATAAATAGATAAGGCCTACTGAAAGCACATTGCTGCATTTCTGATTAATTTTCTATGGCATATAATGTAGGGTAGCATGAAACTGTGCCATTGTTTCTTGCTGTAATGGATCCTGGTTTCTATTAAAGATGCATCAGAAGACAACAGTTGATACATATTGTAACGCTGCCTGTTGTTGGTGTTTTGTTTTTTTTAGGTCATTGCATGACAAAGTGTTACTGCCGGGGAGACAAAATGTCAGTGTTCTGGTACAAGGTTGATCCTGGAGATGTGGATCAAGTGTTTTGGGTTGCATTAGTGCATTTTGATGTGAAATGAACTGTTCTGCTGAGCTGCATGTTTGCAAAGAGAACTGTGTGAGAGCGGTGTGAGTGAACTCGGTATAGACAAATGTGTTTACCAAAAAAAAAAAAAAAAAAACGGGGAGACAAATAATAAAAAAATAATATAATAATAAAAAGGAGAAAACAACTTCTTTTGATGGAAAAAGCAGTATACACAAGATACAACATGCCAGAACTAAAACTGTGTTTGTGCTTCTTTTCCCAGTAGTTTCCAGTAAACAAAAATATATAAATTTTTATTAGACTGGGTCGTCAGATGACCCTGACTAATGATACGTAGTTTAAGCTTGACCACAATAACAGGCTAATATCTAATGTAACCAGCTTTTTTGAATGATATATTTTATCAACTTACATTATAAAAATACCTAATAAAGGGACAGTCCTGTGAATGTATGTATGCGTTTCACTCATCTTGTTATTTTCAGTCGTTTATATTTTGAGTCCGTGAGTTTATATTCTCACTCTGTGAATATATTTAAGTTTTAAGTAAACCAAGGCTAGCTAGACTACCATGTTGGCATAGCACATGGTTCGTCTGCCTCTCTTTGTTTTTCTTTCGCTAGTCACA
>NW_019174446.1:8563915-8564687 GCF_002260705.1 Seriola dumerili | reverse complement strand
GGGGGGGGGGGGGGGGGGGGGGGGGGGGGGGGGGGGTAGTTGGTGAAGGGTGCAGTGGGGAAGGAGAGGAGAGCCGATACCCAGGATGCATTCACCCTTCATTTAACAGGCAAACTCTCACCACCTTACAAGAAAGTACGAACATACTATATGATTCGACTTACATGAAGTGATTTCTACATGCACAGAAAAGGAGGACGGTATTTTCGGTATTCTATCTGCTCCACAAATGTCTTGCTACAGTGCTTGTTGAAATTGTGTTATATTTCCCTTGTGCATTAGCTCCATTTCACATTTTTTGAGAATTCCTCGCGGTGTGTATGTGAGAGAAAATCCTCGCTGTTGGTGAAGTGTGGTGTGATGGCATAGCATTGGTGGTTCATTGCACAGTGAAATAGCGGGGCCAAATGACAGCTTGGATTCCAGTTGGGTGGGAATGTGCAGCTGCTGACGCATTCTCACAATCTATTGCAGATGTATGGCCTTTCAGTTTCAATGACCAGCTCCTTGCGTCTGGGATTGTGTTTTGCTCTTTTAAGTGTGATACATTTCCTGCACATTAAGTGAAAACATTGAATCATTTCACATAATACAGAGTTGCGATGCCTTACTTTCCACCAGGTTTCTTTAATTTTTACAGACAGTAACAAGAGCTCAAACTGTCATACGCGTCGACTGTCTGCAGAAGTGTGCACTCTTAACAGTCTCATGAACATACACATGCATGAACACACACACACACACACACACACACACACACACACACACACAC
>NW_019174446.1:8517549-8563890 GCF_002260705.1 Seriola dumerili | reverse complement strand
TTGATTCTGGTTCCACCCCCCCCCACCCTTCTTTAGTCTGTTTCCTTGTTCTTTTGTCCCATAATCTATCGTATCTATCTATCTAGCTATCTATCTATCTATTCTTATCTATCTATCTATCTATCTATCTATCTATCGTATCATCTATCTATCTATCTATCTATCTATCTATCGATCTAGTCTATCTATCTATTATCTATCTATCTATCTATCTATCTATCTATCTATCTATCTATCTATTCTATCTACGTATCTATCTATCTATCTATCTCCACTTCACCCTCTCATAATCCGTTGGGATTGATGTCTGTTTTCAAAAGGTTGGTTGGACAGGAAATTAAATATAGACATTGGGCATATAGGAATGATGGGGGTTAAATAAGAATAACATGAGCATGAGAAAAAAACAATAAGTTCAACAAAGATGATTCTATTTGTGTTTTCAAATTGAAGAAAAGAGTTTGAGACAAAATGTAAACCTAGGTTAAAGACAGTTTCGGTTGAATTAAGGTCAAAGATATAAAATAAATAAGGCCTACTGAAGCACATTGCTGCATTTCTAGAGTTAATTTCTATGGCATATAATGTAAGGAGCATTGAAAATGTGCCTCATTGTTTTTGCTGTAATGGAATTCCCGGTATTTCTTTAAAAGGATGCATCAAAGACACCCAGTGATAATCATTGTAACGCTGCCTGTTGTTTGGTGTTTTGTTTTTTTAGGTTCATTGCATACAACAGTGTTACTGCCGGGAGGAACAAATGTTTCATGTTCTGGTACAAGAAGTGGATCCTGAGATGTGGATCAAGTGGTTTGGTTGCATTAGTGCATTTTTGGATGTGAAAGTTGAACTGTTATCTGCTGAGCTGCATGTTTGCAAAGAGAACTGTGTGAGAGCTGTAGTGAACTCGTATAGACAAATGTGTGTTACCAAAAAAAAAAAAAAAAAAAACGGGAGAGACAAACTAATAAAAAAAATAAATATAATAATAAAAAGGAGAAAAACAACTTCTTTTGAGGGAAAAAAGCAGTTATACACAAAGATGACAACATGCAGAACTAAAAGCGTGTTTTGTGCTTCTTTTCCAGTAGTTTCCATGTATACAGTAAAATATATAAATTTTTATTAGACTGGGTCGTCAAGAATGAACCCTGACTACATGCTGACTAGTTTACTTACCACAAATAACCAAAAGGACTAATATCTAAATGTAAACCACTTTTGATGAATAATTTTTTGTCACTACATTAATAAATAACCTAATAAGATGTCATCTGTGAGAATTTATTTATGCGGGTTCACTCAACGTTATTTTCAGTCCGTTTATAGTTTTAGTCCGTGAGTTTATATCTCACTCTGTGAGAAATTTAATCATAAAGCCAAGCTAGCTAACCTTACCATTGTTGGCATAACCATGGGTCTCTGCCTCTTTTTCGTATTCACACACAACTGTCAAAACAAATGTAAAACCCACTTAAAAAATCTCCACCACAGTGAAATAGCAGAAGAACGTTTGTACTCATAAATACCCGTGATGGACTGGGTACTTATAGCGACTCTTCAGTGATATTTGACACCATGTAATGTGTTGTTAAGAGCTTTTCAAAAATACCACTGCCAAGTAAAATTGCATTCAGCAAAACGTTACAGGAAAGAGTTCTAAAATTTTATTGTTTTGCAAGAGCTGAAGCAATTAAAACCCCACGGTCAGTAACCTTTTGCTTCATGAACTTTAATAGTCCTCCTTGCCTCTGCTGACCTTACAGTACTTGATAATACATATCTCTCCACAAATTCACCAGAAAAGATGTATTCCCGGTGAAAGACATCCACTTTAAATGTCTTTCACTCTCTGACATTTATGGTACACTTCACACCTCTCAGCATTAATCTTTCTTAATTTGATTTGTGACAGATTTTATTCGAGAGCAATTCCCGTCCTTAACTTATTCATTCAAGTCTTTAAATCCCTCTGTGCTGAGGCAGTCGGCAGAATATTGTCAAATCAAAGTGCTGTGAAAGAAGTATAAAGCGTTTGAATGCGCAGGTAGTTGAACTCAAAAAAAAAGAAGGTCTTTGCCAGCCACTCTGGCCTAATAACACTGGAATTGGAGAAAGAATTACATTTTTAAAATCTCATTCTTTATAATGGTTTCTGTTGGCTAATTCTATCCTGTTAAAAGAGGTTGTTTACATATGTTTATCGCTGTAAGAAAGAAAAAAAAAATGCATTCCCTTGTCTGTGAATGGAACACAAAGAGATTGTAATGTAAGTGTCACACAGAGCCAAGAAATCAAAAAATAATAGTATTACAGTAACTTATCTCTGGCTATAGAGGTGAAGCCTATCTGAAGGTCTTAAACCCTGATCCTGAATACTAAAGAAGGAAACATCAAATACATGAGTGGACCGGAGGCCGGTGAGGTAAAACAGGGAAATACCTTCGTTGAAATCCCTGAATGCCCCATAAATTAACATTGCTGATATAGAGCAGTACCTAGATGGATCAGTGCCTACATTACCTCATGCTTAAGGACAAGTATATGGACTTTGCAAAGCTTGATTAATGCCTTCACCCCAAGGGGGAAGTCCATCCTTGCCTGACAACAATGGAGCATAGTGACAAGACAAAAATCCTATCAGACTCCACCATTTTGCTTGTAATTAGAAAAATAATAAAGACAGGCGAATGTGCATAATATTAGGGCAGGAAATGTGGATGGGATTTCTTAATTGATCTAGATTAGTTTTGGTATTAGGCAATGCATTTGCATCTGAAGGTATCAGGTTTTTTGTTTTTTTTTTCAAACGTATGGTTAGTGGTTGTGCATTGGTGCATCCAGATCTTTGTATGTAAACGTTATGGAATACAAGATTGAAATTGACCTATGTTATCGAATCTCAAGTTGCTATTGACCAGAACATCTGCCATCAAACCTTCCTGGTTTTGATTTGAAATAAAATAATAATAAAAAAAACAAAACAAACAAAACAAACAAACAAACAAAACAAAAACAAATGTAAAAACAGTGTTGGTGACGTAATACATGTCGTGTGCAACTGACCAAATCAGCTTGACATTTTTATTATAATTGTCGGGAATATGTGCAGTTTTTTGGAATCCATTAAAATGCAGCAATCATTAAAATACAGATGTAACTGTTCGTGAAAAACCGGCAATCCTGTCAGTTGTGTTTACATGTAGCACAGAGTCTGCCAACTGACCCGTGTCCTTGTCTGTGATAACATAATATTCCATGCCTGGAGATACATCAGCTAAAGCAGGATTTTTCAATCTTGTGCAGAAAATGTCTCAATTTTCAAAAGCCAGACACTTGAACTATGCAAGTGACAAACAGTTCCAGCTTCAACCCATTTTCACCTTAATCAACTGCTGGTCGTTTAAAATCACCAATTTATCCAAAGATGTAATGTGTTATTCAGAAATTAACTTGCCCTTGGCAGTTGTGGAAAAGGAATGAGTCGTCTGGATTGGGTGGTCAGTATATTGCTTGATGAATACATTCCTTCATGGAAGCTCTCCAGGGGGCATCAGAAGATCAGATTTTAAGACAAGTGAAAGGCTGGGGCAAAAAGCACTTCTATCAACTTTTATTAGTTTGGAGAGCACTGACTATTTAAGATCCTCATCCAGCAATTTTTTTATATATGGTTCAAATTCTGTTGCTGTTCCAGCAACATTTTCCACATTAAATATTTTTAATTGCTTTCTAACTTATTTAAATTTGGTTTGCTGTAGTAATTCGTGCCAATGGCTGAAATTGGTAATACGGTCAAAACTTGATAATTCCATGGTGGAAGAAATTCTGAACATCTGGCATTGAAATACAGTCTTTTCTGCGTTAAGTGCTGCTTGATGGTATCTATGCCCAAATTTACATTAGCTCTGCGTGTGTTTAAACCTATCAAACCTGGATTCAGATACCAGGGCACAGAGGATTTAGTAGAATATTCCAGTAGAAAGTGTGTTGAATTTGACTCTGTCTCAGTTTTACAAAATAGCTTTACCCACAGTTCATGGTCTAGCTAAGGCAAATCACCATATGCAGCAAGGATGGCTCTTTCTACCTAAAATTATATCAGTATTGTTAAATATTCTTGGTAAAGGAGAAAAAAGCACAACTAGGTACAATGATAAAAGAAAAAAAAAGGAAGGGATGAAAAAAAAAGAAGTCACAACTCCCTAATTATTGGAACCCAAATTCCTTTTGACATCAACACCCATACTGACCTCTAGCACAATCTCCAACCAGTTCCAACATGACATATATGAAACTATTTTTTCACTTCTGCAGTTTGAGGACAACTCCAATCAAACCTATAGCTCATGTCCATGTGTGGTGTCATCGATTCACATTTTCGCGTGACTTCCAATTTAGAGAGTAAAAAAAGTAAAAACCCCATGGCAGTGGACCTCTGTGTAGGGCCATGAATAATGGGGACTATTAGTTGCAAGGTAGTGCTATGTCTGGAGAAAAGTAGTCATTTCAGCCGCAGGGCTGTGTTAATTAGACATTGGATAGAACGAACATTTTGTAAAATTTTTACATACGTTAAAAAATAATATCTACTTGCATGTAAACGTGCTGCAGGTCACAAAGCAATATCTCACTTGGCTCTATCTCCACAGGTGCACAATGAATTTCACTTGCTTCTCTTCCTTTTTTGCCTCTCTTTCCTCCACAGAAGACACCGCAAAAATAATGCAAATTCAGTTTTGTTCTCATAGTAATGGCCAATTTATTATAACAAGTTCCACAGAGTCAATCTTTTACGCCCATTGACCATGTTAACAATTGTGTTCGCTTTATCACCATGACCAGTGCTATTGCTGTCACGACCATTGTTAAAGACTCAGCAACCATGACCTTAGATTTAATTTAAGGTCACAATGGCTAAAGAGCACCAAAATAATGTTATTCATTCCCAGGTTGTCAAATAACTGCTTACTTATTTGGCTTAATCTGTGGAGAGACAATACAAGTCAAAGCATGTACGATCAAAATGAAGGAAACAAAAGGGTGTTAAAAAAAAAAAAAAAAAAAAAAGAATTACTCGACTTACAAAACTAAATTCTTCAGTTGATTTGGTGCTAGGGAGAATGATCCATTTAGCCAGTCTGGAGATTGGCTGCCAAAGGCATCGAGGGGAAAATTACTCACCCGTTCCTGTATGAGAAAATGTTTGTTTTCCAGCCCTATGCCCTCCAAATTATTCAAAATTCAAAACACAAATTAAGTGCAATTGTAACGGAGTGCTAAAAATGCTCCAAACCAACTTATATGAATCATAGCGAGTCACTCAACCACATCATTTTTCTATTCTTCCCTCCCGTTCCTTCTCTGTCTCTTGTTTCTCTCTTTCAATCAAATGGCCCTCACTCAGGTGCTAAAACTTCACACTCATTAATTATTCATCACCTAAACAAGCCAAGTATTGATTTTCAGTAAGTGGCCTTTCACCAAACATCTGTCGGACACCTAGCTGCAGAAATAATTAAAAAGAATGCGTTATTTGCAATAAATTCATCTTTAAAAGGTTAAAAGTCTCCCAGGTATCAGGAGGTAGTGTACAATATCAACAAACAGGCTGTATCATTCCACCAAATTCAATTAAGGGCGGACACCAAAGGACAGCTTTTACGATTGTGTATTTTTTTCACTATAGTTAACATCAACCATAGTGAGCATTAATGGATGTCATGGAAATACAGAGACGTGAAATTGAATCATCACAACAACAGAACTTAAAAGTGATTGTTTTGGGAGGCTATTGATTAAGTTGCAAAGTCAAAATATATAAGTGACGGAAGGTCCAGGAAGCAGAACGTTTTAAGTGAATAAAGATTTTGGCAATTTTTCAGATTATGAAAAGCATTTTGTTAATTTGTATGAATTTGTTGTACATGCCTATGGATTCCTGAATGAAATAATAATGTATTATCATATAAATGATTGCCAAAAATTTACAGCAGCCCTGCACGTGAAGGAATCTGTAGAGGTTACAGTCAGAAAACAATAAAAAAGAGGCTGCGTCTTCATTCCCTCATCGTCAACTTCCCACCAGATGCTGGAGAACAGGTGAGGCAGTGCCAGCCCTTGAGGCCACAACCTGGGGAGCTAGCTGAGCATGTTAGCTTTTGAGCCTCAGCAGAGACTGGAAAGCTGCTACCCTTCAGTGTGTGGGACCTGTGTGTGAAGGCACATGTTCACAGCGTCACTGAATTAGAACTGACCCTGACACCTCAAAGTCATCTGGCATTATCCAACACAACATTGGGAAAACTTGCAAGTTGCATTAGTGAGAAAACACTGCTAAGCCACAGAGGAGGCTGTTCTTTTTCATTTTTAGTGTAATCATTAATTCTATTTATTTTACTTTATTACATAATTGCATGTCTTATTCTTTGCATGATCTGTTTGTGGCACATCCACAAGGTTCCAAGAACTTTTTTTCCATCTAAAAGTTGAAATAAGGCCATCGTTTAAAGTTTCACATAGAAAACCTACTTGATTTTGTCAATAGAAAAGATGGCTTATTTCAAACTTTTAGATTGGAAAAATAATTCTTGGAACCTTGTGGATTGGCCACAAACAGACTGCAAAGATAAGACATGCAATTATGTAATAGAAGTAAATAATTAATAATGGATTACATAAAAATGATAAAAGTGACGCCTCCTCTGTGGCCTTAGCCAGTGTTTCTCGAATGCTACTGCAGTTTTCCAAATGTAGTTTGGATTAATGCAGTGACTGCTGGAGGTGTCAGGGTCATGTCTATAATTCAGTGACCTTGAGACATGTCTCTTCACCACACAGGTCCCACACACTGAAGGGTAGGCAAGCTTTCCAGTCGTCTGCCTAGCTACAGCTAAACATGCTCAGCTAGCCTCCAGGTGTGTGGCCTCAAGGCTGGCACTGCCTCATGTTCTCCAGCATACACTGCGGTGGGATTGACGTGAGGTAATGAGACGCAGCCCCTTCTTTTTTGTTATTCCTGCACTTGTACCTTCCTCCACCAGGATTTTCCTTCAGTGGACAGGTCCTGCCTGTTAATTTTTGGCATCATTCTATAGTGATACATACAATTATTATGCATCAGGCAAATCCCCACTAGGGACAAATGTACAAACAATTATACAAATAAAATCAAATGCTTTTCATAAATACTGAAAAAAATTCCATAATCTCTTTATTCACTATAAAACGTGTGCGAGCTTCCTGGAGCGCGTGTGAGTCACTCGGTATTTCTGCACTTTTGCATCTTAATCCAATAGCCCTCCACATAGTACATCACTTTTAAGTTTTGTTTGTGTGATGATTCAGTTTCCGTCTCTGTATTTCACTGACATCCAGTAAGCTCACTATGGTTGAGGTGTACTATGGTGAAAAAAATTAACAATCGTAAAAAGCTGTCCCTTTGGTTCCTTAATGACTGAGTTGGATATGTAACAGCCTGTTTGTTGATATTGTTAGAACCTACCTCCCTGATGACTGGGAGATTTTAACCCTTAAAAGATGATTTATTGCAAATACGCATTCTTTTTAATTATTTCTGCAGCTTAGGTGTCCGACAGGATTTTGTAAAGCCATTATGAAAATCAATACTTGGCTTTTAGTGATGATTAATTAATGAAGTGTGAAGTTACCCTGAGTGAGGGAACCCATTGATGAGATAGAGAAACCAGAGACAGAGAAGGAGAGGAGAAGATAGAAAAAAATGTGGTTGAGTGGATCCGAATGATTCCATATCAGTGGTTTGGAGCATTTTAGCACTCCGTTAATTGCACTTAATTTGTGTTTTTGATTGAATATAATGTTGAGGGCAGGGCTGGGAAACAAACATTTCTCTTACAGGAGAGACGGGGTGAGTAATTTCCCCCTCATGCCTTTGGCAGCAATCTTCCCAGACTGCTAAAATGGTCATTAGTCCTAGCAACCAATCTCTCAACTGAAAGGGAAATTTAGTCTTTGGAAAGCTCGAGTAATTTTTTTTTTTTTTTTTGTTTTTTTTTTAAACACCCCTTTGTTTTTCCTTCATATAATAATGTAACCATGCTTTTACTTCTTGTTATTGTCTCTCCACAGGATTAAGCCCAATATAGTAGCAGTTATTTGACAACCTGGAATGAAAACATCTATATTGGTTGCTCTTAGCCATTGTGGACTTGAGAGAGTTAACATCTAAGTCACTGGTTGCTGAGTACTTAACAATGTCGTACAGAATAGGCACTGTATGGTGATAAAGGAAACACCAATTGTTAACATATGGCCGTATGATGAACTCTGTGGACTCTTGTTATAATAAGAATTGCCCATTACTATGAGACAAATAACTGAATTTTGCAGTATTTTTGTTGGACGTGTCTTATCTGCTGGAGAAGACGAGAGCAAAAAGAAGAGAGCAAGTGAAATTCATTGTGACACTGTATAGTTTTAGAGGCCAAGTGAGAAGAATATTTAGTTTGTGACCTTGCAGCAGTTCTACATTTCAAGTAAGATATATATTTTTTTAACGTATGCTAAAAAACATTTTACAAAAAATGTCTCGTTCCTATCCATGCTTAAATTTAAACAGCCCTGCGCTGAAATGACTACTTTTCTCAGAATGCACACTACCTTGCAAAAACTAATAGTCCCCATTATTCATTGCCCTACAGCAGAGGTTCACTGACATGGGGTTTTACTTTTTTTACCCTCTAAAGTGGAGTCAAGAGAAAATGACTCCGAGACACCCACACCATGGGAGATGAGCTATAGGTTTTGAACTTTGATTGTCCTCAAACTGCAAAGTTATAATAAAAATAGATTCAATATGTCATGTGGACTGTGGGGAAATTGTGCTATGAGTCATATGGGTTTGATGTCCCAAAGAATTTGGGTTGAAATATTTAGCATGTTGTGATCGTTTTTTTTCATCCTTCCTTGTTTTTTTCTTTTATCAATTGTACCTAGCTTTGTGGTTTTCGCTCCCCATTTACCAAGAACTATTTAAAACAATACATATTAATTTTAGTAGAAAGAGCCATCCCCTTGTGCATCATCGTTCGATTCCCTTCAGCTTAGACCACTGAAAGACATATGGGCTAAAGCTATTTAGTGTAAAAACTCGATGACAGAAGTCAAAGAAAACCTGGTTCAACACACTTTCTACTGGAATATTCTACTACAATCGCCTCTGTGCCCCCTGGTACTCGATCAGGTTTGATAGGTTTAAACACTACCAAGCGTAATGCTAAATTTGCCATAGATACCTCATCAGCAGCTAGCTTAACCAATGAAAAAAAACTGTACTTCATGCAGATGTGAAAGTCTCCACCATGGAATTATCAGTTGACTTATCCTATTATGCCTTTCAGCCATTGGCAACGAAATTCTACAAAACCAAATTTAATTAAGTTAGAAAGAAGATTAAACAATATTAATGTGGAAAATGTTGTGGGAACAAGCAGAATTGAACCATATATAAAAAAATTGCTGGATTGAGTGATCTAATAGTCCAAGTGCTCTCAAACTATAAAGTTGATAAGAAAAGTGCTTTTGCCCCAGCTTCACTTTGTCTTAAAAATCTGATATTTCTGATGCCCCCTGGAGAAAGCTTCATGAAGAATTATTCACCTCAAGCAATATTACTGACCACCAATCCAGATTCGACTCTGCAATTTTCCACAAACTGCCAAGGGGCAAGTTTATTTCTGATTAACACATACATCTGAATAAATTGGTGATTTTAACGACCAGCAGTTGAATTAGGTGATGGGTTGAAGCTGGGAACTGTTTTGTCACTTGCAAGTTCCAAGGGTTGGTTTTTGAAAATTGAGAACATTTTTTGCCAGCAAGATTGAAAAATCACTCTTTAGCTGATGTATCTCCCAGGCAGGAATATTATGTTATTACAGACAAGGAGCAGGTCAGTTGGCAGACTCTGTTGCTACATGTAGAACCACAACTACAGTTGCGGTTTTCAACGAACAGTTACATTTTTATTTTATGATTTGCTGCATTTGATGATCCAAAACTGCACATATTCCGACAATTTAAGTAAAAATGTCAGCTGATTTGGTAGTTGCACAACGACATGTATTTAGTTCACAAAACACTGTTTACATTTGTTTTTTGTTTTTTGTTTGTTGTTTGTTTTTTTTTTTTTATTATTATTTTATTTCAAATCAAAACCAGGAAAAGGTTTGATGGCAGATGTTCTGCTCAAGGTAGCAACTTAACTTTCAAACCATAGCTCATTTATCGTGTATTCATACGGGTTACATCACAAAGACACTGATGCACCAATGCACACACCCACTAACATACGTTTTAAAAAAAAAAAAAAAAAACCCTGATCCTTCAGATGCAAAATGCATTGCTAATACCAAACTATCTAGCATCAATTAGAATCCCATCCACATTCCTGCGCCTCAATATTATGCACATATCGCCTGTTTCATTATTTTTTCTAATTACAAGCAAAATGGTGGAGTCCTGATAGGATTTGTATGTCTTTCACTAGTCCATTGTCTTCAGGCCAAGATGGATTCCCCCTTGGGGTGAGGCGAATATATCAGCTGTGCAAGTCCATATATTGTCTTAAGCATGAGGTATGGTTAATGTAGCACTGATCCATCTAGTACTCTCTAATAGCAGCCATGTTAATTTATGGGGCATTCAGGGATTTCAACAAGTATTTCTGTTTATAGGCCTCCGGGTTCCACTCAGTATTTGTATGTTTCCTTTTTTCAGTAGTTCAGGATCAGGTGGGTTTACAGACTTCAGAGCGTCACCTCTATAGCAAGATAAGTTACTGGTATTACTATATATTTTGGATTTTTGGCGCTGATGTGACACTTACATTACAATTTTGTTTCCATTCACAGACAAAGGAATGATTTTTTTTTTCTTTTTACAGCGATAAAATATGTAAACAACTCTTTAACAGGATGAGATTAGCCAACAGAAACCCCATTAGAAGAATGAGATTTCTAAAAAATGGTATTTTTCCAATTCCCAGTTGTTATAGGCAGATTGAAAAGACATACCTCTTTTTTTTTTAGGTTTCCAAACGTACTGCGCATTTCACGCTATATACTTCTTTTGCACAGCACCTTGATTTGACAAATATCCTGCCAGCTGCTCAGACAGAGGATTAAAGACTTGAATGAATAATTAAGGACGGGAAGTGCGTTCTCGAATTAAAAGATCTGTCACAAATCAAATAAGAAAGATTAAGTGCTGAGAGGTGTGAAGTGTACATGAAAATGTCAGAGAGTGAAAAGACCATTTAAAGTTGGGAGTCTTTCACGGAATAAACATCTTTTCTGGAATTTTGTGGAGAGATACTTAATTTCAGGTACTGTAAGTCAGCAGAGCAAGGAGGCTATTAAAGTTTCTGAGTACAGAAGGTTCACTGACCGGTGGTGTTCTAATTGTTCAGTTTTCAAAAACAATAAAATCCTTTAGAACTCTTCCTTGTAACGTGCTGAATGCAATTTACTGCCAGTTGTATTTTTGAAAAGCCTTTACAACACATTAACCAATGCGTGTCAATAATCCTGCAGGAAGTCGTACAGAAATTGTTGTGTGTGCGGTTTTGTCACATTTTCTGTGTGCACACCGGAGAGCTTGCCAAACTATAGATTCTGCCGCACGGACTTGCTGATAATCCCGATTTTTTTCTGTCATATAAGTTATTAGCCAACTAGTTCTCTGCTTTCAAACTGTGGCTGGGGAAGATTTTAAAGTGGGATTTTACATTATGTGAAGTGTGTGTGATAGCGACAAGAGAGGCGAGAACCCCATTGTTATGCACATAACGATTATTGTAGTTGATACCTACTAGCTCAGTTCTATTATTAATTTTCACAGAGTGAGAATACTGAAACTTCACGGACTCAAATATAAACGACTGAAAATAACAAGATGAGTGAAACGCATACATACATTCACAGGACTGTGCCATTTATTAGGCTATTTTTATAATGTAAGTTGATAAAATAATAATCATTCAAAAAAGCTGGCTTTACTTAGATATTAGCTGTGTTATTGTGTCAAGCTTAAACTAGTATCTTCATTAGTCAGGTCATCTGACGACCCAGTCTATAGAAAATTTATATTCATTTGTTGTTTACTGGAAAGCTACTGGAAAAGAAGCAACAACACAGTTTTAGTGCTGCATGTTTGTATCTTGTTGATATACTGCTTTTTCCATCAAAAGAAGTTCGTTTATCTCCTTTTTATTATCTCAATTACTTTATTTTATTTATTTGTCTCTCCCCGTTTTTTTTTTTTTTTTTCGGTAAACACAATTCTGTCTATTACCGAGTTCACTCACACCGCTCTCACCACAGTGCTCTTTGCAAAACATGCAGCCTCAGCAGAACAGTTCATTTCACATCCAAACAAATGCACTAATGCAACCACAAACACTTGCGATCCAAATTCCAGGATCAACGTCTTGTACCCCAGCTAACACGACATTTGTCTCCGCCGGCAGTAACACTGTTGTCATTGCAATACCTAAAAAAACAAACACCAACAACAGCCAGGCTTACAATAATGATCAACTGTTGTCTTCTGATGCATCTTTAATAGAAACCAGAATTCCATTACAGCCAAAAACAATGGCACAGTTTCGATGCTACCTACATTTTAGTATGCCATAGAAATTAATGCAAAATGCAGCAATGTGCTTCTCAGTAGGGCCTTATTTATTTATTCTTCGACCTAAATTCAACGAAAACTGTTCTAACCTAGGTTACATGGTTTGTCTGCAAACTCTTTTTCATTTGAAAACCACAAAAGAAAAATCCATTTTGTGGAACTTATTGTTTTTTTCTCCATGATTCATTGTTATTCTTATTAACCCCAATCATTCCTAGTGATGATCCAATGTCCCTGATTATATCTCTAAATCTCCCAGTCCAAACCCAACTCATTTTGAAAAACAGACCATCATCCCAACGGATGATTGAGAGGCGGGCGTGAGAAAGAAGGATCGGTAGTCGAAAGATAGAATAGATAGATAGATAGATGATAGGGCATTAGATATGCATAGATCTAGAATAGATAGATAGATAGATAGATAGATAGAATTAGATAGATAGATAGATGAAGATGATTAGAATAGATTAGACTAGACTAGATAGATAGATAGATAGATAGATAGATAGATTAATAGATAGGAAATAGATAGAATAGATAGATAGCTAATAGATGTGATCTGAAGCAACAAGCCACAAGAAACAAGCATAAAAAGAGAAGGGTGGGCGGGGTTGGAACACCACATCAAACTGAGCCAACGTGAGTACCTTCCCTGGGTTATTCCCCTAGTCTTCAATATCAGCTCTGATTCTAATTCCTAATATATTTATGCAAGCTCTCCTCTGTCCACAACTGACACTCCTAGTTACCGCAGCACAGTGTTCAGTTCAATGTAGAATGCAGCCTCCGGTCTCAGCTACACACAAACACACACAGCACAAACACACACACACACACAACACACACACAAACAACAACTAAGCACCACAAGCACGATCACACAACACAATGGACACATTGGCTATATAACAGCTAGCATATTTACTGAGAACACACACAACATGGCACACACATCCACACCACACCACCACACTTTTCTCTCAAGCAAGCATTTCCCTTGCGGAGTTGACAAGGCTTACACTTTTGGCCCTCCAAAGGGTCAAAAAGAATCTACGTCTGCATCTACACAAATCTAACAGGCTGTTTGTGGATATTCCACCTATGCTAAGTGTGTGCTGTACGTGTTTGTGCACGCATCGTTTGCCTGTATATGGTAGTGACTGTGGGTATTGCCTTGATTCATGATGTGTTTGTTGTGTGTGTTGTGCTTGCTGTGTGTGTGTGTTGTGTGCTCGTGTGATGGAATGCAATGAAGCCCTCTGAGCTATTGCGTTCTAACAGGGCATTCTCACCCTCTCTCTAAAAAGATTAGATCAGGATTTCTAACAAGCCTATGAGAGCCAGATGGAAAGTGCGGCTGCTGTCATGTGTGTGTGTGTCCTGTGTCCTCTGGGAACAAACAGTTTCTGACTTCTATTGCCAATTCAAATCAAAAAGTGTTCGCCTTGATATTTCTGCAACTTGTTGGCACTGTGGAAACCCACGTTGGTGGTGAGACGAGCAAAAGCGTCTTTTCGTCACAGAAATATTTACCAAGTATATATCCTGGCTCACATGCACACGCAACTTTCCCTGGCAAAAGTATACAGACGCGTCACGATACATGGACAGAGTGACTTATGAAGACACGACCAGTGCTGTTTTTTTAACTCTTCCTTTTTTAACTTAAAATTAGGAATGAATGTTAGATTTTTTCTTAATAAAAAAAACAAATGTGAATTTATATCTGACATTTAATTTTTAAGATTTCCTCTGTGTAGTCTCTGTGCCATTAAAGAACTCCACCTCAATCAAAAATTATAAAAAATCACAATAAACACACATAGCTACTGCATCATTCTATTGCACATTTTCATGTCTGGCAAACGCATGCCATTCTTAAGTTACCCTAAAAGTTAACATTGGAGCATGAAATATTGGATACCAACCATAATATTGCAAAAAGCCATAGGATTTAGAAGTATTTCTCTCCACGACCAAGACATGCAAACTGGGGACTAGGCTGATTGGTTACGTCCAAATGACCATAGGTGTGAATGCTGAAGTGAATGGTGTTTGGTCCTGCTTGTGCCTGCGATTGGACTGGCGCAAGCCTGTCCAGGGTGTACCCCGCCTCTCCCCGCACAAGGTGGCGGATAATGCTACAGCGCCGGCGACACTCCTCGAATAAAGCGAATCGACTGAAGCCCACCTTACTCGAGCACTACTAGACAGGCAAGATCAGATATAAGAGTATACATTATCACACAGTTTGAATTGGGAAGTTTTATTAGACATATAACTCATGCATACTATGAAATAGATTTAGCTTGTAATGAAAATGGCATGTTTTCTCACACAGTCTTTCATCTGATTTTCTAATAGTTATGCATAAAGGGATCATGGAGAATTGAATATATAAAAGAAAAAAAAAATAGTACCGCCATGCTTCCACGAGGCACCAATTTTGAGGAGATGGACTAGGTTCAGCCACTGGGAATCAGTCTGGAATAGTCCACAATTATACAGTATTTGACTCTTACTGCCAAATGTGGTGACTCACAAGCATGACCAATTATATAATCACTGTCAATTATCAACTGCCCCGAGGAGTTGAAACAAAAAAATTGTAATGTAAGTGGAGATGACACAATGCAGTGGCTCTTGCTTCATACAAAACATAAAGAGCCAAACGGAAATCTGGCCACAAATCCTCGTATTGTATTTACTTATTTACTGGTTATGGTTTCTAATGATGGTTTTGGTATGCATACATGAATTAAGGGAGATACCAAGTTTGGGTTGCTATTGTTTAGCGATTACATACTGTAAGCCACAATATATGTCTACAGTACCTGTTGACCAAGCCATACATAATGTATGCAGTGCAAAATGTATGTCATTATATTATTTTGGGGTTTCCATAGTTAGTATTAAATTCGATAAGACACTGGATTCAGGTAAGCATTTGAAAACACTGTGGTGACTGAATTTTTGTCCCAGAAATGTGTGATTGCCGCAACTGGATATTCCAAGTTTACAGAGTTAACATAACATAGAAAAAGGAAGAAAAAAAAAAAAAACAACACCAAGCACAATCTACCGGTTTTGAAAATGGGAACTGCACAACGGACAGTAATTCCCACCATTCAATTTTGTTCTGACTAAAAGCTGAATTCTGGCAAAGAGGGATAGAGCCCAAAACAGGACTTCAGGGTGCACACCTGATTTTTCACTGAAGTCGGCACCAACACACGTTGGATATGACTCAAATTGAAGAGAGAGGGGATGGGAGTGGTGGAAGACGTGGAGGAGGGAGGAGAGAGTGGGCGGCTGATTCCTCAGAAGGCATAGCCTGAGTTGTTAAGAGAGCAGAGACTCCACCTCACAGCGATACATACACACAACATTACATAACAGGAATGTACTCCACCTCACCTCTACATTGAAGTACAACCAGTCTGATGATATGATATAGGCAATAAGTGCTTTTCCTAACATGTCACAGAAAAGAGAGGACAGGTATTTTTCGATATATCTATACTTCGCTCCAACAATATGTCTTTAGCTACCAGTACTTAGTTGAGCAATTTGTGTTCATATATCCTTCCCATTGTGATTGCAATTAGCTCCATTTCACATGTTTTTTGAGATTCCTCGCGCCGTCTGTGTGTATGTGAGAGAGAATCTCAGCACTTGTTGGTGAGTGTGCGATGTGCATGGCTATAGCCATTTGTACTATTGCACAGTATTGATCAAGGTAGCAGGGGCCAAAATGACAGCTTGGATTTCCAAGTTGGTGGGAATGTTGCAGCTGCTACGCATCTCATCAATCTATTGCAGATGTATGGCCTTGTGCAAGTTTCAATGACCAGCTCCTTTGCGGTCTGGATTGTGTTTGCTCTTTAGTGTGATACATGTCCTGCACATTAAGTGAAAACCTTGAATCATTTCACATAATACAGAGTTGGCGATGGGACCTTACTTTCCACCAGGTTTCTTTAAAATTTTTACGAGACAGTAACAAGAGCTTCAAAACTGTCATACGCGTCGGACTGCTGCAGAATGTGTGCCGATCTCTAACAGTCTCATGAACCATACACCATGCATGAACACACACACACACACACACACACACACACACCAGTTGTGTAGAGTACTTGTACATGTCCCGTGCCTCTCTGTCTTTTGCTTTGTTTTCTGCATACAGTTATGTGTGTAAATGATGTGCTTGCATGTGTAATTCAGTGTATTTGTGTGGAACTGCAGTTTGGAGGCCATGCTTTTTTTTTATCCACCTGCGAGATGGAAGGGTTGGTAAGAGGGGAATTTTTCTACCAGAGAATCTGTTGTTGTATCTGGCAGTATAAGGTCAAACAATGCAAAATATATATATATATATATATATATAGTGATGAGAAGAACCAGAAAATGTGTTGTTTATTGGGCAGAGATTGCATTACGTGATACAGTAATAGATTCACTTGTTGGCTTGTTTGCCAACTGTATATTGACTTTTCTGAGACTCTCGACTGAGCAAATAAAGCCTGAATGAACAATTTTACAATTGTCCAGAGGAAGGTTTTAATCAAACATCACTAAAAAGGAGCAACATTCTTTTAATGTAAATTATTGAAACAATACTGTCATTTTCTTTGTATTCTCTATATTTTTTCTGGAGAAAGTACAGGACTACACTGTTGGAAACAGTAAAGTAATCAAGTACAAGCTCTACAGTCTTCACAACAGATCTTTTATTCATATGCAGTACATTTGATCAGCTCTGTAAAGCTAAATTGTTACGCAAGTCTTTTTTTTTTCATTCTAATAACCTACCCACTTCTTACAAATTGTCAAAATGATCATTTACATTGGCTCTGTGTAAGGTACTGAGATTAGCCTTTTGTTTCCTTGTTTTTCCTTCAGCCTCTGTGACAATATGCAGCACCACTGCTTCGTTTTTCACACTCTACTGATGTACTGTAATAACACACAATCTTCCAATATAATCTCAATAGATGTAAAAGATGTGAAATCTTCACAGGCTCCCTTTCTCTCTGTCCACCCCTGTCTTTCTCTTTCTTTCTGAAAAACACTCATCAGGAATTGCAGTACTTATTCCTATTTTCAATTATTCTGGCTGAGGGCAATATGTTTTAATGATGAGCTGATTCTCTGAGTGCAGTCTCCAGCTTTGCCAGCCCGAGCAGTGATGCCTTTTGCACATGTCAGGGTCGGGGCCTAGTTGTAATCTGAGGCTCATTACAGCTGGTGAGGCCAAGAGCAGAAACGGAACACAACTTCTCCCTGCAGCGCTGAATTACTTTTCCACCACCGGGTTCCCCCTCTCCCTCATTCAGTGTTTCTCTCCTTGTCTCAGCTGCTTCACTGTTTGTCTTTGATCTCTCTCTTTCCTGTCTTATTCTCTCCCTCCCTGTCTCTCTCAATCTCAATATCTTGTTATCCCCCCCATCTTATTCTCCATTTATTTCTTGGTATCTGTTTCTCTCTCTCTCCCTCTCTCTCCCTCCCTCCCTGCCTCTCTCCCTTCGTTCTGTCTCGGCACTCCTCGGGGGACCTCGCAGAGTGCAGTGGGTTTGGAGTTGGAGGCTAGTTTTATTGAGTTTGCTCAGGGTCCTGGAAAGGCCTATTTACCAATAAGGTCATGAAGAGGTGCATCAAGTCTATGAGCAAATCCACAAATCCCTCTCTACCAGCATTTGTGTGTTTATGTGTGTGTTTGTCTCTTGCATGTTCTCACATTTTGCCAGTACTCTATATTAGATTTCTAGATCCTTCACAGAGGAGGGCTTATCTTGCATATTGAGAGGTAAGCATGGTATTGACAGAACTGTGAATAACCTTGTTAAATGGATCTGACTCTGCATCCAAAGTACTGTACTTCAATCTTTTTCATACATAAATTGAAAGCATTAATCATACATTGTGTGGCTTCTTCTGCACATTCCTTGCAGGAAACTTGGCGGGCTTCATCTTAACGGCTCAAATTATATGTACTTGATATTTGTATTATCACCCAGTGCAGTTATGCTAAATGTAAAATTAATAGCATAAGCTGATAGCTGATGAGTTTACTGCAAAATGAAGGGAATGTGTTTTTCTTCATTTTGAATTAGGATTTAATGGAGGAGAGAACAAGTTCACCTCCAGTCAAGGGGCAGATTCAGATATATTTACTCATTATGCAATGCCTTGATTAAATAACCTTTTGTGCAGCTCACAAATGTAAAATCACTTACAGTTTGTCCCTCATCACGATCTTTTATTGAAATACTAATTCCGTAGATAATTCTTGATTCCTACACTGTGAAGCTGTGTTAGGCATAGTGGTATTCTCAACGATATGCAGCTGATTTTTCTAGCTGGTATATCATTTACCATAGTCATCACCCCAGTTTAGTGTGTTGCCATGCTAACATTTGCTAATTAGACCTAAAAACAAATAATGGGAATGTTTAGTTTTGCAAGAATTTGGTATCAGACAAATTTAAAGTTTGACCTTATGATGTCACCAAAGTGATGACAAATCTTCAGAGGGGGATAAGAATGGGTTAACAAAATTCCACGGTAAAACATTCACTAGTGGCAGAGACTCTGAAACAAAAATGTCAACCTGATGGTGGTGCTTGACCTGTGTATTTTATTCTCTGTTACACCGGGCCATAGTTTGACGCAATAAGCAGACACGTCTTTAGTGTCATATTTCTCCTCTCAGTTTAAAAGATAACCAAAGGCATTAAAATTAATTCTGTGATCACAATGGACATTTGTACGGTGGCCCTGAGAGATCAATGCACTGCAACTTAAGAAAACACATGCAAATAGACGAAACAGAAAACATCTTCATCTATTTGACATTACATGCACTGCAAATACAACAAAACCAAACACACAAACGCACTGGAGTGTTTCCAGTAGACACAAAAAATTGATGAACCTGGCTGGGATGCACTTGTTGTTCAATGCTTTTTACTTCAGAAGTCACAACTGGGCATTGTAGCACTGATGCACATGCATTGCATGTGTTAAATTGATTAAGATGTTTTCTGAATTCGCAGCGTGTTTGTGTATTTGGTTGTGTTGTGAGTATTTGCAGCACATTGTGTTGTCAGGTTGATGAAGGTGTTTTCTTGAAGTTGAAGTTTTGTCTATTTGCATGTCTTCTTAAGTGGCAGTGCTTTGAG
This sequence comes from Seriola dumerili, assembly GCF_002260705.1. Taxonomy (NCBI): domain Eukaryota; kingdom Metazoa; phylum Chordata; class Actinopteri; order Carangiformes; family Carangidae; genus Seriola; species Seriola dumerili. Next base: position 8,544,031 of record NW_019174446.1, on the reverse strand, counting down.
TGCTCAGGGCAACCATACATCTGTTCCAAATTTCATGCCAATCCGTACATTAGTTGGAGTAACAGTAACAAAAATGTCAACCAGGAAAACACAGAATCACAAAAGTCGACAGGATTCATCCTCTAGGGACCATAAATATATATAAAAAAGTTGCTGGCAATCAATCTTGTAGTTGTTCGGATATTTCAGTCTGGACCAAAGCAACAGACCAATAGATGGGCCGACAATGCTATGTTTAGAACCAGGCTGCTAGCATGGCTAAAATGTGTGTGAACTCTTTTTTAATGTGAACTTGAAAATAGTGATCTGCTACAGACAGTGTAAATCAAAACTTAAAATGAGTGGCAGAAATGCATAACCATGCAGATACTCCAAATGTCGGGAGAAAAAAATCTAGATAAGACATCTCTTGCCAATTCACTGTATTTACACCATAATGAAAACTGTAAGCCCCAAGACCTACCTAATTATTAATCCTGAATGTAGATCTAAAATGAATCTCTCCTAAAGGAGCAATTTGAAAGTTTTGCTATTGCAACATAGCCAACATTAGCATTGCCAGCTGTTTAATTACCAGAACCGTTGCAAATTCAACATCAAATTTTATTTCTTTACTCACCAAGAGCCGTTTCCAGCTTCTATTTGTATCACTTCTTTTCTTCGACTGAAGTTATTATAGTAACCAGGTCGCTCCAGCCTGGTCGGACCGTCTCATTATGTAAACAGCTGTCAATGCTAATGTTAGCTATGTAGCAATAGCAAAAATTAATAATAGCTTCTTCAAATAAATGCTAGTGAATAGTCCAGTGACCCATGATAATGCACGTTGTTTGTTCATGTCTTTCAGCAAACTTCTCATGCATGAAATAACACGTTGACCCATTATCCAAAGAGCCATGTCTTTTGAATGGAGTGACTGCAGTAGTACATGCATAAGGTTTAATAAGTACAAGGTAAGAGTCAAACACACACACTAAGTGGAAGCATCCCCTAATGAAACCCAGGATGCTTAGGGCAGTACCAGACATTTAACGTCACTAATCTTTATGTCACAGATTATACTGTTCTCAAATGAATGAACCATAAAAGCAAACAAAAACAGATGATCCTGTTTTCTTGCAAGTTTGTTTAAAACAATATTTCTAAGACAAGTAGGGTGAGCTTACAACATGACTTCTTCTGAATAGCTGTATTTTAAGAGGTCTGGCATTTTTTGCTCTGTCATTTTCCACGACGAATATTTAAGAAAAACTTTCCTGTGTCTGACAGATAGAAACGTGGGATTATGTTAAAGAGAGGAAACTTTTCTTGACTCCTTAGGGTATATACGGATAATTTATCCTTTACAGGGATTTGTGTCTATCAAACAAGAGTGAAATGTTATATAAGAAAAGTATATCTGGGAGGAATTTATTCAGCTGTAACTGATCCGTTCCCTTTCTCAGTCACTTTTTGACGTTCTTTGATATAATAGAAGAGCTGAGGAATTGACTGGCGTGGACAGCTTTTGAATGTTTGAATGCATGAACCACCATGTAAAAATGAAGATAGTATACTTTGTTCAATATTCATGGGCTAGAGACATGATGGACTATTTGGAAATGAAAAGCTGGTTGCATAATGAAAAAAAATGGTCCTGTTTTTCTGAGAGCAGAGCTGATGTATTCCTTAAAATGGGAGTGTATTCTTTTCTAAAGACATTACAAAGGCTTTTTGAGGAATATCTAATGTTCTTTACACTGAGATTATATTGTGTATTGCACAGAAGATATTTCAGGTTTCAAACCTTTTTACTTTTTATTTATATTCTCATGAAAGTGATTTCTTGAAAGAAATGATAATAATATTCTAATGACTTGTATGTCCTAATAGTTAGTAACTGAACACAGGAACTTTAACTGTGGACCTGTGTATTTTTTTCTCTGTGCCATAGTTTGACGCAATAAGCAGAGGCACTGCCTCGGCATCATCTTTCTCCTCAGTGTAACCGAATATCAAATTACAAAGCTTTCTCTAAATAACCTTAGCTTGCAAACATAATCAACATCTGTTAATCTTGTAGAGTGTTTTAAGCATGTTGCTCTCAGACAGCTAGTCTGGAGGGGGTTTCTGGAATTGTTGTTATGGTCACTCTATGACATGCATGTGGCCTGGACTCCATCAAGGTTATGGTCAATTTGTGAGCTGCAAGTCTGAGTCAGAGCTGGAAAAAAAAAGGAAACTCAGATATCATAAAGGAAGGACCTTGGAGGACTATGAGCCCAGTGAGTTTAGAGGAGGCATGTTGGGGAGAGGGGGGGGGGACGGGGGATAAAGAAAGAAAAACAGGTAAAGCCAATCTGGCAAGAGAAAAGGAAAATGAAACAAGACAGCAACTATAAGTGTCTAAGACAGAGCTTCTTATGAAGAGTAAAGTAAAGGCACCATTCCCCCACATGAAATACGTTAATGACTGCTCATCTGAGACATACAGGATGTGTAAAGTCAGGGGATACTGAGACATAATGAAAAGATGTAGAAGCAGTAGCGGCAGAGCTACAGGACCATAATGAAGGGAACAACATAAACAACAGTAATTTGTCGGAATGTCCCAAGAGGACAGAGTAACAGACTGGTATCAGGACTGATGCACGCATATGTTAATAGATCGGTATCAATTTCAATTGGCCAAATTAATTACCAATCTTCTCTTCACTCCACTGTGTTTCGTCCATCTCCACTGGCAAGTGTTGTTAAGCTGCTCAGCAGAGTCTATTGCACTACTGTGTTGCAAATGTGAAAAATTATGTGGGTGCACCAGAGCAAGTGACTCTGAGTGTACACAGATTTGCTATCTTGACTTTCTCTTCTTACTACTGCCAAAGGGAAGATTACAAGACATTGAGGTAGTGTCTTCTCAGCTTCGGCTACAGCTTCAGCTATACCTGTTAGGCTATATCAACGTGCCACATACATATTCAATCAACAGTGCATATATGCTGTTCCTACAGTATGTACACAGTAGGGCTGTGCAATAAAACAAACAGTATCAAAACCAACATTTAGAAGCTCTCCCTAGCTTAATCTTCAATATTCAATTCAATATTTTCCCCAATGTGTGTGTTCATGAACTGTGCCCTTAGAAAAAAAATACTACTTGGTGTTCAGTCACATGCCTCCGCCCCGTCCACGTTCACTCAAAGCGAAGCTGGCGATATGGATGACAACAAGTGCGAACACTGACACTCAGGCTGCATCCACAATAATACATTTCAGTTTTAAAATACATCACTTTTGCTACATTTATGCTTGGTGTCCACACTACACCGGAGTTTTCGAGCTACTACAGCGGAGACCTTACGAAACACTGCCGGCCTGGTTTTAGTTTGAACACTCTGGGGTTACGTTGTAATCTGGACTGGCAGGAAAAGAGATTCTTGGAAGCAATAACGCAGACACCTGCCTCACCTCCTGATCGGATCTTATCAGTCACGACTACCAGACAGTGATGAATGCGACATGGGTGGCGACCAAAGGTAACACCACCAATTTGTTTAATCACTTGCAACACAGTCACAAATATGAAGAGTGCATGGCTCAAAAAAAAAAGAAAGAGACAGCTGGGTGCCAAAGTTATCGTTCATTAATCGTAATCGAGGTAAAAGTTTGAAATAACTGTAATATTGATTTGAAGTCAAATCACCCATGTCTAGTATACAGTTATTTAAATATGTATACTGAGAGTCTTTGGGGCAACAGTTTTGAATATGAATGAAGTACTATCTCATCTCATTTTCAGGTTGTAACTTGAGCCACACTGGGCTGGTAAGGCATTTAGGAAACATATCAGCTCACATACTATTGGTAGTATTGGTACCCAACATCAAAGGATTCGAATTGGGGGTCAAAAAGCTTGATTGGGACTTATTTTTTCCACACTTTGTTATCTTTGCTTTCCATTCAAATCAAGTGGATTTAGTGTTTCTAATCTTTTGAAAACACAGTGAAACATTGTAAAACAAACTCTGAAATCTCCTCGTAAATAAGCATGCTTATACAAAAGATTTATACTCAATATATTTCTTTTTGGGTGTCCCTTAGTGTGTTGTGTTTCTGTCTGTAAGCGTATGTTGCTACACTTGCACATCTCTGTTTACGTGAATGTACCCTATGACTTCATGTGCCACACATTTCTTTTCTTCCTCACACACCCTTCACCTTTAACCCCATCTCTCCAGCTCTCAATCATCAATGCTGAGTCAGTGGTATGTCCAAAATTTGTCCTAATCTGACACTCAAATTGACATCCTCATCGCTCTGTTGGCACATAGGATTCATGGAAGCAGTGCAGGGCCGTATGTCAGCTCAACAATAATGGTTTTATTATACAATGCTGCCCAAGTCCAACAGACAAGACAAGGCATATATACCACTAAGAGTAAGGGGGAGATGGGAATCCTGCCTGTATGATGTATTTTGTGGTTTTGTGTTGATGGCATGCTTTCAGTTTCACTGTGTTTCTATTGTGCAACCCTACTGCAAGCAGACATAAGGACTGAGACAAGAAAACACTGTATTCTCCAAGGTATGGAATAATAGTGAATATTAAAGCAGGGGTCAACACAAAATGAAAAATACACGACCCAACATAGAAGAGCAAATCCTCTTTGTATGCGAGTACAAGTCTCAGGATATACGATGTGTTTTACTATTGTTATAGAGTAAACAAAATACTATGTTCCTGTCTACATTGATGTGACAATTCAGCACTTGACTCAAACTCAGTCTAAACAACTTGATTCAGGCCAGACTCCAGAGCGATCAACTGCTAAATAATAGTTTTTTTTCTTAATATTAAAAAAAAATCATATCGTGATTTCTATTCAGTAACCAGACCCTATGTGTTTCACTCCATCTTTTTCAATAAGCTCATCTCTCACCAGTCTTCTACGCCCAATGAAGGTTCACATCACATATTGCCCTAAAGGTGGTGTCCATACACCCCTGTACATTGTGCCTTTACTGAGTTTTCACTGCAGCATGTCAACATGCAAATTGTAAGTAAAGACGAAAGTTGCAAAACTTAATAAGGGAAGCAAAGAGTTGAAGTTCGATAGCAGTTATATAATATTAGAGTAGCTGTATTAAACTGCCACAAACTTGCTGATGGAGTCTCTCTACCTCACCAAGTCACCAAGACCACATTCACGATCAAAATGTCTTATTAAAATTAGCTGTAAATCTTTGTCAAACAATGGCTTACACCTAGATTTGAGGTCTATACAGTGGATATTAGAATTAAAGACATCTTTAACAATAAACCTAAAATAAAGGTCTGCTGAGGCAAAAATTTGTGAGTTTACCCAAATACTTCTGTCTTATGTATATTTTGTTAGAAGATTCCTCATGAAGAGGTTAAAGGGGACTTTAACTGCACTCTAAAGCATCATATTATATTGCATTTTCAAAGGGGAACCCGTATTTTATCGATTATCCTTGTTGCTTCAAATCACCCAGTCCATAACAACAGACTGAATGCACATTGAACACTTAATCAGTGTCCAAAGGAGAGATACAGTGCATTAGCCTATATGGCCATAGAATAATATATTGAAATATCATCTGTGTCACAATAGAGGAGAAAGACATTTGTCTATACCATATGCATAAAAGCTGCTGTGTGCATGATTTGTGTGTGTGTGTGTGTGTGTGTGTGTGTGTGTGTGTGTGTGAGAGAGAGAGAGAGAGAGAGAGAAAGACAGAAAGAGAGAGGGACTCTTGACGGATGTGTAGAAGTAAACATTTCTGTCTCTGTATGTGTGTGCAATAAACACTGAACCCTATGTGCACTAGTGCTGTATGTTTTTATTAGAGAGAACATTGTGTATGCTATCGATGCTTCATATTCCCTTAACATTATCACTTATGTTTCACCTACTCACAGCATATCCATGGTGAATTCACTGCCTGGAATACAATCACTGGACAAGGCTTCCTAGTTCATATTATACTATATAATTATTATAATTATTATTATGTTATTATGCCATTTTGAAAAAAAACATATTAAATATAATATACAGCACATGGTATATAGGTACATAGAGTACCTGTGAATTATATACAATTATATACTATCTATAATCAAATAACTCTCCAACCAGTTGTATCTGCGCTACCTGACTTTGTTATAGCCCCCAGGGGCAACTCAGACTCCATATATACAAAGTCTTTACACAGCTGTGCCTGTTATCACAGAACAAGAGTAGCAATGCGTAACTGAATACATTATATTAACTTAGCTGTTTATTTTCAAATAGAAGAATATAGGTTTTTGTAAATGCTTGGGGTGTATGCCTGATGAATATACTCCTTTTGTGGCACAGACACAAACTTACAGTTTGGGCTAACCCTTTTGTTCTGTGGATGGACTGCAGTCCAACACCATGGAGTTGCAGTCCATCCACAGGACAAAAGGGTTAGGGTTAAGCTGTCCAAACTAACCCCATGTGAACTAAGCAAAAAGTGTGATTGGTTGTGAAACAATTTGAAAACGGAAGACAGCATTGTGGGTACAGAGTAGTGGCGAGCTGACAAACATTCGAAAAAAGCATCAGAGTGGTGTAAAGATAAAAATCACAACTTCCAATCAGGACTTTCAGAAGAAAATCAGAGCAGAAAGAGGATGCACAGATTTTTGAGTTAGGCCTTTAGCCTTGAGTTGAAGTGACAGGCGTTGGTATCCAGGCAACCATATTCACAACTAATCATGTGATCACATGAGTTCAACTAAATCTGTGACTCTACCTAAAAAGACTGTCATATAATCTTTTGGTCAGATCACCCAATGGCAAGAAAAAGTAAGTGAAACCTGCACAACAAAAGCTAACTGGATTCAGGAGTTAGCAAATCTGGAGACCAATCAATGAAACCAGAGTGGAGGTGTGGGTTAGAGCTACTTTGACAGAGACCCGAGTTTTCTATTCACCAGAAGCACCTGCTGATGTGAACCATGCCTCACAAAGAGATCTCAGAAGACTTACGATCAAGAATTGTTGATTTGCATAAAGCTGAAAGGGTTACAAAGTAATTTCAAAGAGCTTAGATATTATCAGTCCACAATTAGGCAAACTACCCTTAAATGGAGGTGATTTAGTGCTGTGGCTACTCTCCCTAGAAGTGGGCGTCCAGCTAAGATGAATCAAAAGGCACAACACAGAATGCTCAATGAGGTAAAGAAAGAGGACCAGAGTAACAACTGAAGACATAAAGGAATCACTGGAGCTGGGTAACATCTTTGTTCAGCAGTCTACCATACGCACATCTGAAGTTTGCCAAACAGCACTTTGACACCCAACAACACTACTGGCTGTCCAGCTGCTGAAGCTCAGTAGAAGCTGGATGATGCCACAGGGCAATGACCCTAAACATCAAAGTAAATCTACTTCAGAGTGACTTCAAACAAAGAAAATCCACCATTTAGAGTGGCCCAGTCAGAGCCAAGCCTCAATCTTGGGGTCTGAAAAATTAAGCCAACACGAACGTGCTAAAAAAACTGCATTTCTTCAAATATCTGGTCTACAGCAGAAATAGATATGTTTATATATTTTCATATAACTTACTTTAAATTTTATTAAGGCTTAAAGTTGTGCATCAATGAAGGCATGTCGCTTTAAGTGACGTCTGGGTGAGCCTATGCTTCTCACAATCATGAATGAAGTCTCGGCTCCACACTTATCCCACCTCTTCGCCTATTTCTCAATAAGCGGGGAGCGCGGCGGAGACAGGCACTTCCAATATGGCGACGACCGAGCCACCCGCTCTGAGTTTCAAAACTGCACTTCAGAAACAATATGGGTGACGTCAGGGAGGCGACGTCCATCTTTATGGCAAGTTGGGCATTTTAACATGGGAGTCTATGGGGATTAACTCGCTTTTGGAGCCAGTCTCAAGCGGCCACTTGAAGTTGAAGTTTTTGGTACTTCCGTGTTGGCTTCATTTTTCAGCTTCGGAGGTTGCCGCTGCTTGGTCTCCAAGTGTTTTAGATGACGATCAGATCACATTTTATGATTAATGCAGAAAACCAGGTATTTCCAAATGGTTTGCCTACTTTTTCTTGCCACTGTATTACAAGTGAGCAGGTGAACCAATACTACACTCTGTATTAATGTTTGATTGACTGAAATTATTTACTCCCGCTTCTGCACTCGTACTTCTCTCAGTTAAACTACTGATGAAAAAATCAATCTATAGTTTCATTTTAATACTGAATAATTTCTTTTGAAATAAATGAAGTGTAACTGTGCTGTCCTGTATGTTTGGTCTATGACATGTACACTCCTTTTTCCTACCTTTCCTACATATGTTGGTCTCTCCTTTTTCTCCATCCCTCTAGATCTCACTCCCCGTTGCTTGGAGAATTGAACAAATGAAATTACTTGTTCTTCCATGCTGTTAATGTCATTAGATTTTGAAGGACAATCACATAATACATCACGGTTATAGCCGTACCACCAAAAATAATAGGCATTGCTGTAATTGTTTCTATAATGCAGGTTTGTAGCTACATTGGTAGCTCCATCTTTTTACGGCTACATGAATAAAAAAAAATAAGGAACTTTGCTGGAGGCTTTTTCCATCCTGTTTCTCTATTCATTAAACTGTTGGATGAAAACATGGAGTCAATTTGTTTCAATTATTTTTTTACCTCCTGTGAAAATATCCATGTAATAATCTTTGGTCATCTCCAAAAACACCTCCGAGGAAGTGTATATCTGAAAGGTTGCATTTTATCGGTGTGTTGCTGGAGGGCCCAGCAGAGCGATGTCAAATAGGTGTCACCACTGAACCCTAACACAGGGCACGTCCCAGTAACGTTTTTCAGTCATCCGTCTCAGGAATCAGATAGGCTTTACTTTTAATCAAAGCAACACTGGCTGAATAACACCTGAATGAATTTACGTGTATAAGAGTAACCTTAAGTGTATTTGTATGGTTGAAGTCTGTTTTTTTTCTTGGTTTTTTTTTTCCCCAACCTATCCCTGTATGTACATACTGTGTATCGGGCTGTGAGCAATGTCAAAGGCACAGGCAAAATTCATGGACTAGTATCCAAAGAGAAACGCTGGCTGTGTTTACAGTAGCATAAAATTAGAAGTCTCTGTTGTATTTAGGGTTTCTATGTTTGACTTAAAGCTGCTCTCATCAGTGTTTTTATATTAACAATGAACCCACAATGAATATTCATCCAACTCTCAGTTCTACAGAGTGCTTTGGATGTTATTGTTTTGGTTTTACGGCCCATACATGCAGTATGCTACCAACTGCAAAGTTAACGAGTGGCAAAACCAAAAAGACAGATATTCTTCTCAGGAGTTTGTTGTAATCAACGCAGAACTATCTATGTCTGCTCAATGTGTCAAAAAAAAAAGCCACCATTTGCTTACGTTTGCCACGTCAACTTCATCATAGTAAGTTTTCAATGTTGTTCTGCTGCCGCCAAATGAACAAACAAAAATTTGTTTTTTTTTTGTTTATTATTGTGAGCTTGTCTATATCCCTCATCTGTTACATCCAATTTATTCAGTCACAAATTTCATTTAGCCTTAGTGCATCTGTCTGTCTCATTAATGTGACATATTTCCCATGTTTGTTCACTGAATTTTCTGAAATGTGTTTGAATCAAATGAAATCGATTAAATAATACATTTCACTTTTTTCATGTGACACAGTCTGAATGAAATCCAGTCAAACCATCCAATGGCACAAATAATACTGCACGCAACAGAAAAATCATAATAGAAAACAAGGTTGTTGGCATTTTCCTCACACCTCTACTATAAGAAAGGCCACTTTATGCTCTATTTCAGGTGGACCACTCCCTCTGTGGCAGAGAATGGACCAGAACAAAACAGTTGTCTGGTGCTTTGAGCTCCCACCCTGTTCCTCCACAAGCCCATATTCCACACAGCGGGCTGTGAAATCATTTTTGGTCTCCCTCGAAAGAGAGCCCCCCATGCAGAAATCCATAAATTCATGAGCATCCACCATCCACACATGAAAAGAAAGGATGTGGTGAAAACAGAGTGTGATGGAGAGCAGAGGGAGAGAGGGAGTGAGTGAGAGACCAGAAGAAATGAAGAGGAAAAGCAAGGGCAGTTAACAGAGAGACAGACATGTGGCAAAAGAGGGTAGAGAGAGGGTAAGAGAAACTGGACAGGCAATAGGAGAGGAGAGGAGAGGAGAGGAGAGGAGAGGAGAGGAGAGGAGACAAATGATTGCTGAACAGCAGTGTGAGCGCTTGGAGGGAGCCAGCATGAGACCGGTCTGAACCCCCAACCGATTTAGCGCCGGAAGACACAGACATAGGAATATCAAATGTCTTCGGTTTCTCGCGCACACGCACGCACACACACACACACACACACACACACACTACTGTAACACACACTTACACATAAACACATTAATGCATGCACACTTATGCATGCACTCTGCTTTTGATGCTCATACACTTTCTGATCTTCACACGTAGCCATGCACGACCGTGTGCATGTGCAACACACACACACAGCCACGCACATGCACATGCACACGCACACACGCACACACACACACACACACACACACACACACACACACACAGCTGCTCCATTCCTTCATTCTGCTCAGCCCAGCTTCTCACTCTCCCTCTACTCTCTGGGAGCTCCCAACCTGCCTGGCCTTGTTGCAGAGCTCCCATCTCTATGCAATTCTCCTGACTTCTTCTTTGCTCGTCCGCTCCACACTTCCTAAACCCGGGACGTAGCATTGCTAACCCTGGTACAGTATATGTAGCTAAAATTCAGGAGGAAAAATAATATAAATGTACCCCAAGCATTGATTCTTACATAATATGTTACAAAGTCTTTGATGATGAAAGCTATACACTATTACTTTTTTTTCCACAGCCTATAGGTACAATTTAAATTTCTATATGATGATAGTGTTACATCACAACATAAGATATTTCGTGTTATTTAAATTAGGTTGTTACATTAGCAGTGGGTTTGAAAATTAAATTCAAATAATTTTTTTGTTTTATTGTATTCATTATTTGTGTTAATGTGTTAATAGAGTGTTTGGTGGCTTCAGAAATACCTGCATACTTGATACATTAACTTGAAATGTGTCTGGAATTTAATAGGATTTCATCTGTAGCAAATTCAAGTCAGCTGACTGGACGTGATTTAGACAAGTGCACACTGTCTAAATACAGTTCCATAGTGTACGAGACTGGTCTGTCTAGACTTGGTAACTGTGCAAAAAGGGTCTTAGTTAGTGAGGTAAAAAGAAGTTTGGAGCTGCCATTCAAGCAGCAACAGTCTGTCACACTTCATCAGTCTGGCCTTTACAGTGTAGTAGCACAATGCTAGGCAGATGACAGAACTGCTAGAGTTTGCAAAGTGGCCCATAAAAATGACCAAAAATGAAATATTCGGCCTGAATGCCAAGCTGTGATCACATCTAAGTAATGCTCAGTACCTGCCTAATACCATATGTCCAGGAAAGCATAGTGGTGGCAGCATAAAGACAAGGGGATGTAAGGACTGGGTGAAAAATGAACAAAGCCAACTACAGAGTTTTCTTTAAAAACCTCCAAGGAGAAGATCACCTCAAGCTGGCAAAACAAACCAAAAAAAAGGAGAGAAAAATTCAGGAAGATAATGCTGGAGTGACTTTTAGCATGATGCTCTGTTCTTCAGTGACCCAGCAAATGCCTGGACTTATACCCTAGTGACATTGTCTGAGGAGACTTTAAGATAACAGTTTAAGATAACAGGGCTTGAGAGGATCGGCTTGGAGCAATTGGAGAATCTGCTCAAAAAATGCAGGTAGACAAATGGACACAAAGCTATAATTAGTGCTAGTGGTGACTCTGCAAAGCACTGAATAAATGAATGAATGAACTGAATATTCATGCATGACATTGCTGCACTTTAATTGCGTATATATGTAGACTCACATCTGGAATATGTCAATCAAAACATGTGTAAGTTGCAATTCAGGTTTCTATTTGTAATCAACGTATATAATGTGCTGTGTGTGTGTGTGTGTGTATATATATATATATTTATCTATTTGTTTATAATTGCAGCAAAGAAATCAAAATTTTTTCACACAGAAAAACTGCTTTTGTGTATTTATCCATGGGATTTAAAACAATAACAAGGCATGTATGTTGTATAAACTTACACATCAACATGCAGTACATACAATGTGCACGCCATACTGTCAACACCTAAGGGTTTGTGGTTGTTCTCATGCTGCTCTCTTTCTATGTTGTGTTCTATCTATAACTTTAATTAAGACTGGGGCTCTGCAACTCAGTAGGTGCTCTGTAGACACCACTGTGATACACGCAGACAAACACAACCATGTCATTGGCCAGAGAGCACGAGCACACACACACACACACACACACACACACACACACACATATATATATATATATATACATTCATGGAGAAGAAGCAATTGTTTAAATACTGCCTGTGCTCCAATGTGATACACACACAAATGCTCATGCATACACAAATGCAAATGCATACGTTTTACAGTAATCGCACAATGTACAAGCTTGTGCACACGTGGGATGCACAGGAACACACACACACACACACACACACACACACACACACACACACACACACAAATGCTCACATGGCGACTTAGCCATGCAGTGACAAAAGGTCGACAGGTCTACACAGGTGCACCAGGAAGTGTAATCACCACAATTATTCCACCACAGGTGCCTATTGGCCACTGCAGAAAATCACATGACATCTCCTCACTGTCTTTGACATTTGATTGGTAAATACAGTTCATAATGTGACACGAAGATGACAGATCAATAATTATAATGAGGGTGAAAAAAAGAAAATGTGTGTGTTTGTGTGTAGATGGAGGTCGTTGGGGCATTATCTATGAAGAGGTACAGAGAGCTAGCATCCTAAATCCTTGAATAGGAGACAAGGGGGTTAGTGAGGGCATTTGCAGCGTGTTGACTGACACACGAATAGCTAAAAGCCCACATAGACCCACACTGTGAAAGAGAATGAAGAACATATATAAATGGATAATGAGATAACTTTAAATCACAATGTATACATATGCGTTGATTGATTTAAAATAGACAAAGCCAGAACAAAAGATTAGGTGAGTAATGAAGTGTGATGACTGATTCACTGTGATTCTTCATGAAAAAGGCAAAGAAAGAGGGAAGGAAGAAAACGGAAGAATGAAGACTTTAATTAACAAGACTGTGAATTGGTTCATAGAGTCCGGGCAGCACTCATTGAGACACTACGAGAGACAGAGATAATGAAAAGAAAAATATTGTCAAGGACATGAGCTTATTGAAAAAAAATTTTTGAAGTAGCTGTGCTGTGTCAATGATAGTGTTGATTCTTTTAATCATTTTATCTTTGCATGTTCAATACAAAGGACTAAACATAACCACGACTTTCATGACATGATGGTTAAAATAAATGTTTTCACAAAACATTGATGGAAAAGGAATGGACTGAATCATTATTATAGTTGTTATTTTTGTATTGACTTGTTAAGTCAAAGGCTAAAAGAGTGGTATAAATTAAACTTCCTCTGCATCCATCATGAAAGTGCTGAAATGATTATTTTCTTCTACGTCTGCTTCCACAGGTCTTGTCTGCCCCCCTCAGGCTGCCGAACAAATAACACGCATGTGAAGTTATGAAGTCAGTCCATTGTCTGGCCTCATTGCCACCATGATGTCATGGCAAATGAGCAGGGACAGAGGATATTATTAAATTATTAGTTTGTTAAGATGCTATGGTCATTCTTCCTGGGGCTAATGTGGTAAGTCATTGTGGACCAGAATTACAGGGAAGATATAACAGGGAAGGGAAGAGAAGGATAGATAAGAGAAGAGAGGAAGAGAAGAGCCTATATTTCATGCTACAGGAAACATCTCCCTCACTTCCTTTGACCCAGATGGCTGCAAAGTTCTAACTCGTTTTATAGATTGACTGAAGAATGGAGGGTTAGAGTTTAGGATTTGGAAGGTTAACTGTGTTATAGCTACTGGCACTCAAAGATATCTCTGAGCACGCTCTCTTTTATCTCATCGCTATTAATCTATCAAGGAGTTCAAAATCTATGTCCTCCATTCAGAACTTCACTCCACAGAAGCTTTTTATTTTATTATATATGTGCAACTCTATGGTTTTGTGTATCAGGATGCCTACGGTACAGGTGACAGTTTCATCTCACACATTTAACCTCAACGTCAGTAGTACTGACAGTAGCCTCTTGGAGACCTTGCACTTTCAAGCTTGGTTTCTCTGTTTTCCAGCTGTAGCCTGAGATACTGTATCTGTGTTGACTTGACACATTTCAGAAGCATTCAACAGAAGTATTATATGCAAGCTCAGTTTTATATGCACGCTCTTTCGCATGGTTAACTACTTATAGTGTCATGTAGGGGTAGATGATCCTGTCACAAAGTATGTAATGATCCTTAAGTGAGTATATTGTATAAAATGTAGACCTTCAGCTTTATAACTAATTGCTCAACGACACTAACACATTAGGAGGCAGGGCTCTATTCCAAAGTGCATTCCAATTTGAATTTCAATAAATAAATATAACAGATATATGCATATAATAAACAACACATCGGAGACATAATCACAGTAGAGATATGGTTTGCAATATTCACCGTGATTCAATTCAACTTCACAGATGGATGATGGTTGATAACAGATAAAGTGGAATACCAAAATACTGCTCAGCTTAATCTTTTGTTAAGAATGTAACATTAATTGTCTTGGGCCATAGTTTTCACTCTAGAGATTCGGTATCTTTGTTAACTCTCATTCATTCATCTGTTCTGTGAACCTGTTCAGAGATGAATTGTGGTGGCTACTTGTTGGGAAGACAAGGATACATTGAGAGGAAGCCACCTGTTCTGGATTTACTGAGTGGTTATTTGTTTTTGTTTTGTTTTGTTTTTTTTCATTTAGATGCTACATTGCTACTTTTAGACGAGGGATGAGAAGCTATCAGTGCTATTGTACACAAAGGCAAGGATGGGAAATGAGTGGGAACAGCAATCACATTAATCGTTTATGTACGGCAATTTCCAAATAAGCACTCTTCTCTCCTTTGGCCTTCTGGTATTTATAATCAAAGCAGTCATTTACTTAATAATGAGATGCTCTTAAACACATTCCCACACTATAAACAAATATAATTAGGTCAGATACACCACTCAAAGAACAGACATGAGGTATGGCACATTGTGAATAGCCACACAACTGTTTCTGCTGCTAAGTCTAATGTCCTTTTACTGAGAAGTGCCTGCAAAGTGATGTCAAAGTTATCATAGATTTATAGTCTGTGCCCTGACTAAAACCCAGGGGTGCAAAGAAATACTGGGAAAATAATGCTTGCTAATGGGAAGGGAGTGCTAAATTATGCAAATCAGTCTCCCAGCCATTAATGGACATAGTATTTTTTAATAAATTGTGGGGTATCTTTCTTTCCCTCTTCTCTCTTATTAAGGCCTCTTGGCACGGGCCTCCAATCTATAGGGGAGGTGTGTTTAAGTTAATTGCTCCTCTCTCTCTCTCTCTCTTTCTCTCTCTCTCGCTTATTGTGGCATGTTTTGGCCTTAATGAGAGATACATTATTGCAAACTTCTTGGAATGACATTAGCATTTAATAGGGGGGACAATAAAATCCATTGGGGGGGACACAGAATCTGATGTGACAGAGCAATTAGGACTGTGTTTTATGAGTCTCGTGCTGTTTTGAAGTGTGGTCTACACTGTGGAGATTTGCTCATTTGGAGCAGGGCTCAAACATCCAGGGCCGTATACCTTTGGCGGTGGGGCTCTTGATAAACGTATGCGAAATGCTTCCCGTATTCTTTTGCTTTCTTCACTTTGTTTGTTAATAGATTTTAACACATTAGGACAGGAGAGGAATGCCAGGGTTAAATGTTGTCATGCTGTCATGATAACTAAATTTCATGTTGTCAGTCCAAGATTAAGCAATTGTAGCAGAACGATGTTTCACTGGCCGCTGTTGTTGTCCTGGTGTACTTAGTCTTTCCTTTTGTTGTGTGTAATTTCACTTTGATTCTCTTTGCATGGTCATTACACAACAAAGAAACTGGCGAATGTAGTGTAATGTACAGTATGTATGTAATGAATGTAACAGAATAAATCAAAATGATCTTGATTATTAATATCATTAATTTCATATATACTGGTAGTCAATGTTTATTGGTAGTGAACTGAGTGTTCGGATTAATAAAATGTCAGGTGTTCAACATTCTAACAATATCACAAACAGTTTGACCCTAACCCCATGTTCATCCCTACTATCCATATGAATGTTGCCTTGCGCATGTATATTTTTCTACATATGAAATTAAGTCAGTGGCCATACTGGACGGTGCAGTATGTGTCTGTTTTCTATGTGTGTGTATGGGTATAAAAGGATTTTTGGTCAATACACTCCTTCTTAAGCCGCTTACGGTCTTGTGTGAATGTGGAAGTGTGTGGAAGTGCGCGCATACGCATCAACGTTTTGACGAAAAGTGTCAATACGTGTGCTTATGATTTTGTGCTGTGTGTGAACATTTGTGTGTGCATCCTTGCGCGTGTGCTGCTTACCCACTCACATCTTCTGCTGAGGTGTCATTTGGGTGCTCTTAACACAGGGAAACTGTTGATACATGATGCATTCAGACTTAGCTCCATAATCTAAGCCTTGGCAGAACAAACCCAATTGGACTGTGGGAGGCTGAACGCAGGCATCTGTAATCCTCCTCCCAATAGACAATCAATCCCTCCACTGGCCCTTGGATGACTCCACAGAGTGCCCCCCACTCACCTCTTGTGTGGAGAGGGCTTGTTGAAATTTGCTGTGTGTTTCTGGTGCATATCTTTTAAGATGGGAGGGGCATTTTAAGATGTAAGGGAGAGATTGCTTGTGTAAATTTATTAAACTGTATTTGTGCATGATTCTTTCTATTTGTGTTTTTGTTTCAGTATGAATTTTGAATAAATAGCTTCACTGTATTTATCTAGCTCAGAGTTCTGTGTTCCGAGTTCCAACGAATGTTTGACAGTTGGGACATGGATAGAGGATATAGACAGTCAAGTGTTGGGCAAAAATCAACCATTTTCATCAGCAATCTCCTTAAATCATGAACGCGTGAATGCTAATGGTAGCCCGCAAATCACAAACCACAGTAACTCTCGCAGCTCCTTGAAATAATTCTCTCTCGAAGAACAGTTTTGATCTCAGGAGAAATTTCTGATCAAATGAAGGTCAAAATTGGCTCCGAGGAGTTGCGTGTAAATTTCACCCTGCCAGTTCTGGTCTGACCGCACCTTTAGATGCTGTTCTGTTCACACAGTATGGTTGGTGCGATGCAAATCTCCAGGTGTTTTGAATCACCAACAAATCACCTGTTTAATAACTTTGCGGCATGTTCATGTTGATGTGTAAAGGTGTTTGGAGTATTGGCAATCTCCGGTGTACACAACCCACATGGTCCCTCCATTGTTATTCTCATAATCCTGCCCGCTTTGAAAGCTTCATACACGCTGCTGATAGATGTTGTTGGCAAAAACATCTGGTGAGTCTGTCTGTTCACAAACTGATAGGAGCAGGAAAAGAAAAGAGTTGTGCTGCTAGAACTTGTAGTCTGAACAAGGAATTAGGAGTACATACCACTTAGTTAGAGTAGCACTTGAAGGACAGGCAGAAGTCACATTAAGGGGGCACTTAATCACATTGAGCTAGATGTGATATTTAATTTTAGTTATAAAACAGCATCCTAAATCTACTAGACACAATATCCAATTATGAACCGATCATTTAAAATTCCAGCAAGTTTTTTTGTTCGCTAACAACTTAACAACTTATTCAAAAGACTGATTTGTTCCATCAACTCTGTCTCATAACTGTCTGTAAACCAATACTCTTGACAGTGAAGAGTTAAATAAAAGTGAATGGTGCAACACAGCTAGTAAGCTACGTTAGCTTCATCGATTTTGGACTCTCCAGCTTTCCGTCACCTTGAAGTTAAGCACCGTCAAGATGGCTTAGTATTGCTCACCAGCTGAACTTGCCACCAAAAAAATTCTTCAGATTAACTTCTTCATGACCAATCCACTAATCACAGTGATTCCATCGGAATCATTCCATTACTGAAATCACACGAAAACTTTACAGTGTTTACTGCTGGAGTCATCTTTTCTGTTGCTAACTTTTCCATCGCTCGACAGTTATAATTAAAACATTGTTTGGCGTGTTATCGCTGCTGCATCCCTTGCAGATGTATGGAAACCATGTAAAAAGTCTACGAAGATGCAGAAGCTTGCTTTGCTTGCTCTCTCACCAGTATCTGCTTCTCTATTGATTTCTTCCACCCTGGGCATACTAAATTCCTTGGCTGTGAAATTAGTAATGCGCGTCGTCATGCATCCCTCACAATCATCAGGAGATTGGGATATGTGCTGGCTGTACCTCCAAGCGTAACACATTTGCATGAGCCCTCATGTGAGTTTAATAAAAGGCAAACTGTAAGATGAACTACTCTGGAAAAGTGCATTGTGCAATTTGGAGGAGGCCTTCGTAAAACTTCGATGTACTGTACAAAGCTTGGTAACCTAGGCATTGTTATGTGGTGGAGTTGTTTTGAGATACCCCTTTGGGATTATTATGTATGTCTCTACTTTTTCTTTCTGTGCCCACACTTGTTATAAAACGCTTTGGTAATGTGCAGGTTACAAGTCCTTTTGTTGCAGTTTCACTGCAAAAAAAAAAAAAGAAAGAACAAAAAAACAACCATTATGAACAACAAAGTGCCGACGTGGCAGGCTCACAGAAATTAGCTTCTCAGAGATGTGATTACGTCTGTGCAATCTTCACTGGTCCTTAAACCAATACCGAATGACTCAACCTCATTAGGTGTGTGGATGTGTTTGAGATCTTCATGATGAGGCTTTACAGCAATGAGAAAATAATTGGCATTTCAGTTATGATCAGGCTGGCGGTTTCCAGCAGCAACATGGCTTACAGTCTGATTTACACTTCAAGAAAAGTGCACAGACAGAAGAAAAAACACACCATGTCTGTGTCTTTGATCTGGCTCATTGACAAGGCTCTGGGAGGGCAATTCCCACAGACAGACAAAGCAAACATTTCACTGTATACGTTTACTCAAAAATGAATTCAAAGCTAAATCAGAACTTGGGAATATTACATTTTGTATGGATACCAAATCCACAAATATACCAACAGAGCATATGTTTTCTATTTGCATGTTTCCCAGAATATGCACACAACAGCAAAATGTATGCTTTTTGAAAGAAATCTTATATTGGGTTTTACAGTATACAGTACATTTCCTCTGAAGAAAAAAAAAAATTATATTCATATTTTGAAAATTCACATTGGAAATAATCTGTATGTGGGTGTAGCTGAAATGGACATCACAAAATGAGTGTTAGAGCAACATCTGGACAACAAATTAATGTGGTGATCGATAAGACATATATATATATATAAATAAATAAATGATTATGAAATACTGTTGTGGTCAAAATTTTCTACATTTTAGATGGAAAAGGTTTATTTGGGATTCTTAGGACAGCTATAAATAACAACTCTAAATGTTCAGTCAACCAAGTGTTATGTTCAAGTGCAGTAACCTGCTTCTTCAGTCATAGTAACATGAACAAACTCAAACAGATGCTGTTGTTATTCACAGTGCATCATTGTTTAATGATTTCTTTGCCTTTTGATCAAATTAGGCCAAGCACTAATTGACTGTAATGGAAATGAGTTGACCACTATTGTCATAAGCTGCCATTGCTGCATGCCCCCAATCTTGCCGTCTTTACGCTGATGGCTAATTGTTGGTCTGATTGCTTGGCCTTCCAGTGCTGTGGTTTCCATGCTAATAAGCTAATTATTGAACAACAATGTAGCCTCAGATAATTCAATCACTGTAGACACTAATGAACACAGGGTCCAATAACAAGCGCTTGATATTTCAATTCTACTTGCTTCTGTTCTTGACAGTTGGGGTCTGTGTTCACTGCTTAGTTTGCTGTAGATGTAATTTTATGGCAAATGGTGAGGTTAGAGAAGCATGGCCTGTAGTCAAACATGCATTCATTAATTTCAGAGGATAGCAGCTTTGAAAAAGAGCCTGGCTTTTATCCGTGTGTTGTGTTTCATGTACGTTTTATTTATTTACTGTTTCAGTCCCAGTGATTGAAGGTAAAAGTTAAGTCTTTTTAGTAGGAAATTTCTGCTTTTTTTCCATCATTGGACAGTGTTTCCTTGCTGGGCCACAACAGTAGGACAGTAACACAACTGGGCACTTTCTAAAAATAGTAACTTTGGAAGATTCCCACTTGATTTATTTAACCAAGCTTCTGGAATGTCTGGAATCTTTTGAACATTAGAATACATTTTCGTGCTGTCAGAAGATTGTGGGTTTTGTGTCCCCATCATCTCTTTAAGAGGGGATCTCTTGGACGGGAGACACAATTACAGCAAATAAAATGGCTTTTGGTTTAAGTTTAACAAGGTGTTCATTGAACACTTTTAATGTATTGTGACATTGTTGAAATGAAACCACGAGACAAAGATTTGAGTCTTTCAAAAAGAAATTGCATAGTGTTTATGTAGTATATTATTACATAGTACACTGGGACTCCACTGAACTAGCCAACTTCACACAGTCTCAAACACTGTCAAATACTGTCAAATGAGATCGATAACAACGGCCAAGCACATGCTCAGTATTTACCACTGATGTATTAGATGTAATTGATGTAATGCAGATATGTTATGAAGTTGATCTTCACAGAGCCTGCACTCCAGAACCTCCCTCATCCACCCCATAATAAGGTGGAAGAGGTCAAACTAGAGTTTAAAAGGGATAAAGATTTGGGCTCTATCAAAAAAGAAATGCATCCTCTGATTCTACAAAGCAGAACGCTCCAAAGTGACCAAAAAAGAGGATTGAGGACTTGGGGATGCAATATAAAAGCTCCTGTTAATATTAAATAAATTTAGTTCCAATTTCCTGGCACAGAGGGATTTGGTGTCACAGAGGTTCATTTCATTGGCCTTTTGACATAACTAAATCAAATGCTGAGGAATTCATTTTACTGTTATTTGATGGGTAGACAGGATTCACAAGGCTGGGAGCTGCTGGCAAAGGCCAGTCAAAGCTTTATCCCTTATTTAATGTCTGCCAGTCGTTACTAGACAGAGGGAGAGAAAGAAAGAAAGAAAGAAAGGAAGAAAGAAAGGAAGAAAAATAAAAAAGTAGGAAAGTTTGAAACCAGAGAGTGAGAAAGAACTTCTGCAAGGATATAAGCCAATCCAAAGAACAAGACCAATAGCATGGCATATTAATAATGAAAGCAAGGGAAAGGGACTAAAAGAGAATCTCCCGCCTTAGATGATGCCCCACCTCGCTGCTGGAAGCCAAATGAACGTTCTGATTTTTTTTTTAACCATAAAATGGACGATTCAGAAGCTTTACTCTGACACAGGGAGAACTAAGCTGGTTTGACTGGGCTTAGGCCGAGTTATCACATCCCCCAGCCGGACACTACACACACAGGCTCAGCCCAGCAGAGAGGACAGAGGAAGAGGACTTGAAAGCAGGTGCGGGATTCCTATGGCATAATGCTGACTTGAAAAAGACTAGCCGTCTGTACTTTAGGCTTTATTGGTCTCCGTCATACAAAGCACAGCCAGAGGCAGTGTATCAGTGGTGGGAGTAGGGAGGGGGGCGGTAGCAGTACTTACAGTAAGATAGTCTGGAAGTTCTTAGTTGGAATCCATGGTCCTGTATAAACTACAGGCAATTTTTACTTCCTCTATTTCATTAGTCTCTTTCAAACTTGTCATATGCCTGTGTTTTGGTATACTTAATGTTTTTTAGTAGGTCTCTGTACAATATTTTAAACATTTTACATGTGGAAAGCTGTTATTGTTTATTTTCTTTAACTATATAACCAAGTGAAACATTAACTGAGGCTGACAATTCCATTTCCCATCCATTAATTGCTCTATTAGTGGCTCTTCTGGGTCTCACAGCTGAGGTCGCAGCTTTTAGCCAGAGGCTAAACAATATCTCTGTGTAGGCCACACATTTATTCCATTCATTTCTAAGTTCATTCAGTTTTGTCTGTTATTGTGGTGAATGGTGTCTGCAAGCAAGCATCCCTACATGCATATGCATAACACTCACCCACGGACATATGTGTGCACAAACATGCTCCAGTGATGGACAGAGAAGGTCAGTGTGTTGGTAAAGGTTGGTAAACAGCTCTGTAAATCGTTAGTGTCTCTTTTTGGTAGCTATTCAAGGTTGCTTTATTTCAGGTCACTGATTTGAGCTCCATATATGAGAAGCTACAGTGACATACACACACACACGCACACACACGCGCACACACACTGTGGTGTGTGAGACACAAGCCATAAACATGATCCATTTAAGTACAAAACCTGCTCTTTTATTTATTTATTTATTTTTCTTTTTGCTTTTATCTCCACAGTGCCGGGGCTGATCCGAGATGAAATTTTCTAAACCTGCAACACCCACATCTCCGTGCTTCATAAATCAAGGCCTCTATCATTCTCACCGGCCCAACACGTTTTTCCTTGGAAATGAAGACATAGTAGAATCAATTAGGTTTGATGGACCTGACGCTGTTGTGGTCTTCCATGTGCGGTGCAGTTTAGATTCTGTTATTGCTGTGAGAGCAAAAACGAAAGTTTTATTATCACTAGAGTGGTCCATGATGTAATATCTGAGGAGACCCAGTACTCCTATGAATGCCTGTTTCACTGCAGTCAATGTCTTCAAACATCAACTTTACACACATCAAAAAAAGCTCAGTGAAATGTATGGGAATAGAGTGCACAGTTCTTATTTGGACTAATTTACCTTTCCCCTTCTTCCCGCTCTGATACTCCTATGATTGTGTTTTTTGTGTGTGGAAAAAGCACCTTCATCCTAAGAGAGGTAGATTTATGTCCTGTGGGAGAGCTGCGGCAAAACGCCACTGTATACTTTCCCCTGATGCCTGCTGATTCACAGTAACGGAAAGATGTATTGACCATGGAAATATACAAACCATAGCCACATCTAATATTGTCACTGCATTTGGCTGAAAGCTGCAGAGGATAGGCAGGTAAATCAAAGTGTCATGGATAATCAAAAACATCCCTTATGGTCTAAAAGTTCCTAATGTGCCCACGGACACGTCATCTCCTCTGCAGATAGATGTGTGGACAACCACTGATGTGCATATACAGTAAGTGCTGCACTTTCATTGCCAATGAAAAATCTACCTGAGTTCTTGAAGTCAGACTTCAGCTGGATTAAAGTGAGTTTGGTAAGTATATATTATATTTTGTTTGTGGAGTTGCTTTGGTTATTCATTTCATTTATATATTTTATTTTGTTTTTTTTCCCATAAAGACATGCTTGACCTTGAGAATATGAGAAGTTGACCATTTGCTTGTCTGCTCTTGGCAGAGTTAGCCACTTTCAAATGCTTGACCTATCCTCCTCCTTTTAATTCTGGCATCATGAAAAGACACTTGACTTTACTAAAAAGAGGTTTATAGAAGCAAAGGACGTTGAAACAATGTTTACAGTCAGACTTAGACTAGTGACATCAGCTCCACACCATAACAGCTAAAAAACTAAATGTGCTTTCATATCAATCACTAGGGATAAATGGTGATTGTGCAGAATATTAATTAAAATTAGAATGACAAAAAAGATATTGTAAGTTGTTTTGCTTAAAGATTTTCCAGTGTTACCATATCAGCATGTTTGCATCTTAGAGATGAAGCTGTCTTTTGACTATTCTCGCCTGGTCTCTGTAAATTATCTGATGATCTACAGGGCAGCTTCAAAGCCGCAGTCACATTATTCATACGCAAACCAGAAATTATGATTCCAAGTGTATGTCTCTTTAATATCATGCACTGGGGAAATTATGAATTTTTATTACAACCACAGTCATATATTTGATTAGGTCATAAACATTACTTCTTTGTCCTTCTAGGTCTAAAAATGATTCACTTCCACTGGAGGGGTATTAATCATACAATTAAAACAGTAAAAATTATTACAGAACAACAACAAGAAAGGGACGGCAACTAATGACGTATAGTGTGGTATCTGTTGTGAATCTTAATCTAAATCTCATTTTGTCAGAAATATTTCATAGTTGTGTCAGACAGAACAAAGGGGCCGATTTGCCCACTTTCCTGCGAAAGAAAAGAGCAGAAAAGAAAACGGTCTACTGGTTAGCACCTTGGAATACTGAGAGAAGTCAAACGGTAATGGAATAAGCAATGGGACTTAAAGGCTGTAATTTTGGGGCATCTAAACAATATCAACCAGGTCATGACTATGGTAGATCTCAGCAGGCGACCCACGCAAATTCCACTGTATGCAGTCTCGCCATATACCACATTCACTCTTTTTCATACAGCACCTAAACACACAGAATGAGTAATATTCTTCCAACTGAGATAGTCTGGAATATAAATTAAAGGTTTCCACCAAATCACTCCATAGAGATCTATTCAATCACCCATTACCTTTGATTCAAAGAGGCCAGATAACACTTCAATATGCAGGGGTGGCCTATACTTAAAGATAGCCATCCATGTGAATCCTGCCTATACTTAATAAGCCCCAGAGAGCAAGAGTTATGTCGGCTAAGAAAATGGAAGGTGGTCTGAGAGGGCGGGGGTGGGGGGGGGGGTTTGGGAGGGGAGGGGAGGAATGGCATAGACAGAAAAAGATAGCGAAAGCACAACAAAGCTAAAGGGAAGGGAGGAAGGACAGAAAAGCAGCATATGAGAAGGAGAGATCAACAGATAAACAACAGACGGGGAAAAAAAAAGAAAGAGAGAGAGGGAGAGAGAGACAGAGAGAGAGAGAGAGCACCGCACACATGACAGATATACTTGGGTGAAGAGCTTCCAGCCAAATCCATCATGATGAAACTCTCCTTTGCACCAGGAGGCCTCCACTTCTTTAAGGTCTACAGGCTTTGATGGCTATCACTTTAAAGGTCTAAACATCTTACTCTCAAAACATGTGTAAAAATGGGAATGGGATTTTTCCAGGTTTTGATGTTGGGGATGAGATATTGGAGAAACTACTAAAAAACCCAAAGCTGATGGAATTGGCTGGGTGTAGGAAATTGAATCAGAATTTACTACATTTATGATTAATGCTTCCTCTTTTAATGACACATCTCCAGGTTTTGACGAAATATATCTTTTTGGAAAAATTCGAAATGGTTTTTATGATTGCTTTTTTAAAGTTTCCCCTAAAGAAATCCCTCATGTGTGTTTAAACATGAATCTCTCGGAAATGGTTTTTAATAATTATGACTCTTGGGCAAATATTGCCCTGACAGAGAGAATGGACAGAACTAGCTGATTAAAACAAGATCAAACAAGAGTCTAAAAGTGACAAGATGTGCCCCTTCTGTGATTAGTTGTAATGATCTGTGATCACATTTCACGGATAAGCATACACAATCCTCTTGTTCTGGGATTTAGGAGAATGGTAGGCCACAGTTTTGGAAAATACACCTATAATCTATAGTGGAATAGATTTTTTTGCATTTCAATGGACAACGTGAACTGAGGGAACACAGAAAAGACTTGAATTTGTTAACATAAAAAGTCAACCAAGTACAACTGATTGAACATTGATTAATCCATTGAACATACATGCATATTTATATTATATGTATAATATGTAAAATGTATAATACTTTATATGTTGTATGTAGTATTTCTGTCAGGTTTTAACATGTTTAAACATCCCGGAAACACTGAGTTGGTTAACAAATGCAGTAAATTTAAAAAAAATAAATTCACTTGTTTGTCGTCCATATTATGTCCACAGTTGTTTTCAGTGGGTAGTGGTTTCCTCAAACAAGGTCAAGTTCAACAATGTATCCCAACCACTACAGCACCTGACCTTGACCTCTGACCCTTATGGAGAAGGCCACGGGTGACGTGAAAGCAGAAACGTCCAACAAGAATTCACTAAAGTAACACATGCATGCATGAGTGTATCAGCAATTGTGTGTATGAGTGTTTTACAGAGAGGGTGAGAGGGTAAAAAGAGAGACTGTGCGACTCCACACAAGCCTGGAAATTGTTATTTGTAGGGTTATTCTGAGCTATCACATCATCCACACATGTACAGTATTTGGTACTTTGCAATCAGCTTCACACATACACTTACATGCACTAACAAAGACACACACACACACACACATCTGTTATGGTGCTGTTGAGGCCAAATGCCATTATTCTAATTCAAGACTCAAGCAGTTCTGGACCACAAGAGGCAGTTGTTGGATAGCCATACCCTTCAAGC
>NW_019174446.1:8517294-8517524 GCF_002260705.1 Seriola dumerili | reverse complement strand
CCCTCCCCCCCTCCTCCCTCCGCCATCATCCTCCCATCCTCCTCTCCTCTCCAAAAACAACCCATAATGGGGGACTGGAGGCTGTCTATCTATTTTTCTGCCAAAAGAGAGGAGAGAGAAAGAGAGTAAGCGAGAGAGAGAGAGTAAGAGTAAGAGAGAGCGAGAGTAAGCAAGAGAGAGAGAGAGATAGAGTAAGCGAGAGAGAGAGAGAGAGAGAGAGAGAGAGAGAG
>NW_019174446.1:8515438-8517027 GCF_002260705.1 Seriola dumerili | reverse complement strand
TACCCTTCAAGGCCAGTGACACACAGTCTGTCTCTCACACATACACACACACGTGCACACATGCATATACACCCCCTCTCATCCCATCTCCTCACCTTGCCCCCAAAACACCCTGAAACAAAATTTATTCATTCATTTATTCATTCATCCAATCATTTTGGCCTCTTCACTATTTGAGAGGAGGTGAATAGGCCCATTGTGCTGCAACCTGTGTACCTCAACCCCTCAAGCACTCTGGCCAATTTTTGCTCCCATGCTGTCCCCTTAAGAGGAGAGAGCTGAAATGAAAAGCCTTGTCCCCCCTCCCCCCCCTCCCCCCCTCCTCGCCATCCCCCCCTTCTCCATCCTCTCCACCTCTCTGCCATCTCCACCTCTCCGCCATCTCCGCCTTCTCCACCTCACCGCCATCTCCACCTCTCCGCCATCTCCACCTTCTCCATCCTCTCCTGCATTATCTCTACGCTCTCTTCTCACTCTTACTCTCTCTCTTATCTCGCCTTGACTCTCTTTACTCTATCCTCTACTTTTGGCAGAAAAATAGATAGACAGCCTCCAGTCCCCATTATGATGGTTGTTTTTGGAGAGGAGAGGAGGATGGGAGGATGATGGCGGGAGGGAGGAGGGGGAGGAGGGGGAGGGGGGACAAGGCTTTTCATTTCAGCTCTCTCCTCTAAGGGGACGCATGGGGAGCAAAAATTGGCCAGAGTGCTTGAGGGGTTGAGGTACACAGGTTGCAGCACATGGCCTATTCACCTCCTCTCAAATAGTGAAGTAAGGCCAAAATGATTGGATGAATGAATAAATGAATGAATAAATTTCTGTTTCAGGGTGTTTTGGGGGCAAGGTGAGGAGATGGGAGATGAGAGGGGGTGTATATGCATGTGTTGCACGTGTTGTGTGTATGTGTGAGAGACAGACTGTGTGTGTCACTGGCTTGAAGAAGGTATGGCTATTCCAACAACTGCCTCTTGTGGTCCAGAACTGCTTGAGTCTTGAATTAGAATTGGCATTTGGGCCTCAACAGCACCAGTAACAGAATGTGTGTGTGTGTTGTGTGTGTTTGTTAGTGCATGTAAGTGTATGTGTGAAGCTGAATTGCAAAGTACCAAATACTGTACATGTGTGTGGATGATGTGATGCTCAGAATAACCCTACAAATAACAATTCCAGGCTTGTGTGGAGCTCGCACAGTCTCTCTTTTTACCCTCTCACCCTCTCTGTAAAACACTGCACAACGACAAATATGCTGATACATCATGCATGCATGTGTTACTTTAAGATGAATTCTTGTTGGACGTTTCTGCTTTCACGTCACCCGTGGCCTTTCTCCATAAGGGTCAGAGGTCAAGGTCAGAGTGCTGTAGTGGTTGGGATACATTGTTGAACTTGTACTTGTTTGAGAAACCACTACCCACTGAAAACAACTGTGGACATAATATGGACGACAAACAAGTGAATTTATTTTTTTTAAATTTACTGCATTTGTTAACCAACTCAGTGTTCCGGGATGTTTTAAACATGTTAAAACTGACAGAAATACTACATAAACATATAAAGTATTATACATTTACTATATTACTATAATATAA
>NW_019174446.1:8343937-8515413 GCF_002260705.1 Seriola dumerili | reverse complement strand
GAGAGAGAGAGAGAGAGAGAGAGAGAGAGAGACCGGCAGTGAGCTCATCATCCTTGATTAGGCCTGTCACCACCAGGTAGGAGGCAGCAATTAGCCTTGGCCAGGCCTGTTCCACTGAGACACACACATGCACACATGCCCACACGTGCTCCCTCGCACACACATGCATAATTACACAGACACAACAGACACTCATTCAGACACACACCCATACACTTGGGAACCAACTGAATGAGTGCGGCATCTGTTAGAGAGTGATTTGGCTGGTGAAGTGAAAGAAAGGATGGATGAATGTGTGGCAAGGAGGAGAGAAGCAGTGGCACACTGGCATGGAAGGATGGAGAACAGGAAGAGAAGTCATGGTGAAGGACAGATGAGGGAAAAGAGGGAGGGAGGGAGGAAAAGTTTCTAAAAAAAAAAAAAAAAAAAAAAGGTGGGAGACGGGAGAGAGGACAGGTGCGAGGGGACAACGGGTGAAACAGAGGAGGGAGAAAAGACAGTAAGGAAGTAGGGATGTGTGAAAAAGCTAAAACAAGTAGAGGAATGGTGTAAGTTGAGGGAGGAGACATGAGTAATTGAAGCCAAGAGGAAAGGAAAGGAGAGAAGGAATCAAGAAATGGATGGGGGATTAAAAAGAAGAGCATGGCTGCTTGGACTGATAGTTTGTGTTGGGACAAAAGAGGAAAGGACGGGGCAAGGCATGGAGGGAGATGAAGGATGGGGAGGTGGAGAAATAGCGCTAGTGAACTAAGAAGAGAGGGATGGAGGGAGAGGAGGGGAGGACAGATGGAGTGAGGAAAGGGAAAGAAAAGCAGGCACGGAGCAAAAGACAGGAGGAGGATGAGGGGGTGGGGGAGAGAGGGGAAGGAAGAGCGGGGTGCTGAGATGGACGGGGGAGAGGAGATTGGCTGTTTGGTTTTGATAGCATGTGCCAAATCGATTGTGGCTGACTAATCCAGTTAGTTATGGCAGAGGCATGCAGAAGAGGCGCTTATGGGGGTGTTAGGTTATAGTGTAGGGGTGTTTGTGTGTGTGTGTGTGTGTGTGTGTGTGTGTGTGTGTGTGTGTGTGGGGTTGTGTGTGTGTTAGAGAGAGTGTGTTGATCTGTCTGCAACTGTGCGTCTGGTGTATGTTTCCTGCCCTGTGTGTCTGCATGTGTGTTTGTGTGAAGCATGTCCAAAGCTGACATGAGGCAAAGCTACTGCCATGCTGTGAGACTTCACTCTTGGAGAAAAAAAAACAAAAAAACAACACAGCACACATTAGTCAATATTCACTCGTACATGCACAGGATAAGCTAAATCAAATTGCTTTTACTAGAAATTAAAGGATGATTATGGCAACAGCAAGAGAGACTAACTTTAATATGCTGTCTATATTCTTTTGGCTAAATATTGTATTAATTAGATTCTTTTAAGTACAAATTTTGAAGCCCACACAGATGAGGACAGATGGAGTCTGCTGGCAAATATGAGCAGTTGCAAAGCGTTCTCTTCATCTGAAAGTGGAGCTGTTCATATTTCCAGGCTCTCCATTCCCATACCATCCAAGAAATATGGTACAGAATAAAAATTCCCTTTGTCACATTCCATTTAAAGACATTGTCAAAAATTATTGCTATGGCCACAGTCATAACAGCAGCAGTGCTATAGGGTGCTTAGCATGCTCTGGCCCCTTAGCCTGCTCTTTACAACGAGCCACTTATGTAGAAAAGGAACGCTGGCATGTTAAATCACTTCATCTATAATTGCCTGCATTTACTTCTCCTTAGAGGGCCAAACATAAGAAATTCTCCCAGGCCCAATAAATGCTGCTGCTGACCGTATTTCTGATTAGGGGCTGGGGGCGGAGGAAAGGATTTGACGCTCATTTTTCACAAACAATTTTTCCATTTTTCTTCACAGGCAGACAGTTGGCATTAGATTAGGGCAGGCCTAACAGAGGCAGGGCCGCTAGCAAATTGTGCGGCTTGAAGGGCAAATGCCCCTCTGAATTTATCAACTTATGGCTCCAGTGAGCTGCGAGGGATGGTGATGACCTTAAGATACCCTCCTAAGGATGCCTTTTACCGTCACTCCATGCTACATACAGAGGCTCTTTACAGGGCTATAGGCTACTAGTCTAAATGAGCAGAGTGGGTTTTTTTTTTTTTTTTTTTGAAGTATCATTTTTAATAAATCTGTAAGTAAATTGGCTATGGTTGTGGTTGTTTTATGTGTTTTTCCTCATGACTGTACCACAAAACTGTACACAGCAGTATGCATCATTTTTCTATAAATATATAATGCTTTTACCATTACACACATTATTGATGTATAGGACCATATGCGTTTTACTGTTATGATACAACTTCAACTCACCTCTGTTGGTATGCAAGTTAAGTTTATAATAAATCTATGTCTACAGGTGAAATGATACCTCTTTTCACTGGTATAATATATATAAAAAAAAAATCTTTTAGACTGACTTGAAGTTATATTTAAGAACTTTTGGAAAAATTGTAAACAAATACACTATGGTTGTAAATGTGTAACTGTTTGGCTTAGTTACTATTAGTGTATCATTACACATTACTATGTGTAATGATGCTCTTCATGGGCCTACTTGTAAAATCGGATTAAGTTGGGGTGCAGAGCACGACAAAGACTAGCGTTTGTACACACACCATGCACACAGTCATGTGTAAGTGTGTGCTCTCATGTGTAAGGCAGGAGTGTGTTTTGCCCAAACACCATCACTCACTTTCTCTGACAACTCCATACAAAGAACTGTTGTTCCATCAGGCTCGTAACTCAACTGGAGGGACAGATGTGGAAACACAACCATTCAAAGCTGTTCCAAAATACACTCTACTGCACTGCTGCCGTCACTATAAGAACTTACTGTATGGTTGAATGAAATCCAGTTGAATTAATACATTGTGCCTTTTATACATCCTGTAAATTATATATCTGACATGTGGTCATGAAAGTGGGCAAACACACAACACAACACACACACATACACACACACACACACACACACACACACACACACACACACACACACACACACACACACACACACACACACACACACACGATCATAAAGTTAAGTAGGGGACATGTTTCCTGTATTTCTGTGCAGCTTTAGTGCGGGTTGACCTAAATGCACCCGATTGCGCAACATCCTGCAAGTGATACACTCCACTTTGTACTCATACAGCAAAAAAAATTCCTCAGGTCTGTCTGATTATGTATCCTATTTACACCACTATGCTCTTTGGTATTATCTCACACCAACAAAATAAGTGTATTACATGTAATGTAGTAAACATTTTGTGTTGTGTCACTGAGTTTGTTTACTGGCATGCCGGCACATTTGAAGTTGATTTTCCCTGCATGACCACAGCATCACAGTCCATACGTTAACGCTAAAAGAACACCATGGCTGCTAATGGTATTATGAGAATAATACATAGATAACCGTGGACATATTAGATTGGGTATGATTTAATGCTCTTACAGAGTCATCTATTCTTACTGTAATTATCATGCAATCGAGATTATCAAAACGCCTATTAGTAGTTTAGAGTGAAAGGTCACCCTTGCTAATGCCTATTAAATGAAAAATGAAGTGT
The DNA here is from genome assembly GCF_002260705.1 of Seriola dumerili. Taxonomy (NCBI): domain Eukaryota; kingdom Metazoa; phylum Chordata; class Actinopteri; order Carangiformes; family Carangidae; genus Seriola; species Seriola dumerili. The sequence continues at coordinate 8,511,794 of NW_019174446.1, read as the reverse complement.
TTGAATATATGCTAATGTTATAAACAGCAGCCACCAGTGTGAGGCACTGACCATGACCCACTTCGTCATGTGATCTTTACGGTGATATTTTATCTGTCGAAAGAGACAGACAGAGAAACAAAATCTTTACAAACAGTGTAAAGCAACAGGAAGGGAGCAAGTCACATAATGAACAAATTTAAAGGGCTTACGTCATTACAATATTCACCACTTATGTTTGATAGGATAGTATAATGACTGTGGACTGGTGGAGAAACTGGACAATTACTGAGGAAATTGGGATGTATATATAGTATATGTGTTTTTCTCCATGCACTTACTCCGTCTGTCCCCAGGCTCAATTTCTTTAAGGAGGAGTGACTTAGGGCACAAGGGAGGGGCCTCAATGAAAAAGGGGAAAGGGCCTGCCTCAACCAGCACTTACTGCACGGTTGTGATTACTCCGTCAGTTACTTCTACTACTGATCATTTTAAGCTTTAATAATTTTCTCAAAGGAGTGCATAAATAAATGTATACAGTTGACACTGGGAAATTAGATTGTCACCTTCTTTTTCTTTTTCATATATCAACCTTTTTGATGAAAGACGAGTTGTTTTTTCTAGAACAGGGGTGTTCTGTCAGAACTAAGACTTGTAAGATCTGATTAACATGGAATGGGTCTCTGATCACAATTTGATGTTTTATAGGCCTGTTTCATTCCCAATATCTGATACTTTTCATGAATGAAAATGAAGCAAATTTTATAGTCACTAGTCATAATTGTGCCGATGAAAAGATATTAGTCAGAAAGAGCCTTGGAGTCTGAGTGACTGATTCCAGCTGTTTTGCGTAAATTAATAGGCAATATTCATTATAGAGGAGGCTAACACTAAAAGAACACCACGGGTGTTTTGACGATCTTATATCAAGGGCAATTTTACTTTGGTGTATAATCTACTTTTCAGATGAAACCTACAAATCGCATCATTAAAAGCTGCTATATTTAGGTATTTAATTTAAAAGTTAAATCGCTGCTAACCTGCCCACTGTTAACTGTTAAACAGCTAGCTAACTGCAGCTGGCAACGGCACTCCTTGTTCTGGCATAGCGCCACATGTACCAGTTTTCCACCTGAGCAGAACAAGAACTACTGGAAACAGGAAGCAGGACGAGCCAGGGCTAGGTGATTAGCAGAGACTGAACTTCACCAGCACCTCATAAATGACTAACAGAGCTGTGCAAACAAATACTCCATATGAACCGAGAATCGTCAAAGCAGCAGAAAGACACAAATCACAACTTCCTGTAATGACTTTCAAAATAAAATCAGAGCAGAAACAGGATGCAGATCGTGATTCAGATCGTGACTCAGATTGAGGATTGGGATTCTACTCAAAAATCCTGCCCACCCATACTTCATTATAGAGCCCAACCGGGATTTTTGGGGCCGAATGCCGACACCAATTAGGGAGTTAAAAAATTCCAATATCGATATATCGGCAGATATATATATACAAACACTTGTGAAAAAGATACGTAATGAACGCAGGATATTTTACAGTTTAACAATAAACTTTATTGTCCAAAATGACATCAGTGCACTGAAACGGTATTCAATAATATAATAAATAATACAACTGTAAAAAAATAAATGACTATAAATAAGAAACATAAGAACAAATATGAATATATATCGGGCTCTACTTCATTGCTAATCAAACATCATTTTAATTCATAAGCTGATGTCTCATTCCACAGCTTACATGTAGGTGGTGATCCTCCAGCACCAGCATTTGCAGATTATGAAAATTCTCCTCACTGTTTTAATGTTGATAGCAATAATATCCTGAAGAATCAACTTAACCATTCATATATTCAGAGCATCCATAAAGCATACCCTGAAGTCTCTCCTAAAAGGTGTGATCAGGTTGATCCATGAGATCCTTTGTTGCTTATGGCAGGTTGCACAATTTTAGCATTTGATGAATGGAAATCTGTCACACATTTGAAAGTGCAAAATGCAGTCATGCATGGTAGGACTCTTACTTTACATGGGAAATAGAGACTAATGGAATTTGCCTCAAACACTTTCTGAGTCAAATCAACGGAATCCCTTCTTTCAATATAGCTTGCATGATGCCTCTAGAATTGGAATAGCTTTATTTAAGTCTGTGCCATCAATCAAAAGCTTTGGATATTAACGTCTAAAGATATCTTGATGTTATGACTATATACAGCTGAAATGTATGTGTCTAGCAGCAGGCATGTGTGTGCATGTTTGTATGAGTGTGGGAATAAAGAAATCCCTAGAGATTCCAATTGCGCTGTACTTCATATTATTTGTTTTCCATCATGTCCAAAACTTACTGATTTAGCCATTCATTTTAATTTGTTGTAAATGAATAAACATGTGGCGTGACTTAGGATTTTTAGGCATTTATCCATGATTTGATCATTACAAGTAAAGAGTAAATATTGGTAGAGAGGGGGGTGACGTGATGAGGGTCTACCACTGGATCAAAATTGGTTCTTCATGATTTTGTGATACAGTATGTGTCTTAGAGCCTTTTACATCCCTCAGCTCTTCCCAGGAAATCCTGAGGTGTTCCGCAGGCTACCTGGGATATATCATCTCTCCAGTGTTTTCTGGCTCTGCCCTGGGGTTTCCTTCAGGTTAGAATGGTTTGAGTGTGTCAGGGGAGGTATACTGATTAAATGCCTGATCAGATGCTTCAGCTCGGCTTTTGCAGTGAGAAGAGGCTGTAGATCTACTTTGAACTCCTTGATATGTGATCTCCTCATGCTATCCTGGAAGGTCAGCTCAGGCACCCTGCATTTTCACAACTTGCATATTTGATGTGCTTATTTCTTCTCTGGCTCACCACCCAAAGATTGTGACTATATAGTCGGTTAGAGGTTGAAACATAAAGCAGATCGACTTTGCCTTCAGGCTTAACTCCCTTTACACTACAACAATGGCCATAAGACTACAACTGCTGTCCTGCTGATCCTATATTCTGTATTACTCTCACTCATGCAGAAGACTCAAAGGTACTTAAATTCTTTCGCAGCAACTTATCTTAAACCCAAATGGGATATCACACACACACATACATTTCTACAAAGAACTACTGAATAGCCTTAGAAATGGAGACGATTACCGAAACCCCAATGAGGGTTCCTTTATATTTACCTGAGACCTGCCCCAATGTGCCCTCAAGATCAGAACTGAAGAAAGATAAAGGTAATAGTGCTGACATCTGCAAAAAGCAGTTTAGCCTTTTAGCTCATTTGCTACATGTACAACTATCAAAGGTGCCATACACTATATAGATGTCATATACGGACTGTGATTAAAAGTATAAATCCACCATTATGTCACATGATAAGTTACTGGACATAATATTTACTAAACTTTACAAGACATCCTGATGTAATCTTTGTTGGTATGTATGTTCATGCTGTCCATTCTCATCTTCCAGATCAGATTCGGGCTCAAACTTGCACAGATGGATTTGAGAATTTTCCAATAAATTATGTTGTCTTACTTTGTTTTAATTACTAGTTACTTAGTTTTACAGTTTGCATTCAGAACCTCCACACCAGTAAGAAAAGCAGTGCTCACAAGTGCTAGGTGCGCTGCCTCTCGGCAGACCTATGGATGTTTGGCCAATCAGAAGAGGGCTTTTAAGGACGCCTGTGCTAATATTGCCTGTTTCAGTCAAAGGCTCAACTGAGGGGCAGTATAACAGGCAGGACTGTATTTGAACTGTGAATAAAGCAAAGCAAGAGGAGTCTCAGAATAAAAATATAGAACTAGAAATGAGCATAATAGGTCCACTTTAACGATTTTAGGCTTATACATAATCATAATGGACAATCATGCCATTATCATAACGGCAATAACAAAGCATACCAAGGTAGAATGTTCTTGTCCATCATTCACCTCCAATTTTTTCCTGCTTTCTCGTTGAGAAAGCAATGTGAGCTCTAAAAGCTAACTGTAGAATTACTATTTAGAATCCAGAGGTGGAGTGTTTCCTAAGACCCCCGCAACACACATTAACATTGGGGTGACCTTCTCACATTGGACAAGGTCCAACACTGAGAGCTCAGCTGGGGTCTTGTGAGTATCCTCACCACCTGCTCGTTACCCGTCGTCCTGAACAGCTCCAGAAAAAGAAGTGGAACCTTTAACCAACGATATGCAGGTGTGACCATAGATGTTACATCAAAAAGCCTTTAAACCCCTAAGGTGAGCTATTCAATCTTTGAAGAGTATGACATGCAAACAAAAGGACAGAAAGGCAATACATATGCAAAGAAGATGATTATAGATAGAAAAATGCCCCATACTTTAATTTGTCCAAAAACAAAACTTGCTGAAGTGTGACAATTTATGTATTTTGTAATATCTGCACAGATATTATGAACAGTCAAAAAATAGCTTTGGCTGACAAATAAAACCAATTAAAGGAACGTTATGAAATAGTGACAATCTGAAGTTTACATACATATTAAGAAAAAAGGAAAAAAAATATATAAACTGCCAGTTGCGGTGTAAATCTCAGATCACAGACTGTTCTGTAATGTGTAATAATGACACATGTCCGGTCCAATCTTTGTTCTTAAATGTATTAAATCACATAAAAGCTGCCTAGATGTAATAAAGAAAACTATGATCTTTTAGAGATCAATGCAATTACTGTAATCAGCAAAATAAAGCTATTGCCATGGACCTCTGGGAATTGAGTGAGCCGATCACATAAGTTCAAACTACATGATTGCCTTTGCTTTTGCTGTTCAAGCTGTTATGGCTGCATTAAATTATGAACTCTCTTTCATAACCGCAGGTATTGCAGAGCTTAGCAAAGCTATGGCTGATTCAATTCAGTACATATAAAAACCTGGGACAGGGGCCTGTAATCAATGGATAATTTCCACGTTACATGTCCTGTGGACTTCTGTGGTGTGAAATGCAATCAAAAGTGTCAAAACCTGTAAAACTTCCTCTCACACTGTGTGTACGTGTCAGCGTGTGTGTGTGTGCGCACGAAGGGTGTGCGTGTGCGCACTTTATCTTGCCACTCAATACCCACACTATCGCTCACTGCTCGTTGAACAACAAATGGAACTAACCAGTGTGGTGTGAATCCAATTTTCAACACCCAGTAGGTGTCATTGTGTGCCTTATGTCAATCTTTCTACTTTGCACATTTCATTTACATCATTATAATTAAAACATTACTTTCACTTATAGTAATCTTACTTATTAATATCAGAAAGCAGAGCGTTCATCAGTGCTTGTCACCTATCTTAAACATGAGCAAACACGGCCACATCCTTTTTCCAACATTATCTAATCTAATCTAATCCCAATGAGTATGACAACCTCTAGACTTATTTGATCATTGTCCACATGAACACATGTTCCTTTCAAATGGCAACATCTAATCTTACATGAAAATATTGCCACAAATGTTACTTACAAAGCTACAAAGCACTTGTTTACATCTTTCTAGTAGACAGACCTCTGTATCAACGTTAATATACCATTAACACGTTTGTTTTGTGTGGTTTATGTTCAAACCTCGGAGAAAATAGTATGACAAGGATTTACAGCGGTTTTAGTGTATTTAGCATTCGCTTATAACAACCCTACACATTTAATACATACAGTACATAAATCAGACTGAAACATTTCCAGTAATGTAATGACCAATTCTAATACTAGACATAGAGAAATATCACAGCTAGTTACAAAGTGTATCTTAACCACTCTACTCTCTTAAGACATGACAATAAGAGAAATGATTAAATGTCTCTCCTTTTTTTGTGCTTGCTAATGGCATTACATCTCTTTGTTATGCCTCGCTGGTGCAGACAGCAGTCCCTCAGTAATTAAGTACAAATGCTAGAGAGAGAAAGAGATCGAGAGAGGGAGAGAAAGAGAAAGACGCAGGCTCAGCTGGTTCCCTGAACATAAAAACAGGTCTAATTAACAGCGTTGACTTCACACATGAGATTGACTCAAAGGGGAGTGAATTGCAGGCAATTACTCATACAGCAGAATATCATTTATAGACAATTCATTTTGAAACTTCTGCCAATTTATTCCTTTTAGTGCCAAGCAAATTCTAGACAATGTAAAGTTTAAATATATTATTTTTTTTTGGGGGGGGGGGGGGGGGGTTTCATGTCTGATGTATAACAATATTTACATTCATATTATGGATATTTCCTCTCAACACGTCAAGATCAGAGCAAATCTTGACATGATTTGCTGTCTGAACAGAATAGTTGTCAAATTATGCGTGATTTAGAGTGTACATTTTGTAAAATGAACAGTCATTTAGATGGTAAATACTCCATACATAATCCACATTCACATCAATTCCTCATGCAACCAAATGTACCTACTGTTATGAAGACAAAGGGACACATCTATTTTGCTTAAAATGTAGGCCAATCACATCCCCGCCCCGACTTATTTTGGCTTTGTATAAAGTTGTTCCAATTTCACAATGGGGAAGTTACCTGGTGTGTGGATAGTGCTTTGTCATCAGGTTTGTCTGACAAGAGATGGAAAAAAAAAACCCTCCGCCATCCTTCTCCCTCCCTCTCTTCTTTTCACAGTGAGGCGTGATAAATGGCTAGTCAGCGTCCCACCAGAAAATAATATAACTCCAGCCTTTGCTGTCTGTCCATGCCTCCTGTCTGTACCTCTGCCAGTATTTTCCATTTTTCTTTTTTTTTTCTTTTTTTTTTTACTTGCTGTCTCCATCAGACACTCCCCACCTCAACACACACACAGACACACACAGGCACACACAGACACACACACAAACACACACACAGACACACAAACACACACACAGACACAGACACACCTCCCACCCTCTACCACCCATCTTAGCCCTATCTCTCTTTTCGGTCTGGAACACTCTCTTCTCCCTCATATATACCTCCCCTCTTTCCTCTCTCTCCATCACCCCCCCCCCTTCCCCTCCTCCCCCCGACAGAATAGAGAGAGAAGCCAACATTATTCTAGCAGAGGAGCAGGTGAGGGTTAAAAGGCGACCGCGGCCTAGTCTTCCAGGAATTAAAGGGAAAGAGCTCGGGGAAGCAGGGGATAAAGACGGGGCCTGTTTAAAATTCTGACACCTCTTCGCTATAAAGTAGGATTTCTGAGCCACTTGGGGCACAGGGAGGAGGAAAAGAGACTTAAGCAGATGCAGAGGGTAAATGCAGGGCTTTGTTATTTCTGACAAGCCCACAGAATGGAAATGTCATTAACTGACTGTAAATATTCAAACTCCATCTCTGTCGCTCTCACTCTCTGATGGAGGTTTTTACAATGTTGTTTTGTCTTTAGGCATATGCATAGATAATCCACGTTATGCCTGGAGAAGAAATTCTCTGACACTTATATCAATAATTCAGGCGTATAGGTGGGAAAAAAAAAAAGAAAAAAAAGAAAGGCGTACGTAAGTCTTCGTATGTAGAATTATTCATTCCCATGTATTTTGTAAGTGAGAGCCTTTTAGAATTATAAAACTTTGAAATGGGAGTAATGTCTTGCATTGCATAGAAGGTGACGTTAATGAAAATGGTAGATTTTATGTGTGGAGGCAGCTGTATTACATTATTCCGAAATTGTTTTATAAGAAGCACACTTTGACTTGAAGACTTTCCCAAAGTTTATAACACGGCCTGTATATTCCACTGTATAGTTGCAGATTCTATTTGATAACTGCAGCACACACACAAGTAGATGTAAGTCCTTAGCTACAAAGATTTGCTTACATTTACTGTGCAATCTTATATAGAAATCTATTTTTGCTCATCAACCTTGCATATTGATATACTGTACTGGGCACTGTGAAACTAAGAAAGACTGGAAGTACCTAAAGCACGAAAAGACAGAAAGAGGGAATTGCAGGGAGGAGTAAAGATAGCAGGGAAGATAAGACAGTCTCATGCAGAGTTAAAGTAGTGAGACTCGCTTCCAAGAGGGGAGAGCTTCAGAGTAGGTAACTGTACACACACACGCTAGGCACAAAAGACAACCGAGCAGATGACAACATTCGCAGCCAGCATCTTCAAGGACAAATGGAATAGTGCTGGCAGCCACAGAGCACCTTAGGGCAGCCAGCAGAATCACTCTCTACCACCAACAACATATATTTGTCATTTAGCCCTCGGCGATTCAGTCCCCCTGAGACATTTGGAATGCCTCATCAAATGATGCCGATGTTCCCTTTCGCTGGTTTTGTGTTGTGTGCCCAAAAGCTGCGAGGCACATTCATCTTTGGAATAACCCAATCCCTTTCTTTCCTTCTCCCCTTGTGGCTATGTTGAGAGGCTTGCTGATGTGGGTTATTTGTCCCCTCATGCTGAACACATGGAGTAAGTATATTTGAGCTGATGTTGTTGCGGTATGCTCTACACTATTGCAGCAGACTGGAAGACTTACAACCAAAAAGAAAAGCTAGGTTGTTTTTGTATTGCTTCTTAACGGCATGGAGGGATGGTCAGTCCACTGCTTTGGTCCACACTGAAATATCTCAACAGGTACATTTTGTAGAGACATTCATGGTCGCATGAAGTTGAATCCTACCATTCAACCGGCTCAGCAAGTTTAGCCCAAAGCAGGGTGCTACCTGTTATATTAGATATGCACAATAAACAAATCAATAAAAGTAGAAAAATGTAGAGGTTGACCAGGATAATGGTTATCAAAAACATAAATTGGTGCAATATTTGCCAAGTGACTGCAAATCTGGCACACAAGGGTTAAAATAATTCTCTATCTATAGCAGACAGATACACAATTGTAATGGAATAGTCATGCTCATTATCTGTCCATTTAAAGTCAGAGATATCCATTCTACACACTGCAGTTCTGTGCGGGCAGCTCGTTATTAAGAATGGAAAGGTACTGAACATCAATAGCATGCATGACTTCTTTTATGAGCCTTGCACACAGTTAAATTGGTGACATTTGGCCTTTAATGGGCTGGCTGAAAACTCATATCCCTTCTAACTACTGAATGAGGACTTCTAATGAACACCCAACCAGCTAAGAGAGTTAGTGGCCAGTACTCACTGAACTGAGAAACCAGGAAAGGCAATTACCAAGGTTTCCAAACAGCGCTGAACGAGGGTTGCTGCCCAGAGCAATGTTTTTAACCTTGGTTTTAGAACCCTGGTTTTACTGCAGCAGCCCTGCAGCAGTTTTCATTATTACACAAATGCCATTACGCCCTTTTTTGGGGACATACTTCCCTAAATCTGATCCTCCAAAGCAGCTGTAAATCAGAAAATAAAAAAATAGTTTCCAATATAGGCTTATCCAAAGTTCGCATGCAAGCACTTTTGGGTCCTTAATCACAGCCTAAGCAACCAAACCTCTAGATCAGCTCCTTCATGGTGATCTGAAAGGCCACACAGCACCAACTCACTGACCCTGCCAGCTGTAAACTTGCTGAGGGGGAACATATACCACATGTTTTATACTTCAGCATCACTTTTCATGCCCTCATTTTTAGCACGGGACTGTGCTATTGATCTACGAGCGGCGTGATTGGACGTTGCGATTAATGACCTCAGATGAAAGAAGTATTCCTCTGAGGTCCATTCCCTGAAATGCCACTAGATTACCTTCCACCTTCCACCAGAGCTTTATCATCAGTGTGAGTGATACAGGGGCATGAGGACCGAACAAATGACGGCCCCTGAGTCACAAGAGAGCTGTGTAAGTGTAGAGGTAAGGTAATTTTTGTAAAGAGCAGAGTCTCCATCTCACTCTTTCTGTCATTTATTTATTTTCTCATTCTCCCTCTTCCTTTTCTCCCTGTCCCGCATCCTCACTCCCCCTCTTTACTCACCCCTCCCTTTGCTCGAGCTCAAGTCCTCAATTATTTTCAGACTGCCAGGCAAGGCACTGGGGGGGCACAAGGGACCATTTGGACTTAGTACATTAAAGAATTCATGATTTGAAACCACCACAGCCCACCCTGACGACTCTATGATATGACTTTTCAGTGCCTGAAGCTCCTTCCTTCTTTCCTTCTTTTTCCACCAGACTGGCTTTCATTCCCCCTGACGACTGACATTGATCTATCCTTGAGTCTTTTAGCTCCAGGACTCCCATACCTTAAACTTCTGACTCCTGACCATTAAAAGAAACAGAGCAACCGATATTTATGAATCTGTACGTAATGATTTCCTTGTCCGTTTCTCGTGTCGCCATCTGTAAATTGGCCTGTTGGTATCAGGCACATATAGCGACAGACATGACAGCAGACTGCTGAAAAAGAGATGAAATGTCTCAGTGTAACACATGAAATCAATCTGTAAGGAAAGTGGGGGTGTTGTTAAAGAGAAAAGATGACAAGGACACAACACCATATAGTGTGTGTGTTTGACTTTAAATAGGGTCTAGTGTCTTTGAGAGAGTTTTCAAAATATGGGCAATTCAAGTATTTTAAGTAAAGGAAAACTAAAAAGCCTAGAAAAAATCTAAACACAAAATAATAGCTGAGCTAAAACAGAATGTTCTCTGCTAACACCATTCTGTCAAAAAGACAGCTTTTTTATCATTAGGGGGTTAATGTTTTTTTTTTTTGTTCGTTTTTTCTATTGATACCCAGTGGGTTTTGATATTTGTCAAAACCCCAAGTTTATTTGAATAGTCCATTATCATTGATGTTATACACTCTTTATGTTGTCAAAGAAGAGAAAAGAAAAGGAAGTTACAATTACATTATAAAGTCCATTAGCGCGTACCACTTAGGCTCAGTCCTTACCGTAGCGGCCATGGGTTTGAGTCTGACCGATGGCCCTCTGCTGCATGTCATCCCCTCTCTCTCCCCAACTTTCCTGTCACTCTCTCACTGTCCCTATCCAAATAAAGGCAAAAACTGCCCCAAAAAAAAAAAAAAAAAAAAGAAAAAAGTCCAGTATCGACATAACGAATTCAGTGTAATTCAACATACTGATGTAGCACTAAGATCAGTAAGAAAACAATGAATAAACAAAGAGTCATCATCAAAATTGCTGGATAACAGATGTGGTTCCTCCAGGCTACAGATACGCATTCATCAGCAAAATTTGCCTCCACAAGTAAAGAAACACCGGGCAGAAGTGTTATCAATGAACAGTAACTGCAACATGATATGCCGAGACATCACACTGTAGCCAGCGAGCACCTGTTTGCTCTTCACAGGAGCGGATGACATCACCGGGTTTCTACATAACAACAAAAGAGGTCGCTTTCAGTGGGAGAATGAAGACACTGCAGACATCTACTGTTACTACTCTACTCGCAGTGACTTCATTCATAAATTTCCGTCAGCCACATGTGCAAGAGTAAAGAAAAAAAAAAAAGAAAAAGAAAAAAAATCATGCAATGGCACGTTATGCTTGTAAAGTGTACAGCATAGTGAGCAGAACATAGAATTACTGATGCGCCCCTGCTGCGTGTTTTCAGCTTTTAATATTACATTTTCAATTGCTGACTTCATGTTCACTAAGTAAATAAGTTATACCAAAAAAAAAAAAAATCTCAGCCTGAAATGCAACATCAGCATCTAGAATCAAGCATTAGGTGTTCTTTAATTAGTTAATTGTTTTGACATTTCAAAAAGAGTACCAACACTATATAAATGCCAGAACATAAAAAAATAAATAAATTAAAAAAAGCATAGGCTTTTAGACAGTCATTCAACCTCTACCTTTTCATTCAAGCCCTACTGTGCATCTAATCTTGGACGTTTTAGAGACGCGTCCTGCCTTTCTAGGACTACAGTATAAAGCATGGTTTTTGTAATACAATGGGAACATACTGCCATCTTCTGGCTCAAGTGGGTACTGTCTTATTGGATAGAAATTGGCTCGCTGTCTGAGACATCTGGTTGCAGACACATAATGTTGCTCAATCCCTTGGGCCTCAGTCTTTCCTTTGCTCTTCTCCTGTCCAACCTGGTGTTTCTATTTACTTGTGCGTTTGTCTGGAACAGCGAAGAAAGAGAAGGGGCGAGAGAGGAACTGAGAGCGAGTGAGACCATCTCTGTGGCACCCTCCTAGTCAAAACACTGAATGTGTTAACATGTGTTTCCAGAATGCAGGGACATTCTTCCTCTCCTTGGCTACAACGCTCAACTTCAAACAAGCCCTCCTCACTGTGGGCGGCATGCTACTCTCAGTGTGAGTTCCCTAATGGCCATAATGGAGGACAAGACCATTTATTATTACTGGGGGGTGAGGTATGTATACGGCTACAATTAAGGAGAAAAACATCCTGGTGCTTGTAAAGGGCAGTAATGTGACTCTGGGAGTGATGGATGCTGGGGGAATGAGTCTCGCAGGCCAGTGGGAGTATCTTATTATCTGAGGCAGGTGGGGGATCTGTCATTGAGGTAAATTAGAGAAGAGAGAGAGAAGGAGTGAGACGAAAAGGAAAAAATGGAGGAGAGAGAGAAAGAGGCAAGAAAGACGGGTATCTTGAAACTGGAGAAGGAAGAGGAGAAGAGCCAAGAAAGGAAGTAAGAGGTGTTAAGACAAGGGACGACAGCACACAGGTTTTCACAGTGGCAGTATGTAAGACAGGTGGAGCGATACTTATTTTAAGCATATTTATTAAAGATAATGGTAAATCAACTTAAAGAATGAGTTCCACCGCATTGTGTCCTTAATGCAATGCTTTCCATTTTGCATTTACTATGCTCTGCTGGGAATTACATCATTGGTAAAATTATTGTAGATCATTTCGGATTGCCAACCATGACTTCCCCTTGTTGCCATGGAAGCTGCTATGTTTATACTGTAGGGGTGCATGTGACAGTGGATGAAAGTGTTTTTTTTTTGTTTTTTTAATGCATTTGCATAAAGTATGCCAACGTATATTTGTGTCACTGTGCAGCTGTCCAACTGAATTATTAAATTACTAGTCATTATTGTTTCTCTGTGTGTGCGCAGAGGTGTGTGTATGTGTAACTGTGTACAATTTTGTTGATGTAATCATGTTTGCACGCACACATATTTTACTCTAGCAGCCATCCAGCAAAAATTATTGTATCATAGCAGCAGCCACAGTCATTAATGCCTGGAAACATGTTCTTATATGCATGTACAGAACATGCCTGTGTGCTGTGTATCCTTCTTAATAAGTAACTATCTATTTGAATTACTGTATCCAGCAGCATCCACAATCACTATCTTACCCTCGGGACTCTGTCAGACAGACGGTATGGGTGGTCAGTAGCAAGCAAATCTCAATTACAATGACAGGTGACAGTGAACTGAATAAATTATCTTTATGCCTGCACAGTACAGCCAAATGTATTGCTGAGTGTAAGTGTGCCTGTGTATATGTTTGTGTGGGTGCCTGTACACTGAGTGGGAGTGTGCGCGTGTGTGTGTGTGTGTGTGTGTGTCCTTTTTGGGATGAACAGCCATATGCATGAATTCATTCTGTGGGGCAGCAAATGCCAATGAGCTGCCTAATAGCACCATTAGGTTCTGAAAAATGAAAACACTAACTTACTCCAAAATAGAGATTCATAGGTCTCAGTGCAGTTGCTTTCTTAACCATCATTCCTGTGTCAGTCTTATGATTATGTATGGCTGTGACATTTTGAACTGCAATTGATTCAAATGGAACATTCATGTCCACGGATCACTGTTATTCAGGTTGTACAAGAGGTGAAATTGTGGAATGTAATGTGGGCTGATTTCATTTTCATTGGTGATTGGTTATGTCCAGCTCTAATACAGAACAAAGTCTGCTCAAATCAGACAATCAGGGAAGGTTAACTCTACTCTGACTCAGACATTCAAATACCAATATTTTATTAAGCTATGACGGACGTAATCTAATTTAACTAAACTCGAAATGGCACAAAGATTAGCCATTATAGAGACCGACACAATGATTCACAAACACAGTGAAAGTTGATAGCCTTTGTATCCAAACAAATATGAGTAACTGAACTAAAGAACTGCCAATATCTAATGCATCAACCAGTGAATACACCTAGAGCAAATTTACTTAATATCATCTTTAAAAAGAAAAAACACTCCAGGAATATATCTGAGCTTTTCCAAAATGTTGTTTTGTCACACTTTTAAGAAAGAACAGGTTGAGGCGCAGTGTCGCAGGATAGGGGATAAAAGCATGATAGAGATGACGGTTACCGCTGTAAAAAAAAAAAAAAAAAAAGAAAAAAAAAAAAAAGAGGATTAATGTGTTTATTTCATTGCAAACTGTCATATTTCTATAAACTACTTATTATTATTTGAACACAATGGAAATACAAGTTGTATACAGAATAAACCATACTGTAGTGCTCTATGTCGGAAAGAAAATGCAGTACATAACCTCAGTTTCTATTTTACACATGCATGGAAACTAAGGGAGTAAGGAATATCCCATTTAAACCATGCTGATAGGCTGGGTAGACACCATGCAACGTTTTTCCATCTCGTCCTTATCTGGATAATCCAAAATTCCAAAAACGGGAATAAAATGTCATGGTCCTCTATCTCATGTACATACCCGTGACATTTCTTGAGCGTGGGGTATAAACTTTGTTTATCACTGCATCTGTGTGTGTTGTGTATGTGTCTATGCATTTGCATGTGTGGCTTTTTAGTGCGTTCAATCTTATGCGTTTATTGCACACTGAGTTCTTTGTTGTGCCCATGTGTTTGTGAATGTTTGCAGGTGGATTCTGTAAATTTACTTTTGGGTAGATGTCCTTGATTTACTGTGTCAGTGGTGTTTACGGAGAGACAGACCAGTTTAATGCACAAATAGATAATCCCCAACCTCATGGTGGATGCAATATGATAAGAAATTTATTGTCATACCAATGTGCTTTCATTGATATCATCAGCTGCCAAAAGCAGAGAGGGAGAGCGCGAGAGGAAAAAATGAGAGAGAGAAATAGAACGGCACACACGGAGAAACGGAGAGAAAGACAGACACTAAGACAATTAGTCATAAATTGAGACTGAACGAGTACTGGAAAGAATAAAAACCCATTCAGATACACAGAAAGAAGGAATGACAAAGACAGCCAGACAGCAGGAGCAAGAGATAGAAAGAGGCAGATGGGGGACATTAAGTCAAAGTTAAGTAACCATCGTCTGCTTCTTTATCTCACCCAGATATGCTAATCCAGTGAGCCTCTGCTGATATGAGTTTAACAGCCTGGCTAGTGTGTGTGTGTGTGTGTATGTGTGTGTTTGTGTGTGTGTGCGAGCTTGAGAGTGAGAAAAGACCCAGTTGTCCTTTTTCATCATGCTTCTAGTTACACCAGTTCTGCTTAGCCAGTACCGAATGTCACAGTTATAATCTCATTGCAATGGAAAAGTGAGTGTAAATTACCTCCAAGGCACTCAGCAAAATGCAACTCTGTGTGTGTGTGTGTGTGTGTGTGTGTGTGTGTGTGTGTGTGTGTGTGTGTGTGTGTGTGTGTGTGTGTGTGTGTGTGTGTGTGTGTGGGGCAAAGGATAAACATGGGTACCAGCGTATGTGGGTAAGGAACATGTGTTTGTGAGTGTCGAAGAAGGTAAATGAGAGTAGAAGTGTGTTCAGGTTATAGAGGGAGGGATTAATGTGTGTGTGTGTGTGTGTGTGTGTGTGTGTGTGCGTGTGTGTGTGTGTGTGTGTGTACATGTGACAGAGGGATGAGAGTATCAGTGCTAACGGTTTTCTGGTAATCAGATGCAAAGCAACAACAGGCAAATATACATATTTAGAGCTGGACGGCAAGGTCATTTATCCTCGAGTTTACTGTATCTTTATGTCATCAAGGCAAAGGTATGGCTTCATCAACACTAACACATTAAGATTAGCTTGTTCCATTTGAAAAATTTACTCTCTAGCTTTTGAGATTGTTATTTGACACGGTGGTCCAGACATTAAAATTTAAATTCTGCACCATTCCCAAGTATTTAGATGGCTGGCCTTAAGAATCCATTTTATTAATACATGCTATGAAGCAGTGATGCAGGCACATCTGAGAGCAATGCAGATATAGCTTAATATGCTGAATATTATGTCCTTATGACTCATTTTTTCCCCCCAGACAGACATAATATGAGTACATTGTTTTCAGCTCATTTGAATAAAATGAACCATACCAGAATAACAGCAGCATCGGTCGTTTGCTGCAATCACACGTTTATATGTAGGAAAACAGAAACTATTGAGCATTTCTCTAAAGCAATCCTCTGCCTCTTTCTTTTGCCCGTGTACCACCTTAAAGTCCAGAGAGTTCCTTCTAGAACTGCACCAGAAGCACATAAAAAGATCACTAAAACCACCATGTTGGCTACAGTGTTCTTTATGTCCCATAAAGTTAAAGCTTCAAATGAGAACAACATGCTTTTTTCTAAGTAGAAAGTAGTGAATCTGATACTCTAAAGTTTGTCCTTCACATTGGCTTTAGAGGAAAAGCCATGGGCTCATTAAAACTAGAGGGCTTTATCCTCTTTGGCAGCATATGCTGCCAGCAAATTTAAAGTTTGTTTAGAGTATCCAAAATATAACCTCCATGATTCATCTTCTGGGGCACAGCACATGCCTAGCAACAGTGTTTCCGCTATATACATTTTGCAGTGTACAAAACATCGGCTGCAGCTTCCTTATCTTAGCCGGTGCTGAGCGTCACTTTCTGTGGTTGAAATGATAAATATCAGCGGTGGTACGTCATAACATCTGTCACTTATTAATGTTAATTCGGTCGGCAACTTGATGTCAGGCCTTAACTTAAACTTGGCTGTTGGCGGTTTGTGTGCTCGCTACACGCCACTGTTGACACTTGTCAAAGATAGTTTGTGAGGGAAAAAGCTCCACTCTGTATTTCTTTAGTTCATAAACAGAGTGAGACACCTTGGACTTGGACATTTTAAACATTTCAAAATAGTCACAAATTTTGATGTGTCAGCTGTGACAATAGTATTTCTGAGTGTGCCTTACAGCTATAACAAACCTCTCCTATAGGTGTGCTGTATTGACCCAGATTAAGACTGCAGAGGCCCCTGAGCAGAAAATCTTGGAGGCCCCCAGCCCCCCAGTCACATTCTCCTCACACTTGCAATCTAAGGTTTTGAATTACAGGTTCTGAACGGAGGCTACTATCTGTTGGAAACACCTGTAGCTGACACAGGATTTACACTGACAGGCGACAACCTATGATCACAGCCTGAAGGACAATGTCAACACCTGTCGATATATTCTATCATACAGAGTTTACAATACATGATGGTAACAATACTTTCCTGGTCCAGCAACCAATATCAACATATTGGCATACAATGTATACTGCCCCACCTCCACCATTTGTGTGTGTGTCACACACACACGCACACACACACGCACACACACAGCAATCGATTCATACTGCTATGCTGAGGTGGGCCCATAAAAATAATGTATATAACCTGTATCATACAGGGTTGCCACCAGATCAACCATCCAGGTATAGAGACACAATGACGAAATACTGAAATGTTTCCCAAAACCAACCCATGTCGACTACTTCTCATTGCATAAACAGAACACCTTGGAGACAAGAATATAAACATATAGGATACAAGACAGCCCATACTGTGTTAATACTATAATGAGAGAAAGCCTACCTCATGTGATGGTCTTCTGTGATGGCCTCTCTCCCCAGCTTCAAGTCCGGCCCTCTGACGACTTCCGACTCCGTTTGCAGTGCTGATAAAAAGTTCAACTGTTGATGCCTCATCCTTGTCCTCGGTTCATTTTTAATTCTGGCAATGCGAGGAAACGGGTAGAAAATAATACATTGCGGGGCTGCTAAACTGGTAACCTACTCGGGTGGAGATGAGGGTGGGGCAGTTGAACATGTGTCCGTCGCAGGGCTGTGGCTCTCTGCCTGTTTCATGTCGATGTTCAGCTGAGCAAACGTTAGCGGCTGCCGTCGCGTTACTGTCCTCCTCCTCTACGACATTAGCATCGTCCTCTTCAGCCTCCGACTTAATGCGATCAAGCCGTGTACCAGACTTTTTTTTTTTAAAAAGTTGCTGATCCAACGTTTGTTTTCCCTGTTATTTTAAATCATGTTTTTCGCCGCCAGCCGACCATGCCGCTGACTTCCCACGCTAACCATCTGACCTCTGGCCTCTGGCCTCACTCGTCATCCTCATGATATAGACACAGCCAGTAAAGCATTGGCAATATTTATTTGCAAATAGAGTAAATGTGCATCTAGACATATCTCGACATACCCACACTCAATTAATTTATTTCATTAAATCAAATTAAAAAAAGAAAAAAATACAGTTGTTTGGTGTTTGGTGTTTGGAGACCCCCTAGAGGCCGGAGGCCCCCGGACACCGACTCATTCCGCACTGTGGATAATCCATAATTGTATGCAAACTGTGTTTTATGACAAAGGTTAAGCAAAATCCTTGGCAAATTTGGATGAAAGAGTTCCATAAATATCAGAGCTTTAAGATCTGACAACCCATAGACAATGTAATTTCCTATCACATGGCTTTGAGTTTATCTTCCATTCTTGTGGCCAATCAATTGGACATGCATCTTGCTATCTCTGAGACTTGACCTAGTAACACATTTCGATTAGAATCTAACGAGTACTTTTCATGTAAGGACATGTCTAGGCAGAGCTAAACTGTCAGTGCTGTGTTCACATGTGTGTGCGCGGTGTGACCGATCAGCTGCTGCCACACTGGCACAATTAATTCAAATAAACCTTGTTTCATTCTCAATGACACATGTTCATGTGACTTTGGCATGCCACCGTTAGGCCCATCCAATCACTGCTCTACTCTGATGACTGGAGGAGTCAAGCACAGACATGCACATATAGAGCCTAGCATGGGAACTGACATGCACAGGCAAACAAACACACACACTCACACATACACACACACACATCAGAGATTTCAGAACCCTTTTCTGGTAAAATGACTATTTCAGGCCCCGATGGCTAAAGTGAATAAAGCTCCATTAACTCTATCTCTCTCTCCGTCTCCCTGCATTTCTCCCCATTTTTCTCTTACCTACTCTGTTTATTTCCTTTCTTGGCTCTTTCTTTCCCCCTCTCCCTCTTTTCTTCCTGGCCCCCGCTTTCTATCCATCTAACTCTCCTTCTCAGCACCTCTCTCTAATATCTCCCCTGCAGCCATTTTCGGGACTCTACAGGGAGGGAAGCAATCTTAGATTTATTTTACCTCCAATTTCCAATTTGAGAGACCCCTGCTGCTGGAGGCGAATCTTCAGAGGGCCTGATGTGAGTCGTCCTGTTAAATTAAAGTCTGTAAAAAATCGCAAAATATTTCAATGGCTCCCCGTGTTTCTAAATAGAGCAACAAGACAGGAACACCATCCATGCTCTGTACACAGAGCAGTACGCATCACTTACCATCATGGTTTCTAGGGCTCTACGACTCAGGTCCTATCGCTGTTGAGTTCCTAGAAATAGGCCCAGAGCTAAAAAGTCATGAAAAACCCTGAAGTGAATGTTAACTGAGCCACCCTCATGTGACAAGTAAATCCATTAAATAGGGATGTTAGGGCTGTAAGATCTGCTGTGTGTATGCAATACCTTTTGTCTAACATTATTTGTTGCATAATGTGTCTGGGACATATACTGTATATCTGTTACTGCCAAAAAGCAGACATTCAACAGTTACAGTGGGTATCATTCACAGTACAATGAAAGCTCTCTTGATCTTTGTGTAACTGCTAATCTGGCCACCTGCAAAATAAAACCCCATCTATTCCCAAACTGTCCTTTGATACTCCACTGCCACTGAGAAGAATACAGTCTGCTTTGTGGTCTCCATATGTCCATTCTCAAATCCTTGTACAAAAGAGCCTCGCGCACACCATTTCTTTATTTTTCCTCTTGATCTCACAGAAACACAAACTGTCTCCTTCTCCCTGAAACACACTCCCTCCATTCCACTCTCTCCCATACACACACTGTACTCCTGCGTTCACACTCACACAGAACACAGTCCTCTATTCCCAGTATAAAGCCTGGAGACAGGTGTTGGATTAGCTTTCTGGAAGAAAAGAGCTCAGCTCCTTTGATAGGAGTTGAGCTGGCCTGGAGAGCAGGGAGGCAGGTGCACCACGAGAAGAGAGAAGGGGAAAGAGGCGTGTTTGTGTGTGTGTGTGTGTGTGTGTGTGTGTGTGTGTGTGTGTGTGTGTGTGTGTGTCAGAGGATGCAGCCCAGTCATCCCATCTATTGAGAGGAAAAGAGGGGGCTTTTGGCAGAGTTGGCTTCTGTAATTGGAGAGCTTGGCACGGCCAGAAGTGAAGCGTGGTTGGCTGTTGCCACGTGGTGACAGTTGCTCGCCAGCCGGCCTGTCTGTACACATGTACACACACACTTTCATGCACACAGACACACAAATACACACTCAGGCAGACGTTTAAACTTTTGAGCGCCTTCCATTGACTAATGTTTGTTCTAATCCATTCCTGATTCACCACAGAACATTTTTTTTTCTACTTTTATCACAACCTTAACTGTGATCCTCAACCTCCTCTCGTGTTTTTGTCATGAAATTTAAAACCAGGGGATTTTCTCAATCAGGGTAGTTCAACTGCCCAAGATAATAAATACTTACATTACAGATTCACATACTATACAAACACACAAGCTGCCAGTCTGTAACCACGGTAACAGAGAGTGCAAAGGAGGCCTCTTCCAGATGCTTTTGTTCTTAAGGACATCCCCTGGAGATTGTCTGCCATATCACCATGGGACTCCCTCTCTGTCTCTCTCGCTTTCACACGCACACACGCACACACACACATAGAGAGGGAGAGAGAGACAGGATCCTCTAATCCCCCAATTTGAGTTTTTTTTTTTTTTCATTTAAATGGCCAATTACAGAGACACAGGGAAGAAGAGAGAGGAAGAGAAGCAGAGGGGGCTGAGGAGGAGAGTAAACTGAACGGCAGATGGAGCTACCAAAAACAAAAAAAGAGCAGTACTGTAGATGAGGAGGTGCTGCAGTGTGTGTGACATGTTAAAATCCAGCTGGACCCGACCCCACCCAATCCACTGTGAGGAGTAGGTGCATGGTGGCATCAGGTTCAGGTCAAGTTTAACTTCTACAAAAACTTCATACAGTGTCTTTTAGAAATTAGATGCATTTAAGAAGTTTTTTTTTTTTTAAACTGGGAGTGTTTGCAGGGTCTATGTTTCCATGGTGAAAGCAAAAGAAGCTTGGATGCCAGTACAATCCATACATATATACTAATTATATAATTATATATGCTAATTATGAACCAAAAATCTTAACGTCTGGAGAAAATTCTGATGACAGAGCATTGGATTACTAATACACCACACTCCTTCCAAATCCAAACCATTTCTAATTTAACCTAAAAAAACCCTAAAAAACTAAATGGTTTGAAACACACAATAGGAAGAAGTGTGTGTGTGTATGTGTGTGTGTGAGAGAGAGAAAGAGAGAGAGCGTCTGTGGGGTGTGATCCAGCATGATTAATTGCTGTTAAGTGTGTCTCTCATAAGTGATGTTGTGCCTGGAGAGCAAAGCAGAGACTATTACAGCTCAGACCCATACATCAACCCCCATAGACCGGTGACTGATGACCACTCAGCACAAATGTTTGAAACGGTACAATTAAAATATGGGGGTAGCTGAGGATCAGTGAGTAACACCAGGCTATATCCCCAGAAACTGTGTGTGTGTGTGTGTGTGTGTGGTAGGGCCTGTAGGTAAAGAGTTGTCAAAAAGCTTAAACAAATCACCCACTATT
Source organism: Seriola dumerili (assembly GCF_002260705.1). Taxonomy (NCBI): domain Eukaryota; kingdom Metazoa; phylum Chordata; class Actinopteri; order Carangiformes; family Carangidae; genus Seriola; species Seriola dumerili. The sequence continues at coordinate 8,490,009 of NW_019174446.1, read as the reverse complement.
ATATATGTATGATGTATGATTAATACCTGTACACTTACACTTTTTTCCCCCCCAGATGGAAACATTTACTTTCTACCAGGCTTCCTTATGCTGGTAAAACGTGGCACTTAACATGACTGAACAAGTCCTTACATAATTTTAATTAATGTCAACACTTGATGGCTGTCTACGCTGAAATGAATACTATAAGAGATTTCTTTATTCATATAGGCTATTTTCTTAACCTAATTACTTAATCATGCCTTCCACTTTCACTCCTGTTTCCTTAAAAAAAAAAATCAATATTTATACAAAACTGGACTGAGGCAATTTTATGACAAATATAGTTTAATTTGTATTGGAAGCCCAAGTGTCTAATGCTCTTATACTTTCATAATAAAGAAAAATATTGCAAAATTACATTTTGCCCACATAGCCCTACCCTTACCTTCGAATATTTACGTGACTGATCTGTTTAGAAATCCCCAACTGTGGCTTTGCCATCCTAACCTGATTCTCTGTTTCCCCCTGAAGCTTCTCTGTTGGTTAATAAATGATTACAGGAAACATAAGTGATGTGTTCTCATAACTACATTTGCTGAAGACCATGTGAAACAGATAGCCTATGGCCACAGTCTTATTATAGATATTAGTGATGGGGGAGCATGTGTTAGAATTACAATGAAATATGCATAACAGTAATCTGTGTGTGTGTGTGTGTGTGTGTGTGTGTGTGTGTGTTTTGTTTTTTTTTTGTTCCCTCATGTAACGTAAAAGAAAACTGGTCCTCTCACCTTCTTGAAGTACTCAGAATTATTGAGAAATTATAGCTCTGGCTCCAGATTTTCCAAGCATCACTGGAAAGAGCTGAATAATAACTGTGCCATGTCAGTGCTCCTTGGTATGATGTCTCCATTATTATAAAACAGGGAACAGGATGAATTTGAACCAATTAATTTCACCAAAGATGACCTCTTATGTCAGTTTTTCAAATTACACAATAGAGGTCCTGGTTCCTCGTGTCCCACCGTTCTTTGATACTGTGTAAATGTTAGTACAGTTTAGTGTCTGTACAGCGATAACTTTCACAGCTTTGTCCTCGAAAGAAAGATCACTTCTATTGGAGCGACAGTTTTTTCCCCCCCTCCAGTCAGTGGTTTATGAAATACAGCATGGCCCAAGTGGAAAGTCCGAGCTTCCAGCTCTGGTGTGGCAGAATGACAGAGCAATCAATAAGATGAAGAATCGACAGAAACACCAAGGCTAAGGTTCCTGAGATTGATAGATCTGCTGTCCCTCCCTCTCATCTATCATACAACATAACAGCTTGGGGAGGGAGGGCTAAAGCAAGACAGCCAAAACCATAGCTGGAACTAAAAAAAAAAAGAAAAAGAAAACTTTCTGTCTCATTTAAGAAATTGCAGAACACTTTGAGTATTTCTGCCTTCATGCCTTTCATTGTCATTATAATGTAAAAGGAAGTGAGTTCAGTTTGAAAGTCACACCTACATTTTGAAGCTATTTTATGTATTAACACAACACTCTTGTTTAAAGCTATTAAGAATAGATCAAAATCCCTGAATTACACACATCTGTGATACATATGGGGTAAATTCCATATCTACATATGTATTTACTGTTGAGGCAGAGCCCATTATGTCCAGTAGATGTCAGCATTGTTAGCAGGAAGTCATTATTGACTCCGGTGCTGGTGTTTACAGTGGCGCACAAATAGCAAATAATGTGCTTTGCTGAGCTGCTTGAATGATTTATTAGTTAATCTAGTTTATAGTCACAGCACTGCCAGCGAAATACTGTCCCTATTGGATCCATTATCAGAGCACACATAATCATAAGATACTTTTCACAGAATATGGGACAAAATGTAAGTAACAAATCTGAATATTTGTACTCTTCATGACACAAAGATCCGACTCAATGATTACAGTTTAGTTTAGACTGCTCCCACTGTCTTGCACTGCAGTGGATCAGACTTAGCTTTCATGCTGTAGTAGGATGTACACTTACACTTTGTACTGTATATAAATTATACTGGGAAAACACTATAATGACGCTGTTATTCTGTCCTCCATAAAAGTCTTCAAGTTGTAAATCTTTCATAGAATGAGTTGGCAAAATAAGTTGCACACTCCAACTTTAACCGAACAATCTTTACTTTAATTCTAAGATTAAGGCCAATGCATTATGAAATGAATGGTTTGTAGCAAAACACGACGCTTTAATTGCTTTACCCACAGTATTTCCTACCACAGTCTGCCCCACAGTAACCTGAGCCTGTGCACTTTTATGGTCATGGATTCACTGGGTGTTTGTTGTAATTGTTTTTGTTGATTGTTGGACAAAATCTAAGGGAGAGGGCTTAATAATGTTTTTTATTTTTTTATTTTTTTTTTTACTTTCTGTTTTCAATGAGTCACAAATTTGACTGTCTTGCGTGTAATTTGGTCTGTAAGTAATTTAGCATGCAAGAGTTGAAGTCATGGGTGAATTTAAGTATGAGAGGAAACAAAAAACAAAAATCGTGCACACGTACATAGACACACACACACATACACACACACACACACACACACACACACACACACACACACACACACACACACACACACACATACACTTGAAGGAAACATGCCCATACTTAATCCAAACACTAGCCTGAGGCAAACAATAAAAGAAAATTAATGACAGCAAGCTTGGATTATCCAATTCCTGAGCAGTAATGAAAAAATGTGTCACAGATGGATATAGAAACCAAGGTTACGCCTCTTTTAAATACTGATTAAATAGAATAACGCTGTACTTAAAAGAACAAAAAAGATTCAGGGAGGAGGCAGATGATACAGGTGAGACATTGGACCAGAAACATTTTTGCAGATAAATTTGTCAAATAATTTTTACTCATGTTATTAGCTACCATGTTGGCTATTTGCCTATCACCATGCACCTGAATCAGAGGGAGCCTGTGAACCAAAGACATTCACATAACACGCATACACACGGTGAGTAAATGTGGCATACTATTAGTATAAAAGACTCTATTGTTTCTTTGCTCCACAACCAATAATCTCTCCCCGACCCCCACCCCCCCCACCCTCCCACCCCCATCTCTCTCTCTTTTTCTCTAATGAGCTGTGGTCTGTTATCAGTCATTACAGGAAGCCTGATTATCCAACTGGCATTCTGCACACGCTCACAGAGAACTTCCTGAAGGTGACCTTTTCATGTTGCCATAGAAACCACCTCTCTCTGCTCAGAGATGCTCTGCGTGTACACAGAGTGAGAGAGAGAGAGAGAGAGAGAGAGAGAGAGAGAGAGAGAGAGAGAGAGAGAGAGAGAGAGAAATAACAGAACATTTTCTTCCAAACAAAAGTGCGTTAGTATGCTGCAAAGTGATAGCACATACACAAATCATTCTGTGATGCGGAAGAAGAGATTATTTTGTTAACCAATAATAAATAGACATGAACTCACCTGTTATTAAGCATAGGACATTCACAAGCCTCCGTGTTTTATACTTAATTTGATCTAATTTATCTTAAAAATAGGGCTATAGAGGTCCATTAGTTCCTCTGGCCGGAAGTCAGTTCTCACAAACACATTCACTACCGTTTGAGGTCATTTAAACACATGGCCTTAATCCATATAAAGATTTGAATTTATATTTAAAAGTATGATCACCAGAGCAATTATGAAACTTATTTACACTAGATAGAGCAGTGTACAACATTAATTGGGCTGTGAATTAATGTTTGCCTGTGTTTTTGACTTTCCTTTTTTTCTCTTTATATGTGAATATAGCACCAAACAAACACAAGCAGTTGTGAATGGGAGCTGCAAAGGCCTCACTGAGTCACCTTTTCTGCTGTATTTGTGTGGGGTATGTGCACACGCTGCTTTGTGTGATTTACCACATGAATGAATGCAATGTGTCTGCCATTGTTAGCTAACTGAATGCTATGAGAGGTATTCTTGGCTGTCTAAAAATACACTTTAAAACTACTCAAGAAACACTAAAGGCTCTTGTCTCAAACAGGCCTATTCTGATTTTACACCAGTGCAAAGTGAAAGAGATAAAATTACTTTTAAAAAGATTGTCATGTTATCACTGATGTGTCATCAGCCAAACAATGCACTGTTTATTCTTATTCAAGATAGAATGATGTAGAACATACATCAGGCAAAAGGCAGGGATACACCCTGGATGGGTCCCTTGTCTGTAACATATCATCATCTGTGTGTGGTTCATAGGCAGCACAATAAATATACATCCCACTCAAGTAATTGAAAGTAAAGTGAGATGCAGGGTCATTGTACACTCACGAATGGCATTAGTCTAACTAATGGTAACTAACTAAAAGGTCAGAGCTGGTATACATAATACAGTTAAGAATGCACTTAAAGTAAATTCAATTTTCCACATAAAACTTACATCTCAGAAAAAGTTTGCTAATTCTTACTCTCATCTCTAATATATACAAAAAATATAATAATGTAACATAAGGATACACCATTTTACCACTACATGTTGCTGCACCTGTCTGTATGCAGGTAAAACTAAATGCTCATTTGAAGCACAACACAACACAACCTCTCCTTGGAGACTAAACACCGTCTCACCTTAGAAATATCCTGAAGATCATTGTCATGGCGACAGCTGCAGCAACCTTCTCTCTGTCTTCCCTTTTTCCTGTCTCAAGCTCAGCTAATGTTCTGTGCACATTAACCTCTGCTGATTTGCCTGCCAACACAGACCTGCATTTGACACCTGCCCACCAGCTGTCAGTCTTGAGTTCCTTGCCTCAGCGCATCATCTGACGCAGTCACCTGCTGTCATTCGCAATATATGTATATAAAGAGGAATGATAACAGTGGCTTTCTGCCAATAAGTCACTTTAACGGTCCAGCCTATGTTTTGCCTCTGTTAGCCCTTTGAATATTGTTTGCCTGGTCTGATTCTGACCAGACTGATCAAGTAAAGATTGACGACCAGTCTGCTCTTCCTCTTGAATCTATTTTGGGGTTGGAGATCTGCCATCCAGGAATATTTCCTCTCTCTGAACAGCCATTGAAAATGAATAAATTTTGATTGATGTTGCCTATGGTGCAAGTGGGAGTCACTCATTTTAGCTGTCATACACTGTCAAAGCCTCAGAGAGGGAATAGTTATGGGAGCAGTAATTAATCACAGCTCTATTTAAGTAACCTACATTGAATAAGCCAGAAACAAAAGAAGTCAATATCCTCCTGAAGATATCATCAAACAATTTCTAAAACTGATCTGATTATTGTGAATCCACAGAATTCTTTTTGGGCAGAATGGAGGGATAAATTCCTACTTTACTTTACAGCCAGCACCTCTCTACATATTTGTTCCACAATGTGTTAAAGGGAATAAAGGGATTTTTTTTTCTGAAATTCTGAAATGATCTGGCAGTTCCAAACTAAAGCACCACACATCAGTTTGAAGAGCTGACTCTTAATGAATAAACCATGAAAATAATTTGGACAGAGCTGCAGACTCATCTTCATTCTTTATTGAACGGGGATTTCATATCTTGAGTCGTGATGCTGGTTCGTCTCTTTAGGTCATACCTTCCCCAGGAGGAGCACTGAGATGGTGACGAACATTTTCTTGAGCAGTGTACGTCACTGATGGTGCTAAAAATAGACTGTTGTGGAATGTGACAGGAATTCTGGAAAATGGTGTGTGCGTGTGTGCGTGTGTGTGTGTGTGTGTTTTACACTATATTGTGTACCTGGTGTGGAATTGGATGACTCAGATTGACTCATATGCCTTTTCTTCCACCCTCACTGACTTTGTTCACTGTAGTTCTTCAATTTTGTGTCTGTGAGCCTGGCTTCACATATACACTTTAATGTATTTTGAGCTGGTGTCATTTTGTAGCCTATTAATGTGTTGTTGTTGTTTTTTTTACAGTGTGTGCTTGTGGGTTGAAGCTGAATGCATATCTGTATGTACATGTCTATACCTACTATTTTATCCATCCATAAACTCATTCAAGCATTAATCTCTGAGTGTTGAATCTTGAATGAATGTGCTCCTCTTCAGCTACTCCTCTCAGCCTCCTCCTGCCTGTGGTTATTTATATTCGCCATTGAATCATAATATATTGTCATGGATGTGACGCTTGCGCAGTAGACAGCGTGAAAATCTGAATCATCGATGGAAAGATAGAGAGAGAGACACAGACAGAGAGGGGAGAGAGAGAGAGAGCGAGAGAGAGAGAGAGTGAGAGAGAGAGTGAGAGAGAGTCAGAGCGAGAGAGGTGACTGTAGAGTGATGGGACCCGGCTGAGGGAACAGCAGCGAGTGATCACTCTCCGAGCTGGTAATGACAGGTAAATGACGATTTTAATGATTCTTATTAATATTTTTGAACGCTGTGGCAGCTGCATTTGACTGTTGCTTTTGTGAATAACATACCAGGGATTCATATTTCCTGCAAGGAGTCTGTCGACGGTGTCATCCCTGCAAACGATCTCAGCTTGCACATCTGGAAGTAGCTCCCATAACGCTGAACAAATGTTTGTTTTAAACTTTGTGTCGTCGCCTTTCACCCAGTCCGATGATTTCTGTATTAATTCATGAGCGTTTCGGGTGTTGCTATATCCTGATCAAATGAAATCAAACTTCACCCTAACGCTTGAACCTGTAGATGCCCCCCCCCCAGAGACTGAGTTATTTTCAGGTGGTCAGGACGTCAGCCGACCTGATTTAGTCAGAATGCTTTAATGCAAAGTCCTCCTCTCTTAAGTTTCAACAGGAAAGCGGTGCTGTGTGCGTCTATTCGCGTCTCATGGGGGGTTGGGAGGACGAATGGATGAGATCTGTTTTCAGACTGGCGTCACATGTTACGTCTGTGTGTTTTCCTGCTGGGATGATGGGGGCTGGATGGCAACAATGGCGCTCAGCACCACGGCCAGTTCCCCGGTTCAGCGCTTCATAGGACATGTTGTATAGGCAAGCTAACTGCACATTGTGAGCGTTTACATGTATGTTTTTCCTGATTGTATTTATGCATTCTGGTTTTATTTATCAAAAGCTAGTTTGATTTAGGTCAAGACGGGTCGAGATTCACGTGGTGTGTTTGATTTGGGTGGTTTAGGTTTATTTCAGTTCCAGCTTCTCTTGTGGTATGTCAAAACACAAGAGGATGCACTTGACTAAGAACGAAAAAGACCTTACAGGAGTCACACTGTATATCTGTGAGCTGTTAGCTCATCTAGACTTTGTAATTGACCATTTTCACTGCTCACTTTGTTTTCATTTAGCCACAGTGGATACACTGTATTCCAGCTATCTTATTCAATCAAATATCCTGATGTGTACATCAAGTTTAACCCTTTATATTGGTTGGATAACTCTGCTCTGGGCCTCTTAAGGTTGAGGGCACTTATTAATGCAATGCAAACCAAAGCTAATTTAATTTTGTTCCAAAATCTTGATATTGTAAATGACATATGATAACAACAACAACAACAAAAACAACAACAACAACAAAAATAGCCCATTTTAAGAAACTAAGCCATTTTGGAGTCTCAATAACTTGGAATGTAATTACAGTTCATAATAAACAATCTCTCATATTTCCATATTTGCATGATTGATTATTTGGCTGGATGATGAATTGTTATACTTTCTTGGATATATGCAGATGAGGGTACAGAGAGACTTCACAACATCTGGGCTGAGCCAGATGTTCATGAGAGTCTTCAGCAGGTACAAATTAAGCAGTAATGTGATTAACTTAACTGGAACAGTGTGCCTCATCTTAATGCAGCATTTCACTCATCACACTCCTATTATCTTATCTGACTGAAAATATGTAATTTCCCATAGCACACAGTGTGAATTCATGTTTAGTAATTTGCAGATATGAGACACCCTCCATCTCCTCATCTCATCATATTAGTAATCTGAACATCCATAAGGACATTCAGAAAAATACAAAATACAGGAGGTATAGATTTCAATAGCAACACATTCCTTTTGTCATTGAAATGATCTTCCCCAAATATTTAAATTTAGTTCACAATAACTAAAAAAACAAACTGATTTTGCCTTTGTGCTGCTGATTGACATGGGCTCAATCCAATAGAACAAGTCAACCCATAGAGGTTTGAAGGACTGAGGGTGTTGTATGTTGTACAGATTGCAAAGCCTTTTGGGGACAATTCGTGATTTGGGGCTATATAAACAAAACTAACTTGACTGGAACTGACTTGAATATCATCACAAGATACTGTGTGATGTCCTTTATAGATCACTTGATACTAAGTATTAATACTGCCAAACACACAAGAGTCGTGTAATAACCTTAATGACATTAATGGCAATACTATCCGGAGGTACAAGATGCTCTTTTGTGTGTAGACCCCCTCCCATTTCCTCCCATGTGACATTCATGTAGCATTATTGCTGCACACCTTGCATCAGGAAATTTCACTAGTACTATACCTATACACAGTTGCATAACTAGTTTCCCTAACTAGTTTACCAGGAATTTGTGCTTACAGATAAAAGCCTGATACAAGAGGTGAGAAACCACTTCTACTTTATTTAACATCACCCGCTCCAGGAGATCTCGTTGATTTACATACCTGCCCTGATGAACCAGAAACCGCATTAAGCGCCTGGTTTTGTTTCAAGGGCATTTCTTTTATCCATTTGTCACATGTGTCAGGAGAGCACAGAATTGCTGCTGTGGAACCATAAAATATTATAAAATAATGTGTTACTGGGATGTACATCTTGCTTTTTTTTTCTTTTATTATTATTATTTCTTTTAGCATTTACAAGAAATATTGCCAACCCCCAGATCAATGTTTTATTCCCACTTCTGCTCCCCAGTCTATTTCTGTTGTGGTGCAACAGAAGCTGCAGTTGAGATTTAGTGCCTGCTGCCATAAACTTGAAACATAGTTATGTGTGTTTGTGTAGAGGCACCGAGCTGTGTAATGTTCGGTGATATTGAGATGGATACTGAGGGAATTGCAACTTTTCCTAGAGCAAATGTTTTCTTTGTCTTTATTATTTATTTATTTATTTATTATTTTTTTAGACGGATGCAATAGTTACTTTAAAAAAAAACAGAACAAAGAAAATGGTAACAGGTACAATATGTGCCATCATGTATATACGGCTGTAACAAGCTATCTGCTGCAGGTTACTGACACCTGGTACCTTTTCTGAAAGATGATAGATGGTAAGATGGTAAACCTTACACAGCATGTCTTCAATTTGCATCTTCTATGAAAGCTTGCAAACTAAATATACTGTATTGCTTAATTTGTAATGGAGAAAAAAAAGGGTTTTGATGTTATGATTTTTGCACGTAATGCAATACGAAAAGAAAAAAAAGGAGATTCATTCTGCGTGCGTCTGCACTCTCTGTATTCAGCCGACACAATATTGAATCTGAGGAAGAGGACCGATGTAATGTTTCATGGCTTATTTCATAATAGCAGACAAGGAGAATGCATCATTAATCTCAATGTACTGAGCCACCCTTGCCTTCAGTACAGCATTACATAACTTTCTGGCGCTGTGTGTGTGTGTGTGAGGGTACATGCTTGTGTGTATAAATGTTTAAATGTAAAGTGTATGTGTGTGTACATGTTTACGCAGAGTTTGTCCACAAAACCCACGTGGGTGGTTTTCTCAAAGCAAGTAATGCAGTCATGCAGTCATGCATTCATGCATGTATGTCTGTGTTTGTGTGTGTGTGTGTGTGTGTGTGTGTGTGTGTGTGTGTGTGTGTGTGTGTGTGTGCGTGTGCGTGTGCGTGTGTGTGTGTGACCTCAAGCAGGTAGACAGATGTGAAGGATGACTTCTTGCGCAGAGATCTGTGGCTCGGAGTATGGTGAGCAAGCTCAAGTCAGTGGGAACTACCAGCAGTATGGAGTCCGCTCTTACCTACACCAGGTACAACACAGACACACACACATACACACACACACACACACACACACACACACACACACACACACACACACACACACACACACAAAAGAAAGACAGGCACAGGGCATCCTTCTACAAATATCTACCATTCTCTGACACAAACCCCTTCATCTTCACAGCCTCTTGTTGTAATCACTGCACTGTTTCCTTTTGAAACTTTTAGGTCTTGATCTCTTGTGGGTTTCAGTTTCCGTGTTTGAACTGCGATAAAAAAAACAACAACAAAAAATACAAAAAACATCTCTTTCATCCCTTATCCAGTTTTATGAGGAGTGCACAGCTTCTATCTGGGAACGTGATGAAGATTTTCAGATTCAGAGATCGCCTAGCAGGTGGAGCTCTTTACTCTGGAAGGTGAGGTTGACCTTCAGATTACTCAAACAAAACCACATCTCGCCTGCTGTTATTGCCACACTGTAGATGCAAGCAATGACCTGGAATCCAAACAAGACTTTAACGTGCAACTTCTTCGTTTTTTCCTTCCAGGTCTGTCTCGCGTTTGGCACCCTGATCTTGTTTACGGGCCTCATCGTTGTTTTGGTGGGTTATGCCACTCCAGCCAGGATTGAGGCATTTGGCGAGGATGATCTCCTCTTTGTTGACAGGTATAGGAACAATACATTTGACTAATATGTGGAAAATGTGTGCAATCATTAATATTCTTGCGTGGCTATTGCCTCTAAGACTTGATCATAATGAAGAATATTGTGCTTTAATTGGGACATACAGTGCAGTGTAGGTTCTACATACATGGGTAGCCATTGTAATGTATTGTACTGTACAGCCAAGTACTGATCACACCCTGAGTGAAAGCTGTTATTTCCACCGAAATTAGAACAGAGCCGGAGTAAGCTTGCAAAGACTGCACACCACAACTCAGAACTCTAATGCTAAATGACTCAGCTGATCCCAAAGGTGAAAAACTGTCTTCCAATCAGTGACTTTCGGACGAAGTTCACAGTTATTGATGTCACGCTTCTAATTAATGCTCTGAACGAACTGCGTTTGTCTTGAACAGCCATGCTGTTAGTTTCAACCGCGCCCTGGATGTGTGTAAGCTGACTGGTGCTGTGCTGTTCTGTGTGGGGGGCACCTCCATGGCTGTGGGCCTCCTGCTGTCTGCCTTCGCAAAAAGCTACTCCAAAGAAGAACTGTATCTGCAGCAGAAGTTTAAGGAGAGGTTGGCCGATCTGCACGCAACAGTTGGTGAGATTTCCCTCTGCTGTGTCTCGTTATAACACAATTTTGATTGAATATTAAAAATACATTTGCCAAACAGTAAAAGAAAGGATTATTTTTCTTTTGTTACAGTGTACTATTATATATCGTTTTGTATGAATATCCCACATAGCAGAACTGCCTTTCTCACAGGTACCCCCATAATGAGAGCACCCACCCCCGGAGACGGAAAGGTGCCAGTCACACTCTCCAAAGTGCAGAACATCCAGCCAGCGACCACGAAGTCGGAAACCTGACAGAAGTCCAGATGAAGGCATCACTCAAAGAAGTGTGTATGGGGGACTGAGAGCAGGGAGAGAGCAGACTGTGTTTGAGTGCGTACACGTGTGTGTAGGTCGAGCTACGTGTGCATTTCTTTCTTTCGAAAGGTCAGCTTACATGGCTGAAAGTAGTGGTTACTTCATCTTTATTTGCTGTGTTTGATTTCAAGGTTATATAGGTGCAGAGTTAATATAGCTGAACAAAGTTTAAGTCTTTTATTTATTTATTTTATTGATTTAAAAAAAAAAAAAACTCATAGTAACCTAACAAAGCACATGCAGGTCTTGAGTCCTACCCAGAAAAACAAACCACAGAAACAAATCAATAAAACGCAGCTGCTGAACAACACTATCATAGTTTCCACAGATAGGTTTTCTGTAGAGAGGATTCCCATTTTGTTAAAAAATAAAAATGGATGGCGTTCCTGCTGCAGGGTGAGGAGCAGCAGATGCAGTGTTGTTAGAAGCTATTGGTGATTGGGCTCCATTCACAGAAATGATCAAAAGAAGCGCTGAACACAGCCACCATTATCTCTGGCTAGTGTCTAAAAGGACATCAGAGGACGAGTGTTTGTATGTACAGAACACCTTGTGTGTACATGTACATTCAGCTCACTGTCAGCCAGAGCTGCCAGTCACAACCACACAACATGAAGACGTGTGTTTTAGCTTATGAATACTTCTTATGAGTACTGCTTACATGCAACAAGGACAAGTCTTAACAAATAGCTTTGCTTCACACATCATCAGGACAAATCAAACACAAACAGATTAGAACAGACCTTGAGGGGAGATTTCACCCTGACATTTCCTCGTGTCTTGTTAGGCCTCTGACCTTGTCCTCTTCAGTAAATCTGCAGACAGGATCGATAGACAAGACCAGACAGACTGATGAAAAGTACATTGAACCAGACAGATCATGCAGAACAGCACAGTCTGTCGCTTAATCAAACGGCTTACTTTCTAGATAAGATGAATAAGGCATTCCTCATGCCTTCTATCTTTGAAACTGTTTTTTTTGTTGTTGTTGTTTTCCTAAAGAATTCATTGCCTATGCTCGTTCTTTCTGTGTCTCCTTCTCCTTCTTGTGACAAAAGGAAGCAGGTAGACACACACCTCTTTACTGAAACAAGTACATTTTTTGCAACATTGTGAATCAAACTGTTGTCAGTTACTGGTAAAAAAAAAAAAAAACAACAGAAAGTACAGGTGCTGCGTGTTTAAAAATGGAGCAGGTGCAAGGGTGCGTGAAGAGAGACAAATAACATGACATAACAGGGGGATGAAGAACGCGCAGTCAGCTCTCCAGTGAGATCGCATCAGCCGCATCATCGTGTTTGACAGTGTTCACTGTTTTCAGCGTGTGATGATTCACAGATGCTGAACGATATACACTTAGTAATACTGTAGGAAAGTTGCATCATGGAACTTTTTTTTTTTTTTTTTAAGTTGCATATTTACTTATACACTATATCTGAAATAGCTATTACATCAGGAAGGTTTTTATTTGATACAAGCTTGGCACAAGCTCAAGCTCACATACAAGCACAAGAAGCTGTTAACAGTTATGCTGATAAAACCTTTTTGTCTACATGTATCATGAGTATATTTTTAAATATTGTGAAAGTACTTTTTGTTTATCTTTTGAATTATTCACACACAGATACAACACACGGTACCAGTGGTAGTTACTGTCCAAGTGCCATCAAGCTGCTTGCTGCGCATCAATGCAGCAGGTCCTGCCAAGCAGTGTATTCTCTTCAAATCCATGCAGCAACAATGTTGGATACTGACTGTATGAAATAATGAATTGCTGTGCTCGTTATGTCCATGTAAGTTGACCTTTTAATATAATTCTCATGACCTTCGCTCTCCTTCTTTACTGCCTTTCTTCTCTTACTTTGAAAGGTTCTGCAATGTCATTTCAACACATTTTAGTTTCAGATTCGACACAAACACGTAGCTATAACTATGAAGAACAACATACTAATAATTAAGTACATTTTCAAGGAACTTACTCGAGCACTGTTAAGCTGCAAACCTACAGTACAAGAAGAAAAACCAAGCTCCAAGCTGTAAACAATCTCTCCAGTGTGGTCAAAACTTCAGTAAGTGGTCAATAAATGTGCTGACTTATAGTTACATGCTGTGAATTGTGATTTTATTTTTTTATCCTTCAATTGACCAATGTGGAATTCTTCATTACAATCCAAATTCCAAAATGGAGATTTTTCAGCTCTGAATCTGAAAAATGCTCCCTCACTTCTGACCTCATGTCCTCTGGTTCTATCTTTAATTGTCTCCTGATGTAACAGTGGATACCCCCAGTAAATAAAAAACAATTATACTGTACTTGGATTGGATAAAGAACAAATATATATCACTGTCTATATACAGTATATGTCTATTTTTCAAAGAACACAATAAAACTGAAATATTCGCAGCTCAAAATGTGTGAAGAATCTATGTAAGCCATCCTCATATCAAAACATACAGTACACATTAAGCTAAATGGCCCAAATTAGTATTTTTATAGAGAATAGTTCTCAGTGTTTTATGTAGTCTGATTCTAGTTTCCTTGTAAAATCACTGTTTTGAATTTCACTAAACAACTGACACTTTTTGTCCTCTTTCAAATTTTTAATTATCTGAGATTGAGATGCTCAATGTCTAAGCAGGGTCTTTTGTTCTGAAAGATAACATATCCCCTTTATGGAGGAAACAGAGAGGAAATGAGTAATTATAGGATTTGGTTTTCAATAATAAAGGATTCCAAACTCTCAATATTGTGTCCCAACATACTAAGCCTTCATTACACTGTGTAGGAGCTTGTAATCAATCAGGAGAGTCATTTAGGTAGAGGAAGCAGAGTGCCTGTGCTATTCACGGCCTTATTAACACTCACACACATGAACACACACACGCGCGCGCACACACACACACACACACACACACACACACACACACACACACTGAAAGGGGCCAGTGGAGGAGATAAGACAGAATTGATGGTAACTCCAGAAATAGCACCTTGAGGATCATCACCCCGACCAGTCAGGCTGTATGAGTCACACACACACACACACACACACACACACACACACACACACACACACACACACACACACCAGCCGCCGCCTCCTCTGCCTCTCTCTGCATCGCTTGCTCTTGCTCTCTCCTTCTACCTCACCCTATCTCTCACCCATGTTCACCCTCTCTCGTGGGATGGTGAGTCACAAACACGCTGACTGCATGAATCCCAATTTGAGCAGCTGCAGGGTTGAGAGGGTGGTGAGGCCATCATCGACACTGAAATAGATCACAGTTCACACTATGGTTTCCTGCTGTGGGAGGCATTTTGTAGTTGTTTTATACAAGCTTCGTTCAGGGGCAGACAGAGGAAAAAAATGACTGAATCAACATGAAGTGTGTTGGCTGCATTCTGTTGTTTCACCTGTTACTTGCAAACCTGTGCATCTCAGTTCCTTAAATTAAGATTTAGGCCTCAAAATGTATGGATAATGCAATTATTATTACATTAACTGTGGAATAAGTAGTGCCAATTTTTTTATTTATTTATTTATTTTTTCACCTGATGAAAATCTCCCCTGTAAACATAAATGTAATGTTCTGTCCTGAACATTTGAAAAGCTGCTTCAAAATATGATTATAAGCACTTAAGTCTTTGCGCACACATGATCACACACACACATACATACATGATAACAGACTTTTTACTCCACTACATCTATTGGGCCAGTGTAGTTACTAGTTACTTTCTGTATTAAAATTTAAAGAACCTATAAGCATATAAAAGATACAGTACCTTTTTATAATTCATAGCATAACATAACATAACTTCTTTTTAGTTTGATACATTATACTTGAGTAAATTTATGCATCTCTTTAACTTAAAGGAGCTATTTGTAAGTTTTGCTAATGCTACATCGCCAACATTAGCATTAACAGCTGTTTACTTACCAGTCTTGAAGCAATGAGTTCAGCATCAAACTTCATTCCTTTACTCGCCAAGAGCTGCCTGCAGTGGTTGAAAAAGACAATGTTAACTCTGGTCTCTATCACATCTTTTTTTCTTTTACTGATATTAGCATGCTAACCAGCTAGCTGGCTAGCCTGTCTCTTCACTTCCAGATAGTGACCCACTGTTGCGACCAATATTCCCTGAAGACTCAGAGGGCGTATTATAACCTCTTGTCTTGTAAACACAACGATGGCCGAAGCACTTGTCAATCATCAATCAACAACACCTGCTCCTGGCAAGACACCACATTCAGCGACAGAGAAAACTTACAAATAGAACGGCTGTTTTAAATATTTGTGGTATGTACAAACATTTACTTAAAGTAAAGGAGGCAAATACTTCTTCCAGCACTGCATATATAGTATGTACATTAATGACTGGTTACTTACTTTACTTTAAATTCTAAATTCTCTCCTAGGCTCACTACTATTTTTATTTTTCTTAAACATTTTCCCTTCAAAAACATGAACGCTTACCTTTCATCCATATTACATACTGTGGATTGTCCAATTTGACCGGCAAACTCTGGAGTTTCAGTATTCTTTTATTTTATTTTTTTCGCAGTTTGATTAGAGTCATTTCATAATGAATTGTCGGGGATAAAGAGAGACAGAGAGGTCTGTTCCAATGAAGCAGGTCGCTAGCTGTCATTTTCTTTCTTTCTTTATTTGTAGAAGATAAATACAAATAAACAAATATTCATGGGACATAAAGACTAAATAACAAAAAGATTATGATTTGAAACAGCTTTGTAAAGAGGACCTTCAAACTAAATCATTATCGTATCATTTAGCTTAACATTCAGACAAATACAGTATTACATATACAGCAGCTTATTGTATAGCTTGTTGTACTCACTGAGAAAGCTCATTTGTAGCACTTGTTTAGGGAAATAGACAAAAATACCATACATACAAAAAGCAAAATCCTACCTGTTAAAAATAAACTTATATTTTCGTATTTAAACATTTAATGTATAGCTGCAACAACGTTTCAATTTCCCTGCATCACTCACTACAGTATTCACAGTGTATACTGACAAAATAAAGCAGCCCAAGAGGTAACAGTATGTCTTCATGGAAAATAAAAATATATTAGCATAGCTTTTATTTGTTTTGTCTCTTTCAGACATGGATAATGTTTTGATGAATAGCTTTTGAATATATACCTGAAGTGTTTTTTGTACTTAACATCATTTAGCAGTCAGCCATTCAAATATTCTATTACTTGCTCAGCATTGTGGAATCATTTTCTTCTCAGTGCAACTTCTACAAGGACATCTAGTAAATATCTCTGACTCTCGCTTTGCTCTCTGTGAATTTCCGCTGCCATCCTCCTTTATTTTTTACATTGTATCGTAAAGTTTTGCGTCCTACTTTCAGCACTGCTCATCCATCCACTTAGACATTTTCTCTTTCTTCCCTAATCTGTCTCTTTCCTGCTGTTATCTGAATTCTTTTTATCACTGTCCTCTTTTGCTTTCTCTCCATTTGCTGTGGTATCTTTGAGACTGGCTGAATTTTTCTCCTCCGTGTCCAGTTCTGCTTCACTTTGCACCTCATCATCTTCTCCGCTGACCTCTCCATTCACCTCTCTCTCCTCTTCCCCTGGCTCTTTGCTTGCTCCCTCCTTTGTTTTGTTCACATCTTTCTCCTGGTTACTGTTGCTACTGTTACTTCTGCTGTTATCGGTGTCTTTTGTCTCGTTATCTGACTGAGTCTTCCCTGGGTCATTGCTGTTTTCTGTCTCTTTCTGCTCCTCTGTGTCTACATCATTATTTTGGTCCTTACTGCTTTTCTCCCCCTTACCACTGTCTTTATCTTGCTCCTGTTCTTCCGTATTTTTTCCCTGCGCATCCTTTTCACCCTCAGAAGATGTATGGCTTCCGTCCTCTTTCTCTTTACCGTCCTGGCTCTTATCAGTGTTGCTACTGCTGGCCCCCTGCTCCTCACTCTTAACCCCCTCCTCACTCTCATCCGTGACCTCCTCCTTCACTTCATCTTCTACCTCCTCCTCTTTCTCCTTAGCTCCTGCTGTTGCTTCACCCTCTTTTTCATCACTTGGCCCCTCAGTTTCCTTCTTCTCTTCCCCTCCCTCTTTTTCATCACTTGGCCCCTCAGTTTCCTTCTTCTCTTCCCCTCCCTCTTTTGCATCGTTTGGCCCCTCAGTTTCCTTCTTCTCTTCCCCTCCCTCTTTTGCATCGCTTGGCCCCTCAGTCTCCTTCTTCTCTTCCCCTCCCTCTTTTTCATCGCTTGGCCCCTCAGTTTCCTTTTTCTCTTCCCCTCCCTCTTTTTCACCATTTGTCTCCTGCTTTTCCTCCTTCTCTTCTTTGCTGGGGGAGGCATCTACTGCTGTGGTGTTTTCGGCAGCAGCATCCACCTGCTCTCCTGCCTTTTCACCGTTCTCCTCTGCGGCATTTGCAGCATCATCTGCAGGTTTCTGTGATGAAAAGATACCATAGAAACAATTTATAACTCTTATTTATACTCTTATTTATTTTAAGCCTGGGACGTACATTTTCCTGAAACAGAGTGACAGCGCTATAGAGTCATGAGCTCTTATGAATCAAGTGGTTATGTTTTTCTTTCAAGTACCTTTTTACGGAATGTCAGTCAATATGCAACAAGTAGTGAGAGTCAAAGAATCAAAACAGGCAATTGAGCTTCCCAATGGAAATGCATATCAATTAATATGCAATTAAATAACAGGTATCATATTATTAGGTATATAATTAATTAGTTAATTATTCACAGTCCAGTCCTCCAACCCAGTCTCATTAATTCTGTATTTAAGGCAGTTGAAATATAGGTTTTGGCTCATTACTATAAGATTGTATGCATCAGACTCAGCCAATTACTGCTGATATAAATTCATTCATGACAAGGTATTTACAAAAAACCCATGAGAGAAAGAATGACATGCGACAAAGAACCAAACACCATGGCAGGAAATGTGTCTGCTGTGCTCCCCACTAATGAGAGGTCACATCAAACACAATGTATCCCTGCATCTCTTTTAAAAGGTGTCATTTTTGTGCTCCTACAATAGCCCATTATGTGCACTCCTGTATGTTTATACCTCTTCAGCTGGCTGGTCTTGAGGGGTTTTGTCGTCAGCGTTTCCATCATCAGCCTTTGATTCCGGGTCATCTGGGAATAGAGAGAGGGGGGTGGGGGGGCATTTTAACGGGGCGCACTGAGCATAGCAAAGAAGTCAGGCTTGATTCTAGAGATAGTTGGCTGTTTCTTTAAAGTTGAAAAAAAAAAAAAGAAGCTTGTTTCAATATGACATTGACATATAGAGATCAATGTGTTTCATCCTAATGTGTGATATTGTGTCTTGAATGGGCTTGTTAGAGGCAACATAGCTTGAAGGTGAGTGATAGGTGTCATCCTATAGTGTAAACATTTATTCTATCTCACACAGGCATGAGACGACCTGTCTGGGCCAAATCAGACAAAATAGAGGCAGAAAGGTAAAACATTTATATAAATTGCATCAAAGGCACAGATAATATAGTCATTCATTGAGTGACATTATGTTTTGAAGAGGCTCAACAAGACTAAATGAAGCGGTGCACAATGTAACTGCACTTTACAGCATCGTCTGTGTGGAACAATCGCAAAAAGGCTATGTGCTGGTTAATTCTGATTAATTTAATTCCAGTCTTGTCGTCTGAAATCCTCATTAGTTTGCTTTTCATTCTCTAATGTAATTTAAACAGGTTAACTATTCCTTTATGTGCTGACTACTTTTCAAGACCCTAAAACGTGAATTCCTCCGTCAGAGCCCATTACGTCATTTCAGAAATCCATAAAACCTCTCCTATAAACAAGGGAGCCTTTATTTCATCCTCCAGTAAGTGACTTGTTGAAATTATACAGCTTTTATTCAGCAGTGTTCAGTGTTTTCAGGCTTGAACAAACACAGCACAAGAGTGACACCTGGTGGCAAAGGGGGGAAGCTCTCATTTCTTTTTTTTTTTTTTTTTTTTTTCAGGCAAGTAAACAACTTCCTCAGACAATGGAAGTGTGCCAGAGAGAGAAACAGAGGCAGTGAACATTTTACAAGCTGAAGGGAGGAAAGAGCACTGCAGGGAAGTTCAGGGTCAGGGGACGATTCAGAATACAAATGTCAGATTGGATCGCTGTTATATTCATCATCATTATTATCATTACTATCACCACCGCAGAGAATCATCCTCATAATCACCACAGGTAGCCTATATTTCATAAGGCAGAGATTGTTCTACCTTAACCAATGCTTTTACTGCACATACCCACAAACAAGCCAGATCTCTTAAAGAGATTCCAGTGCTGATGTTTATATATAACAACGGTTTTCAGGGTAGCATGAAGGGAGAAATGGACCCTGCGTTTTCTTTTTAATTTGGAGAAACAGCTGGTTTGATTGAAGGTTTTTCAGTTTTTCAATTTCTAACTGAAGTTTCAAGCTATTGTCAAGACAGTCTAAATAAAGTACTTGAAGCTAGTTGCATAGCAGTACAAAAAGACAAGGAGAAAAAAAAAAAAGAAAAAGAAATATGACGAGCCTTAATAACAGTCCACAAGATTAGTTTCCGCTACGGAAAATATCTTCCACTGGCCCCCTGAGGAAACACCTGTCATCATTTATGGTCTAAACAACTGCAAAGTGATACTGTGGATCCTGGTGTTTAAATGAAGACATCATACCGCAACTCAATAGCAGCTCCACACTCATTTCTATTGAAGCAATCAGCTCAGCAAGGCAGGTTTGTTGGAGTGCAAAATTAATACAGGGATTTTCAGTTTTCATGTGAGCATGTGCATCAAAGGCCTTGGAGTAATTAACCCTAAACATCATAAGAGGAATACAACTATACGCTCTGATAAACAACATAATTACACACTTGTTTTGAAACACTGGATGAGACTGAAATTTCCAATCAGAAAATAAGCGGCAAAAAGAGTGGAGGAAAAAAAACTAACAGTGTAATTAATGTCTTTAATATTAGTTTCCCTTTCTACACATACCAGTTAAAGAAGAAAAATGACTCGGGTAGAGATTAGAGGAGTTTATGGAGACATTTAATGCATTTCAAATGCAAAACTGATTGAAGTTTAGCTATGGTAGGAGATGAAACGTTATGGTAATAATAACGGACCTCTTTAAGAATATTTTATGGAAATCACCCGCATTCATTAAGAGCGAGGGCCGAACGATTGAGTGTAAGCAGTAAGCATTGGATGAGCCGCTACGACTCTAAACATCTTAAGGTGATTTGAGGATGAGGCAGAGGCTCATGAAAATGCTAAATCAAATTAAATACAATATTTAGAATCTCCCCCTTCTTCATTAAATCCAGTAGATTTGGGTTCTGGCTTTTGCAATTGGTTCGACAGCTTTGTGTATTTGTGTGTAAAATGTGTCTTTTTTTTTCCTGTCATAATCAAGTATAAATCACACACACACAAACACATACTCAAACACACAGATTCCTTCTTTCACTCGTGCACTATTGGCACACAAACAGCGACAGAGCACACCCACATTTCAGAGGTAATGCTGCATCTCATCCATCAGTGTGAGGTAAAACAAGGATGCAACTGTAAGCGGGTATAATTACTCACGCAAATGGCTCCCGTTTGCCATTCTTATGAAAGGTAAAGTTATAAATGACTGGTGTTGCAGAGAAATGTAATAAAACACAACTGAAGATGAAGTGATAGCAGGTAGTAAACTGCAATAACCTCCCACTCCTCAGCAAGCAAACTCTGTATCTCTCTTCACACACACACACACACACACACACGCACACACGCACAAACAAACACCCAAACACAAAGACGTAAACACATTATGCCACTCTGCGGGACTTCAGTTTTAAGGGACTGCCTCATAACACAGGATTTTTATGTGATGTCCGTCCCCCGCACCTCAGATACACACACAGTAACATGGTGCAGCATTTCTTTTTGATCTGTGTTTCCATTTGATGTGCTCATTCACTTCTAGTAACCACAACACACGGGGGAAATCCAGTGTGCAATGTACACCAGGTAACATGATGTAAATACTATTCCATTAAATATGTAAAGACGATATCATATTAATCGAGTTAATTAAAAAAACAACATGTAGCACAGCAAGAAGCAACCCGCTGTGCTTCCCTGTGCTCTGGTGAACTTGACCCTGAACTACACTGTCAACAAACTGCCACAGAACGGTACATCCTCCCATTTCTTCTGAGGGATTGCTACCAATCATCTCTTGTTTACAGAGGTTGCAACAGTGAGTTTAAACTCAAGGGAGTTGGATGATATATGTGGATAAAGCTTTTCTTTTCTCGGACCAAATAAAAAGAACCAGGTCTCTTTTTATGAAGAACGTGCAATTCTAATGGCGAATGAGACAATGGGCATTACATCAGTGTATCCTCCACTGCAGAGTTGGAGTGGGCAGCCATGCCTTGCAGAGAACTGTGGGGTCTAATATCATGTTTAAAAGCTTTTCCATTCCTCCAGGAAGCATTTCTGTGTAAAAGCCACATAGTGCAATCAAGTTCTTGACTCCACAGGAAATCTGCAGCAGACCGGTTCAAAAGTACATTTTTTTTTTTCATTGCAAATTGAACCATGAATAGGTTCATTGAGGATGTAAGATGCTTTAAACGACTGTGAAGTCACCACACTGGAGAAACCTGCTGTTTTTTTCTTATGTTGTGCAAGTCATTTATTCTAGTTTCTCTATAAGCTGTCATGTCATTTTGTTTAGGATTAGAAGATTCCTCAGTGCTGTGGCACTTCTGGAAAAACCTTTTGAACAGAATCAAGCTTTCCCTAGTGTTGAGACACGACTAGAAAAACACATTAGTGAGGGTTTTCAGCTCACAAAGTGTACTGAAAATCCCCCCCACCCAAAAAAAACAAAATGTCAAATAATGGAAAACAATTGGTCTTGCACTGTTAATAAGAAAGACATCATAAAAAAATTTCTGAATCCAGCATTTACTGTGCAAACTCACATCCACAGTTGTTTTGCCAATGTAGTCCTTGAACGGAAAAGGAATGCTGAACAAAATCCAGCGTCCATCACCACAGCCTAATGGGGTACACAATTGTTAATGCATCCTTTTTGTAGTCCATATGCACCACGAGACACTCAGGCATTATTACCTCTGACAGGCTGACATCTGCCTTACAAGCAGACTGGAAAGACATCTTCCTGGAAATGCTTTGGATGTCATGGTCAATAGTGTTTTTCTCTGGCTGCACATGAACAAAATCTTTATTCTTTCAAAACCACTTCTGAAAAATCAATGCCTTAATGCCAAAGGTTGCAGTGTAAATAAATCCAAATCACCGCTTTAATAAACAGTGTATTTATGCTTATAAACCAAAGCATGGAAAAAATCGTTGACATGGCCTCCGCAAGCCAGTTCTACTTCCAGCGGATTAGTTCAATAGTGTTAGCCTTGACACACTACTTAATGTACCTAAATCACTCTACACAACATATCACCACACACTACACTATATTGCGTATATATATCCAGCTGATTTACCCCAGTCAGCACATGCCTGAGTTATGGTGGGGTGTAAAACAACATGGGTAGTAACTCTGAACAGTAATTATGAAATGTTGCCACTTAGCAAGTGTGCTCCAGTCACTGACCAGGGTCCTGTTAAAGCATTTAATTACTGTATGGCCAGCTACCATGAAAGAGGCCCAGTTGGTGCTGAGTTTATAGTGATGTGACACAGAGAAACTAGTCCAGCTGCTTAGTATAAAAATGTGATGACTGGACACTTTCTCTCATGCATACACACAGTATGTTTTCATGTAATTCAGAAGAGCACACAGCGAGGGTATGAAGAGATTCATTAGATTTGGAGTTAAGGTGATGGATGTCCCCAGTAAAAAATACCACAGTTGCTTCATTCTCTGACATCATACAAACACGAGTGTGCAGAAATTTTACAGTCAACACTGGTCAACACCATATCACAGCAGAGCATATCCAACTGATCGCGTTGGCAATGCTAATGCTATCTATGCTAACTATTCTATTGAAGGGGTTTGCCATAGATTTTACACGGTTACGATTGCTAGTCACAAGAGTCGCAAAAGTAAAAAGGAAGCTTTTCTGATGACAGACGCTATTGAGTTGCATTATGGGAAATGTAGGATGTAGCCTTTCTGGAGTTTGACCCATACTGTGGACTAAGGGATATGATATCTCAGCTTCTGCTTGTTTTGTCTTTTCTGTGTCCCCTAACTTTATGGAAGTGCAAGGTAAAATTGTTGGAGCATCACTTTAACAGCTCAATCAGCCTGAAGGAGACTATGGAATGTGGACTGTGAATACATGAATGCACTACAAACAGATATAAAGATCTTGTACTGTGTGTGGGCATGTGCTCTATGACATTTTTTAGTATTTATTTAAGTATTTCTGGTCTTTAACATCCTTTACATTAAGATTTGTTTCCGAGATGTAGCCGTATGAAAAAAATACTATACATAATCTCGAGAGTGAACCTTTTCAGTCGTGTAGAAAATGCCTCTTATGTGCAGCCCTGTGCTTAAATAGCTTTGACATTAAATCAGAGGAAAGCTCTGCTTGACAATGTTGCAGTAAGACAGGCCGAGTAATATTTATAAAGGTCATGGCTTCAGTTAAATATTTTAATAATTCATGGAGTTTGTTCTCTTTCACTTTTCTCACAGTTGCCTGAAACCTTACCATCCAGTCCCTCCATTATATGAAGGTCTCATTCCAAATGGCTTCTGTCTAATCAGCGTAAGATGAACAGATATTAAAATTGGATTTCTTTTTCTTCTCAACACATACACACAGAAGCACGACTGAGTGCTCTAAAATACAGCTACTTTATGTTATGAAATCTTTCCAACCAATAGCTTCAGTATCATTGGATATGATTGTGTATTTGATCATTAAAACCAAGATACACTGAAAGCAATGTATTTATCTTATAATTCAAGTTCGATAAAGGCCTCTGTGGAAGAATTCTCATTTTGCTGATGTGATTTACACCCTTTACAATATGTTTTCACGTTCACATTGATTGAAAGTACATTGTTTGGACTAAAACTGGCAAAAACACAGCACTTATAAAGGCATGTGTGAGTGCTTTGTGTGATGAACACATAGCAAACACAGCCGCTTCAGATGCCCTCCTAAGCACGGCTCCAACCCACGATGTAAACTATAGATCTCCATAAATGCGAGATGTTTACTCTTTCCATTTAAGCTGCGTGTCAAAGTTGCTCCACTGTCTCAGGCTGCTACAAACCCTGCAGATGCTGATGCTTCTATCACAACCGCTTCAGATGCGCGTCTACCGGCTCAACCTCAAAAACGTGCAACGCGGGCGAGATTAGAAGTGACAGACATTCATAAAATTTGTGTCATTGAAAGTGTCACACGTTACCCTAACCTTACACTTTTGTACGGCGTAGCTGGCGCTGCTTGTATGTCACAACTGAAACTCTTGTTAACAGATTAATGTGACAGATTAGTACAGCTACCCTGCTCTTTAATCCAGTAATCCTGCATCAAAGGGTCATGAAGAACCTTTTTTTTCTGCTGTAGTGAAAAGGGGGAGATGAAAGGAGGGGAAGAATGAAGGAGGGATAGGGAAGGATGGTCATGGAAACACATGCATGCACATAACACGCGCATAAATGCTTTAAAAAACAGTGCACACAAACCACACTCTCTAAGAACTAAGCAAGGAAAAAAAAAAAAAAAAAAAACTTCCTTAAATGTTGCCATTTCTCATCCTTCACTGCTTAGCCTCTTTTTTTTGACACAGGCACACGATTTAAGACACACAGTCTCTTTGTGTACATGTCTCCTGCCTCCTAAGGCTGTTTTGAGCCCTATTTCATGCTGACAGGCATTATAGAAACATATGCTAACAGGGCTAATTCCCCAAGGCAGCATCACATTTTATGACGCCAGAGGCAGAAGGTTGATCTGGCTGGATGGCTGGTGTATGTGCAAAGGCACACATGAACACACAGACACACAGACACACACAAACATGCTCGCATATTCAGCAATCTTCATTTCCTTCACATTCAACTTGTAAATAATACCAAGAATGTTTCCATTTAGATTTTTTGAAATTAGTTTTTTTTTTTTTTTATTCTGAAAAACACTTCAACTTCAAACTTTCTTGACTTCAAATCAAAGTCCTTTCAAGGAGAAGAATGGAAACAGACATAATGTGGCTCTGTAATGTATGATAAATTGAATTGGCTCCTGCTACAATACATTCAAAGATGGGGCCTAGTGCATGAAAAGGACTATTCAGAACATGAGGTTTGGCATAAAGTGGTTGCCCTTGATGTTTCAATGCTAAAATTTACACTTACTGCTTTTAGATTGTTTGAGGGAGTCGGGATTTTTTTGTGTGTCACTGGGTTTGAGGCTGAGTGCGAGGAAGCTTAAAAAAAAAAAAAAAAAAAATTCCCATTGCATCAAAGAGCATGAACCGAATGAACCTGTAAATCATATACTAATAATGTGGTTCTTGGTTGATTGTTCACCATTATCTAAAGGAGGACAATTTGCTTATATTGACGGATAATGCTCGTGTTCAGGTTAGACCTGAAAAGGGAAGGCGTCATTTTGCAAATTGAAAAGCCAACAATAGTGTGCCCCCTCATTAACGCATGCACAGAGGCATGTACAACCCATGCGAGGGTCCAGATAATCAGCAGACACACTTCCCTGTCTGTCAGCTTCCCTCTCTCACTGCCTTTCCCCTCTCTCCACTCGCCCATACCTTTCTGTCTGTCCATCCTTCTTGAAGTGCAAGGCTCTTTTGTTGATTTTCAGAGCAGCAATTTGGCCCCAGCGAGGGGGCACAGACAAGTAAAATTCTGCTTTGATGACTCTAAATGGAGAGATTATCCAAATGAAAAGCAATTATCCAAACCCCACCCATCCCTCTACCCTTCAATATCTCTCTGTGCCTTTCTTTACACCCAGCGCTCTCGCTTCAACATCTCAGCCCATTCATCGTATTCACTATTTGATTCCACCTGTGCTCTCTTTTTTTTTTTACCTCTTTTCTGCTTCCTCATAATGTTCTCCTCCCTTCATCATCTCAACCTTTTATTCCCTCTTCTTTAACCTTCTCTTTTATCATCCCTCCCTGTCCTTTTCCTCCTATCCTTTATTCTTCTCCCTTTTCCCATTCCGTCTGCTCTCTTCACTTCTTCTCTCCTCTGCACCATTAAACTGAACCGATCACAAAGGCCCTCTAATAAAATGAACACTGATAAACATCCTATTTCTATTTTGAGGTTAGCAACGACTGCTAATTGGTTACAAACTGAACATGAATGGGTTTTTGAGAGAGGAAGCTAACCTGGACCAACAATTTACCCAATTTAAAAGAGCTGCTTTAAAGTAGAACTCTGTTGGCTGGAGCGTACGACGGGCAATGTGTCTTGTTGGTTAAGTCTTTTAAGCCAAATGTCTTTGTTATAGTGAGTTCAAATTCATTCCATGACCTTTGCTGCATGACTTGCCTCACTGCCTCCCCCTTGTCTTTGCTGCCACTCACCACCGTGTTCACTCTAATGAAGCAGAAAAGTCAGAAGCTTTACAATACAACACCCAGAAACCGCTGGAGTCATCCTCAGTCCGGCTCCGCAGCAGCTGATAGACAGTGAATAATGGGGACTGGCGTACCGACACACACACACGCATAGACACACACGCACGCAAGCACACAAACTAACCTCGCTGTCACAACAGTCGGCACAGAACAGAGGGCGAATCTCAAGTTACGGGGTCGCTCGGTCTCATTTGTCTTTTTTTTCTTTCTACTCTCTCTCATCTCTCTCTCTCTGTGCATCTCTCGAGCCCCCATCCCACCCAACCCCACCCCACCCGGTCCCTCTCTCACAAATACATTTACAATGACATGACACCTTTATAATAATCTTTTGTTTTCCCTCCAATGTTCCAGCACACCAGAGATCTAAAGTGTGGGTTTCATGCTGTGTTCTTTCCACCGCCTCTGCCAGTCAGCCAAACTTTTTGGCTGTGTTCCCTTTGGCAGCAGAACGGGATGTGTTTACCTCAGACCCAGCCAGGGCAGGATTTCCCCACGGGGGAAAATAACACCAAAAACACCTCTGCTCTGCTGTGAATCACTAAACAGAGGTGATACGAACACTTTGTTCCTACTGAGAAGCTAAACTGGACAAACAAAGAACACAACACTAAACTTATTTAGTAATTTGTTTGTGGTAACGTTTGTGGCCAATGAGCGCCTATGGTTTCAGCTTTGGAGAAGCCAAATGGACAAATAATATTTTCGCGTTGATTTTCTTTGGAGGAGGCAATGAACAAAAAGAGCCTAAGGGAAACTTCAACCTGCTGTATCTTACACAAAGTGTGTTCAATACCATGGACAGACACAGACTGAAACTGCCGTTCAGAGACTGCATTACCACTACTCCACTACGCCTCGCAACGGATGAGCAAAATATTGTTTCTTGCAAGCATGATAGCATTTAACAAAGGGCTTTATAGGTCAAAGAGTGGAGGGTGCATGAGAATGCGATATGCTCTCTGAGCCATTCAAACGATCTTGTCTAACGCCTGATCTTGTTTTCCGAGCTGTCTGTCTGTTAATTTAATCTTTGGTCAATGTCACCCAAGGGGACCAATAACGCAACATGGTTTGCTCTGCCTATAATATGACATGCCACACAAGCTGATGTACAGAGGATTTTGAGGGTGACATTAGCGATTTCAAATGCACACGCAGAGACACACGCGTGCGCACACACACACACACACACACACACACACACACACACACACACACACACACCCACACACACACAAACACACACATTCCTTATTCCCATCTCTTTTGATGCAAAATGCCAGCTCCCCTGAACCACAGACACAATTCTCCACGCTCCTTTGGGCTTCTGCTGTCAACTCTCCTGCCAGAGGAGAGAACAGGCCACATCTATCACCAGCCACAAGATGACGTAATGTGGTTCATACCGCAGTAGGAGTTACAAAAGGGTCAGCAGCAGTCTGGAGAAAATCTAAATATCTCTTTCCTGTAAAAATTGTTGTTGACACAATTAGAAAAAAAAATGCTCTAATTTCTCGCTCCCTTTGTTATTGTATTGAATGCATATGCTATTCATGGAAAAAAAATTAAAAATCTGTTAGTCTCCCGGAGCAACAACACATCATGAAGGTGGGAGGATTGCCAGTTGCCAAAGAGCACAAAAGTAAAGGTGGTAGAGAGTTTCTTCATAGAGCATCAGCCCGGAAGATGACATAATGTGTTTCTTGTAATAACGGTTAATGTCATCATACTAGACCTACTTTCAATATTCTTGTGTTTTTTGTTTTTTTTTTACAGAGCAACAGTGCCACTATGTGGCCATTTTAGAATGCAGCAGGTTACATAAGATTTTTAAGACCATGCATTACATCATATGTCTCTATATCTTACATTAATCCTAACTGTAGGCTGTACAGCCCTGTTTGTGCCACATGTTGTGGTAATCATTTATGGGAGAAGACGATTCAGACATAGGAACATTAAAAGGCTGGGTAGCAGTCGCTATATATCAGTGTCACATTGTCGTGTATTAGAGAGAATATTTATGTATGTATACACCCACCTGGATGTTCAGTTTATCATGGATTTATGCACACACACACACACACACACACGCTCTTTACCTAAAATGTCATCCCATTACATCACATCTTTTTGTCAGGTGACTGCAAGGAGCTGTAAGAAGTCATTTTTAAGACTATTATTATGTATCTTACATATGGTTCTATTTGCTCCTATGTGTTACCATTGTCAGAGGTGCCGAGGGTCATTCTTTGTCCACTCCTCTTCTTCCTCAGGGTCATGAGTCTGGCCTGAGAGATCTCTCTGACGATGGAGGACAGGTGGTCTTTGTTGTGTCCGTTGTTTCCTGGAGGAGAGGTCTTGGAGTCTAGATCTCCACTGCCCTGAACCGTGGACTTAGTCTGGGGGAAGTGGAAGTTGATGAGAAACAGTCAGTTGATGAGAACCGTGCGAAAACCATGAGCAATTGTAAAAGTATATACGGTTTGAAAATAATAAGAGAGCTGACACTTTCTCTTATACTTTATTGGAAGTTTATGGCCAGGCATTTTGACATGAGTGAGCACTTTGTTATTTAAACTGGCTAGGGCTGGGGAAGTGATAATAACTAAGTATTCAAACAACAGGATTTGTTTAACTCAGCATACAGTGACAAGGTGGAAGTGCTGGGATGTTCGAGTGTATTTTCCTTTGGTATAGACCGGGCAGATCTAGAAATGTATCAAGTATTTGAGTACTTCAAGTGTTTCCAGTAGTGGGTGCTGCGCACCTTGAGTGCAGGTCACACTAATGTGATATGCTGGTATCAAGTGGAAGTAAAACAATATGCCTCATTATCCTCCTAAATATTAAGCAGTACGTTACTTGAAGCTGATAAATTATGAAATCAATTACTGTTTTTTACTTAACTCACTGTGATGATTGTGTTGAAGCTACGTGTGTGTGTTTTTTTTAACAGTAAAACAAAACTCTAACAACTCATGTATATGTTGCGTCATGACAGTAGCAGGAGAAAGCAACAAAAAAAGTATTTAAATCAAAAGCAAAACAATTATTAACACTAAGGGGCGCTAACAGCTGTGTATCTCTGACGTCTGCAGGTAGCTGGAAATCAGAGTCTGCGGTCTGACTGTGGTACATGAGCAATCTTGTGAGCCCCGAAGTTTCCAAGCTTCCTGTCTCTTTGGTATTCCTCTGCGTATGTGCTGCAGTTGAGGGCAGCGAGGAGTCGAGTCAAGGTTGTAGAGTTTGTATGTGTTTGTACACTGAGCAGTCTCAGCAGTGGGCGCACTATGCTAAGTCCTGGGGGGAGAACATGTCTGCCAGTCACCACCTGCACTGTTTAAAGCTGAACTTTGTCACACAGTTGTTAGGTGAGTTTGTACCACTAGTGGGGATTGTAATGCTTTAATTATACGGCTGACAGTTAGTTTGGAAACATATAAAAGGCGAGTAGGCAGGAGGCAGGAGAAGAGGAGCGAGAGTTATTGTCACTGTTGGACTGGGCACATGGCTATTTCCTGGAGTCAGAATGTGTAAACAGTGTAAACTTGATTTGCAGCGAACTGAAAAAACAAAATACCGGTAGAAAATACTTGGTTGTTCATTTTGTGCCAGCACGGTAAGGTAGACCTACCTACTTCTCCTAATGTAAAGTCTTCTTCCACTTCTTTGGCAAAGGTAGTAAAAACATAACATTAGAACCAGAGTTGAGTTAAACAAAGTGAACGTTGCCACATGTCAGTGATTGATGAAGCAAAACTGTTTGTTTTGCCTGTACAAATGAATTTGTCTCCACTTTAGAGTCATTTGGACGTTAATGGGCTGCTGAGGCCTGTGCTCCAAAATGTAATGTTTCATTTCGCAAAAACGGTGTGAGCACAAATTTTTATTTTGCCTGCACAAATGTGCACAAATAAATACAAATGGTTTTATTGATACCCTCTTCCTATGGGATGCCAACTTCAAAGAGGTACAAACTCACAGTAGACAATGTGCAATTTTGTCCTGTACACATCTTAGTGAAATTACATCTGAATTTTTAGATGAGTGACAGACTGGCTCATTAAGTTTATAATACAATTTTCTGTGTTGAGGCATTCTTCGATATTTATTACTACAGCTGTCTGGGCCCCCACAGTCCTTCAAAGCTGCTGGTAAAGTAACACACACATAACAAGGTGAATATTATCTATCTATAATGATTCTCAGGTTGTTTTAAGCTGTTCCTCCAACAATGCATGTAAAAAAAAAAAAAGGTCTGGCATTGTGCGTTGTGTAGATGTGCACAAAGCTGCACCGCTGCTGAAAAATCCTGGTGGAAACACTGTTCTCAGCTCCACTTTAAGGGTTTGTAAAATATTAAATTTAATAATCTAAATAATTCATGCAAAAGGCATGTAATTCTTACATTTCCATTTTGCTTGGAGAATCTGTAGATGGGTGGAAGAGAGTAAGCTTTCATTCTGTAGACAAAACAGACAAAAAGATGTCACTCACATGAATACATGATATGTGTTAAGTGTCTGCCCTACAACACTGATCCATGAACACATGCGGCTGAAATTAACCATGAATTGCTTAATATTTGATAATGAGTGCAGATACTGAACCCAGTCCAAACTAAGTTAGTGGGGTAAGTTGCCCCCAGTGGCCCCTCATATTTGCAAATTTTGCAATGGCATCTCTAAGCCCCCTTAAACCTCCCATAAAGACACTATACAGTGCACTGCTGTTGCCCCAAACCCCCCTAAGTGGGGCCCCTGATGATGTGTGCTGTAGCTAAATGAACCAAACAATAAAATGACAATAAAAACATAAAATGATGCCTCCCTGTATCATTCAAAGACATTCTGACATTAAGTTAAAGCTGTAAATCACTTTGCAATTTCTATCAAGATGTCAGCGTCTTCAGACGTGTTACAACAGTATATCTTCTGTAGTGCGGTGCTTACCCATTGACCCTCCTTGTCCCTCTTGGTTTGGTGAAGAGTAGGTCACTGTAGGACAGCTTCTTAAACTTTTCTCTTCCCACAGCCACATACAGCTGACCGCTCTCCAGCTGAGTCCCGGCAGTCAGCTGGTGGCCTTCGTCGGTGTAGAGACTAGAGCACACAAAGAGAGCCAAAAGCCCCACGGTTTCCATCATGTGTTTATACCAGTTACGAGCATATTATTGTGTCTATGTGTGTGTGTGTGTGTATCACATTCAACAAGTAATTTTTTGTTTTCATTTATACACAAGTTTATGCATCAAGGTACGAGAAAACCTAATGAGATCATCTGCTGGAATGGAAGAAGATGTGTTGCAAAGCTGAAACTTCTGCCATGTACTGCTCTTGATTTATTTTGTACAACAGACATTAAATCTTCATGTCGGGGGGCACAGTGCACATGTCGAGTGTGTGCACTTCTTTAGGTGGTACCTTCGAACACCTCCCAGGACTCTCAAACCCATCTTCTCTGTGATCATCTCTAGTATCTTGTCAAACTGGCCCAGCATCCTCTGGTGGATCAGCAGCCTCATCGCGGGGTTTAAGACATCGCCATTTGCTACCACGCTAAGTGAAGAAAACACTTATGATGGTTGGCAGTTACACTATTGTATACAGAAAACACAGCGTATATAAGCGAATCTAAAAACTCTGTAGGCAAAATTAAAAGGTCAGGATTGTGGTAAAATGGTTAGTG
This sequence comes from Seriola dumerili, assembly GCF_002260705.1. Taxonomy (NCBI): domain Eukaryota; kingdom Metazoa; phylum Chordata; class Actinopteri; order Carangiformes; family Carangidae; genus Seriola; species Seriola dumerili. Next base: position 8,457,151 of record NW_019174446.1, on the reverse strand, counting down.
TGAAATATGGGAACCTGAACTTACAATATCGTACATGGCTCCTTGATGGGTTTCAGGAACCGAGCTGACACAATGATTCGATTCTGTGGCAGCGGTTTGGCCTGAAAAAGAAGGATAAGAAAGATAAATAAATACGTCATGAACCTATGGACGCTTATAAAGTTTGTTAGCAGATCAGTATGCCCTGCTGGGATTTAAGGACAGCTCTTGTTTCCCAGTGGAGGCTCAGAAAAACAGACCTGTGCGAACGTTTAGGGACTTTTGCTTTAGGGACTGATGCTAACACTGGAGTCAATATTGATATTCCAGTTGGTAAGGACAACATTTAAGCTCATTTCAGCTCCTAAATATAGCTGCCCATGACAAGGCAGTCAACAGGGCTGATACTGTACATCCTTTAGAGGTAGAGGTGCTTGAACAATCGGAGGGGCAAAGGTTGGCAGCAGTTTGATGTGGCGTTATTTCTTTATTGTAAAAAATATGTATATTCTTCTTGAAATCCATCCGCTCTTTTTTGGGGTATTTTTTTTTCTGTCCTTTTGCTGCAAAAAGTGTCAGTTAACAGTACAAGAAAACAGTCTTGTTTGACATCAAAAGCTTTTACCCCTAAAGCCAAAGAGAAAGAGCTATTGTAATCGCTGAAAGAATCTGTCTCTCATCTCTGTGACAGCGAAAGCCTGATCTCTCTGAGATCCTTTGAGGTTGTGAGGTTGCAAAGACTGAGCTCTGCAGGTCCTCTCCCATAACACCTGGTAACCCACTGTGACTCCAAGACTGAGATTTGGATCCTATGAGAGAAAGAGATAAGGGAGGAGGCATGTTAAAAGTCCTCTGAGGGCTCTGTGAGAGCGCCCTGGTAACAGAGGTGTGAAGGTCAGAAGTAGAATTTAAAAAATAAAAAAGCTTAAAAAACACAAGGTGTTGGACATATTCAGAGGTACGCCAGTGACCGTGCATAAGGCCAGGCTCTTGTGATAGAGCTTAAGCCCCATGTCTCCGGCTTTAAACTGCACAAATAACACAGATCAGAAAACATTCAAATGCATTTTAATTCACATATTTGCTAAAATAATCAAAACCCGAAAACACTGCCAGTTAAAAAAAAATAGAACTGCACTTCCATTTTAACCTTTTACCTTTAATGTAAGCTCCAAAGCACGAAGAGTAGCGTAAACCACACAGCTGGTAACCAGGAACAAACAGAAACAAGCAGGGGCAAGGCATGAATCAGTCCCCTGGGAGCTATTATAAGTACCGGGTTTGTTTTTCTATCGGCGGTGATTATTTTTTATTTTTTATTTTTTATTTTTTTATCAACACGTGATCTTTTATCATAAAGTGGGAAAAAGCCCACTCAGCTCCCATTTGGCAAACAACACCACTAATGCTGAGCATACACAGCTTTAATAAGTCAAATCAAACCTATAGCACCGTTATCAGGAAACCAAGACCAAGGGAACACCTTTCACTTTTAATACATCTCACTCGATTCCATCGACAGAGTGCAGCCGGTAGATTCAGCAAAGTTAATGAATCTACCGGCTTTATTTCTGATGTAAGGATTTTGCGTATAACAAGGTTCTGCAGTTTGCCTGCTGGTGGAAATCACTATGACCAATTTTCAGCTCACTTAAATACTCAACTGGTGCACTTACATCTGTTTACGAAAAGCAGAAGGTCTGAGCACTGCTTGAAGTGGGTCCTCGAAAGCAAATCCAATCAAACACAGAGTGACAAAAACACTAATTTCAAGGTGGAAAGGGAAATGTAATAACAAGAGTAGGGTCTATTGTGATATATTGAAGGTGCATCCCGCGGAGCTACGGTCAAAACGAGTCACACACAGATTGGTTCATTGAAGGTAGTGACCTTCCAGCTTCATTAGTTCAACCCAAAATCAATACGAACAAAAAAAAACAAAAAAAAACAAAAACAAAAAACAAAAAAAAACTTGCCAAGCATCCAGACCGCTAAGAGTTCTCTTCATTATCGACACAATCAGCCAGGTTAAGTGGGGCAGGCCAGGAGGAAGCAGGGTCCTTGTAAACTAAAGGGGTTCTTTTTATGCTCGCCAATCACGGCAGCAACAGCAAGTCCTCGAGGTCTCTGTGATGAAAAAAAGCTTCTTGCTGGTAGGTGATAAGACAAAATCAAGAGCACAGAGAGAAATTCCTGATTCTCTTTTGAATGATTAACATGTTACAGTGGAGAGAGAGAGAGAGAGAGAGAGAGAGAGAGAGAGAGAGAGAGGTGGGATGCACATACAGCAAATGATTCGGAGGCTCTGACCTCAAGGCCGGACATGAAAGTACAGGGTATCCTGACAAAGACTTTTGACCCCTTGTTCTCTTTGGCTAAAGTTAGTATGTCAAAATTTTCCACCGATTTGTTTTTGCCATACTGTCCCCATGAGAGAGCAGAGTTAATAAGGTTTGGTATATTAAGTGTATTACACTTCCAGAGAATAAACTTTATCATTAAAAAAAAAACTCAACTCTCATTTGGAAAGAGGACCTCGCAGTTGACTTTGAAAAGAGATGAACCTGACTTTAAGCCGCTCTTGTTTTGGCTGTGACTTCATAGCTAGTGATTAAAGATGCATTGATCGGAGGGATGATTATGAACCATAAGTTAATAATTCATGGCCACTGAGACAACAACAAAGTGATTCTTCACAGAGAACAATGGGGAGGAATGCTGAACATTACACCTTGCTTAAATGATCTTTCTAAAACCTTTACACTGTGGGTGGGGGCAAGAGCGCAGAGGTGATCTTCCCAAATCCTCATGTATCTTGCATTTAGTGGCAGTTTCAAATGTTGAAGAGTTGGATTGAGTAAGGATATTGTAACTGAAACCCTGCCACGAAAACATAGCCGCTGAAGTGTTTCATTAATCTCCAAAACTAAATTTAAACTAAATGCAATAAAATAAACACAGTTAAAACAATGTGTCTGTGATGAAGGTATACATTGTCATGCGGTTGCTGAACCGTCACAGAGCTTATACGACTAGAAATTAAGAAATATGAAATTGAGGAATATGTTCCAATGTGTGTTTTTCAACTAAAGGATCTAGTGCAGATAAAGATCCACCGCACTCCAGGACTATCTGGATGACTGACAAGACTATGTAAATTATGTAAACAGGTTCCATCTCTGCCGATTGTGTTCAAATGATGCCAAAGATCAGAACGATTGGGAATTGCAGGCACAGCTATGGCTGCTGCGTACTCGCCCTTCTTGCACAACACAGCCTCAGAATATCTTGAGCCCAGGCATTTTGTGGCATTCAACAGGAACTTACCTTTTCCCAACTGACTTCATAACAGGAAGAAATTTCAGAAAAACTGAAAGAAGGCAGGACTTTTCTCCTTACCTGCATTGGAAGAGTCTGCAGCATCCTCCTCTTTCTAGAGCCAATCTGTTGGTAACTGCAGATAAATGATAAAGTGAAGTTGAGTTAATCATTCACAGCACACTGATAAAAATGATTCATGCTCTCATCAGCTAAAGCAGAATATTTATTGTGTAGTTCTTTGTTTTAAACATATTTATTGGAATTAAATGTGAACAGTTTTGGTGAATATAATATTCATGTATTTATCATCTGTTGCATTCAAACACATTTTTCACAGGGGTACAGTCGGACGATGAAAACGGAAGTACATCATATATTCAGGATGTACAGGTACAGTACAGTAACCTGTATCTTTCCCCTGGGCCTGTCTATTTAAAACAAAACACTTATGTCAAAGAACATGATAAAAGTAAACAAACTTCATGTCTCCAGAATACCTCCCCACTGTATTCTATGAATAACTGACTGCACAAATCTCATTACCTGCCGTATCTGTAAGCCCACCTTTTTTTAGGCCAGGGCAGAGCACACTTCTCTACAGTGCTGAGCTCATCTGCCTCATGCTGTGACTCTGTCCACTCACATAAATTTGAAGACCATGACTCCTCAACAGGTCTGACTGTAAGTGACTCATTTTATATAGGCCTGTTGTATGAAGGCCTAGACGGTGGCTGATTGACAACATTGACTGTGGAACGAAGTTAGAGTGTGCAATATATTTCAGCTGAGATTTTAATTAGGCTACTTACAATTAACAGTAATTACAACTGACCGACATGCTCTCCTGCAGGCTAGAATAACCCACACCTGTCTTAAAACTGAACAGGCAGGTGTGTCATGGAGCAGTATTTACGCATTGATGCATTATTGTTAAGTTTTTGAGAAAACCCATTTGAAAGTAGTTACTGTAGTTATGTCTTACTCCAGCTTTTTGAATCTCTCCCTCCCAGCAGCGACGTACTGCTCCCCGCTATGCAGGCTCTCCATACAGTCCACCTTGTGGCCTCCTCTCGGTGTGTAGATGTTTCTCACCGCTCCAAACGGGGCTTTTATCCCACCGGTCACCTCTCTCAGCAAAGTCTCAAAGTTGGACACCCTCTTGTGGTTGATCACTATCCGACGAGCCTCATAGTACGGATCGCCGTTCCGGAACATGAAAATGTTCTTCACGACCGGCTGTGACAGAAAGTTTGGCTTCTCCGAGCTCATCCTTGTGCGTAATCGACAGGCTGGCGCGCGACGGAGAGAGGTCTTTGTTATAATAATCTCACAACAGGTTGATCCCAACTGCAAGACAAAAGCTTATTGGCCATTATAATGACATCAGAGCTGGCCCATCCCGGCCAAATGTTTCAGGGGTTGAGTGGTGCTGAACGCGGCGCGCAGATCTTCAAGGAGGTCGGCGTTTTGGATAGAAAAGCGTCCGGGACCAGGTGCTACTCACGGATTAAAGAGGAGGTAAATGGACCCACGTGCATGTAACTGCTGTTGTGATCCAGCGTTAAAACTGTCAACTATCCACAAGTTTTGCAGAATCTCAACCCGCGTGCAAAGGAAAACGGTGCGGAGTTGTACGCTTCGTGTGCGCGCGATACGCAGCAGGTGATGGTGAAAGCCAAATGGGTCTGTGTAGTTTCCCCCCACGATGTAAGGCTGAGCATCATGGGAGCTCATCTGTTGGGATGTATCTATGGGAACACGCCGCTGTTCTCTCACCGATTACCAGGGACCTCACACAGTCGTAATCAGCATGTTGTCAATCATTAACCGATGAGGGGAAAACAGACTTATTTGATTAAATGCAGATTATCACTGTGCGGGAAACATACGCAAAAATGAACGACGACCTTTGTGAGAGGAGACAAGACAGTAAACATGAAACACTTAAAAGGTGTAAAACTCTCCAACGCTCATGTGAGAAAGTTAATTGGGCATCAAGAGACCAATTGGAAAGTCGGGTTGCCGGTGACATCCCGAAAGTGGGACAAAAAACATGTTTGTTTTGTGTACTACAATGGTGTTGCACAACAACAGGGACATCTGTACTCCATGTCCTTTTGCACATTATTGTCAAGTGGCACGTTTCATGCTCAGCCAATTAAAAGCCAGAGGAATTCATTATATAAATGTCCGGATTAAATAGTAGTATAGTAGTAATAGTGTAGTAGTAGTAGTAGTAGTAGTATATTTATAGCAGTATTACTTAATTCTTCAATCCAAATTTTTGTAAAGGCATACAAAGATTTCCCCCACTATATACTATACTGAAACACTATATGTTGGGATATTTATCTATACTCCTACAGCTACCACAGCCCACAGTTTGATGTGTGTGAGTTTTGTCAGCTGCTGTATGGAGCCAGAGGTAAAACCTCTCCTTACTCTTTTTCCCCTCCTCCTTCACCTTATTGTACAGGACCTCTTTCATCAGCAGCAGCAATCGGCCTGAGAATTACTGCTCCACTGGGGCGCAGCCTACTTGGTGGCCATGCCAACGATAAGGTCAGCAGGGGCCAAATGAACTTAATGTAATATAATAGATATACAGTGGGGACTGTGGTCTCAGACTTTTGGACCCCACTGTATATAGTAGATGTAATATAATATAAAATGTATATAATATGCATTAATTATTGCTCTCTGGCTTACTGTCACATAAAGCAGTTCTGCCCAGCAACAGAGTCGCTTATAGGCCTACTGCAAAGGTGCACCCCACTCTATGCATGACCATACTACTGTAGAGTCTAACTACTGTATACACTTCTTTAGATGCAATTCACTCTTGAAGCCACCTGATGGTGCTATAGTATATGATGTGGATTATAATTTTATTAATCAGACTAATTATTTAAATATTGAACAAATTCTCAAATCTTACAAAATGTGTGAATACATGAGAAAACTTGCCATTACCTATGTTATGTACAAGTTGCATTCATGCTTTTAAAGGGGCGGATTTAAAGACACACATCTGAAAAGACATCAATGAACAGAAGGCTACTGATGAAGCTAAACTAATGTATATATTTTATTGTGTTTTTATGGTGTGTAGCCTTGGAGTCGAGAGTGACAGGAGACATGGGGGTATAAAGGTTTAGATGTGACAACGTGCTCAGACTAGGTTCAAGTGTTATCACGGGATTTCGTTCTTATATACAATATGTGTTGTTCAGTTTGAAGATTTCAGTTCAGTTGCTAGCTGATTGTATGTGACTTTATGTGCAGTTTTTGATATGTTTTAAAATGTAAATTTTTCTTTTTTTCTATAGGGCTTTTAATCATCCCACAGTAGAAAGGACATGAAGTGAGGATTTTAGAATTTGTTCACATTGAGCTCTCACTTTCCACCTTGTGCCAAAGAGGTGTTCTCTTCATGGACTAAGGCATCTGGGGAGCTGTATGAACATGGCAACTGTGGCGATGGTGTGATGATGAATGATGTGATTACACAGAGTGAGACGCAGTGCCTTTGTTTCACCAGCAGAAGGCAGTGTGCAACAAAAAACAGCTCACACTTGACCGTCCCACACAATTGAGAAATAAGTTTGAACCTTAGCTCTCCTGCTGTCCTATCTCTTTCTCTAAACACATGCCTATCACTACCCAGAGTATCCAGTGATCACTATATCAATCATCTGCTCTTTCATTCTCAGTATTGAGGATCCAGAGATATTTCAGTCAAAGCCGGTGCTTCCGATGTTAATGGTGTGCATTCTCTTTTGCACAATGCCAAGATAAAGCCAAAATCACAAATACAAATAAGAAAATGCCTTTCCCTTCCCCTTCTCCTTGTGTATATCCTTTCAGTCTCAACACCAGTGGCAAGACATGAAATTATACATAATTGCTGTTGGTTATTGGATGTGATAATGGCACCTTTTAAACTCTATCCTTGCATGGCCACCAAAATTGCTTTGCAATTGTCCCAGCTTCACAACATTTGGGAAACCACACAGCAAAAATCTGTCACAGCTCTTTGCGAGTGTGAACGAACAGAGGTAAGGTGACATCAGCAAACGCACATTTAGGTTTATTAAGAACCCCCCACCCCACTCAACCCCACCCCGCCCATCAACAGGTTTACTGCCACACACCGACAATGGGGTTGTAGACTCAGTTGTAAAGTAACATATTCAACAATATTTACTCTGTGAATGTAGCTTAATGCTAATGTGACATTTTCAGCTTATCTCTCATCTCTTCTACTGTAACGCTGCCGTGTGCCAATGTTAGAGGCTTGTTGAGTGGGTAATTGTTGTGGAATACAAATGTGATGGAGAAAAAAAAAACGTTTTATTTACGTTTGGAAACCTTATCATTAAAAGGAATGTGAATAAAAATTGAACTACAAATAAAATGTATTTGTTGCTGCAATAACTCCCTCTCCCCAGCTGCAGTGTGCACAGGGACAAATGGTGTGGAGATCATGTGCTTGGTCAGGGATGAAATAGGGGAAAATGACAGAGATGACACACACATTTTATCCACAAAGTATTTCTGCCTTTTCCTGTGACAAAATAACCTATAATAAGTAACTACTGAATAAACCCACAAATATAGAACTACACCTACATGCACAACGGGAGGCTAGACTGCCCTGTCCTCAGTAAATATGACTGATTGCTTTTTGCAACAGGTCAATAGTGAATAAACCTTGTGTATATAAAAAAAAAAAAAAAAAAAATCTAACTCAAGTGTGGTGGTCAGAGCAGCTACTGTTGAGAACAAATGTCAATATATCCCAAAGCTTTTTAGACAGCAATCATCCTCAGATGTTGTCTGCTGAGGATATTGGCTCTTATGTGTGTGTGTGTGTGTGTGTGGACTGTCCCTGAGACAGTTTGTTTTGACTCTCCGGTTTCTGTAATGAACACTGTTGATTCAGGGTCATGCTGACCATTCTTGAAGAATCTCACAACAATTATAGGCACTCCTGATCTTGTTAGGGCTGTGCTGATGTTTCCTTATCTGTGCTCTATGTATTTAGGTAGTGGACGTGCACATTGATCTGTTTGGAGGCTCGACAACCAATGTCTCATTTTGGAATATTGAAGCAAACATTATGAGGGATCATTATTTATTATTGACTTTATTCATTTTGTCACTGCAAGCGTTAAAGAGGAACCCTGACATTTCTGCTGCTTATGATTAACAGACTAATATGTTTCTACAGCTGCTAGAGAAAACCGTGAAAATGCAGCCACTGGGAAAGTACACCATTTTTTTAATGGTGTAAGGGCAATGGTAGAATGTGATTGAATGTAAGTGATATGTCATTTAATTTCACAATATTAGCTTTGTTTATTTGTATCTAATTAAACAGTGAGGAGTAGTGTACAGTGACTCAGCAAGATGAATCATGTGATCATAGAAAATGTTAAAACTTCATGCAATTGCCAAAATGTAAGCACAGTGATGAAATGTACCGATATTCCCAGGAACAACAACTGGTATTTTTATTTTAATCTTTTTGGCTAAATGACTTGATGCCAAAAATGCAAGGAGGCAGTTTTGACCTTCCATAAAAACCAGTGGAGTGCTACAGAGAAAGGGCTTGAAAGTGGCACAGAGAATATTAATTTAATTATAATATAAAACAGAGCAAGAAAGGGGGTTGGCGGATTGTGCATTTTAAATGTAATAATTGAATTCATCGTACTTTATTTGACAGTACAAAACAATGTCATACACCACAAGGCACAGTACAGCAGCACAGGCATACAATTTGGGACATAATTAACCCTTCAGTTTGTTACATGTACCACAAGGTGAGAAGGGTTTTATAGTTTCTGATCAAACAGAAAGAGTTTATATGGATTTTCCATGTAATTCTCGTCAAGATCATTAAGGCTAATATGTATCAACTTCACAGTAACAAAGCAATAATCTCCATATACTGTATTATCTTGTTGGTCTTGTTATTAAATATCATACAATACAATACAATACAAGCCCCTCTACATTACATTTACTTACACAGATATATAACTTTAATTACTTCATATATTACATTACACACTATTCATTTGCAGTTCAATAAAAAGCAGCGTTTTAAACAGTCTTGAAATACTGAATAAGAGTCTGTAAACGGTAAAATTAAAGCTTTATGCTTTCTGGAGGAAATGTGACAGTCGTAGCTTCCTAATCACAACCTGAAACTCTGAGGGGGAGGGGAAAAAAAAACAGGCAACAAATCTCCAATTATATAAAAATAAAAGGAAAATTTGCATTGGCACTATTTTGTTATAATGGGGAAGGAAGATAAACCTGGTATGATAAAGTTAACAATCAAGTGGTCTACTGATTAAATAAAGTAAATAAAATATTCTCATATGAGGACGTGATATCTCAATTTCTGAGTTCATTTTCGTCTTTGGTTGATTAAATCAGCAGCCTGGCTGATGATGCTGTGTTTTCAGTGTAGAAGCTGAGTGGAGTTTTTGTTCACTTATTAGGTTGAAAGGGCTCCGGGGCTCCAGCTGTTTCAAACTATTTCAGTCTGATTATGTGCACCTCAGAAATTTTAAACTGTATCAGTGACAGTTCAGTTCCAGTGTGTTTTTTTTTTTTTTTTTAATTTTAGGACCCACGTAATTATCTTTTAAAAGGATTGTGTTTCTGTTTGTCCATCCAATGCAACTAAATGCAGGGACACAGCAAGAGGAAGTGACTTTTATTTTCAGACAATCAATTCTATTGATTTGTAACTGATGAGTCCTTTGTGTTTATGAAAAAAAAATGGAGCCAGACATGGTTTTAATTTATTCAAATGATGTCATTTTGGTCTACTGATGTAACAGCCGTTCTTTCCTTTAAATTATTTTGATGTAAACAAAAGTAAGTGTCTTTTTTTTCAAAGCCTACAGAAGTCTGTGACATAACATCATAACAGTCTTTAAGAAGAGCAAGTGAATAAATAATTACACAAACGAAAAATGGACTGGGATTCAGTAACACGTATGGCATTCAGTAGATGTCTGCTCAGTCTTAATCCAGAATAACTATATGAAGATAATTTAAAAAAAATAAAAAGCTGTCTACTGCTAATGTCATTAACTAATCAAACATAATCAAAAATGAAATAAAACAAAACTTCCTATTGTTATGTGTAGCACCTCAACGTCTACGCCTCATGTACATTAACAAAATTGTAGTCTAAGTTCTCACCCCCAAGAAATGCCATGGTGAACCGGTCTGTATCCTTCCACACCTGTTGCTTTCACTGCTCCTTGTTATGAATGGGTAATACAAGAAAATCTAAGAATGGGTTTCACACTGTTACAAGAGCAAAGTGAAGCTAACCAACAGGCTAGAAGTTACACGGCATGCCTTCAAGGTGACATTTTTTTTTTATTTCCTATTTATGGAAGTAGCAGGCTGAAACACCACATGACCTGTTTGACTGAATCCCATTCACCAGTGTCGACACAATGGTGGAGAGGGTCAATGCACAGCTTCACACATCCACTGTTGAAATTAAAGAACACTACATTTTCTATGGGTTTTTTTTTTTCTTTTTTTTCCTTCGGCACTTTTAAACAGCTCCCACCACAACCACCACCACCATCACCACTGATCAATTTAAATGGCTGTTTCTCTCTTCCTCTTAGCTCTTCAGGCCTTTGCTGTGCATGCATTCATCCACCCAATGTCCATACTCTCATTTTCTCTCTCTCACTCTTTCTCTCTATCACTCTCTTTCTCTCTCTCTCTCTGTAGGTCTCAGACCACCAACCAGTGATGCAGCTGTGGGAAAAAAAAAAAAAAAAATATGCCCATGAAATCAAACAAGGACTATCCTACGGCACAGTCATAAAGGTTAATTTAATTTCAATGGGATAGTAGTCAGAGGAATATTAAATATGCATATTTGTGTAAAACCAGCAGAGATGTGATGTTTAAGATTATAATAAATCATGTTCGAGTCAACGCTTACAGTGAACTGCCGAACCTCCCCGTTGTCGACCAAATGATGCTCTGTCTCCGGGGTGATGGCATAAGCCAGCCTCTGTTACAGCAGAGAGAAAGAAGAGAACAGAACACTGTACTTGATCTTAAATGAGAGGGCTCCATCATGACATAGGGAACCAAACATGAGAACAAACAAAGATTAACCTTTATGTGAATCATTTCACCTCATTTTGGCTGCCAAGAAGACGTAGCTCAGACTTACATCGCAAAACTTTCCAGGCAGAGTGCAGAGTTTGTAGATGGCATAGAGAGGCACCATGGACATTGAGGAGATGGCCAGACACCACCCCACCATGTTGGCCCACGGAGGAAACATGTAGGAGCCGTAGTTCGGAGGGTTGAACGTGGCAAAACTCACCACCACCATAAACTATGGGAGGAAATGTTATGAATACGAAGCACTTGAAAAGCCATCTGTTCAAAGGGAAAGCAAATTAAGTCATATGATTTGCATAGCGCGGCGTGGGATGAGTGCGTGATGGACGCCACGCCGAGTGTTCATTCATTCTGTGGTTGTGGAACAGTGGAGAAGCTTCCTCCCTCAAATCAGAGGTTCAAGAGAATTTTCTTGAGTGTTCTCCTTTACTTATCTTGAGAGTGTAGTTCAGGCATTAGGTAAGAATGCCCTCTATGATGTGTCTCCTTTTGCACCAGAGTTATAGCTGTGTTATATAGGGGTTATATACCTCAGGTGCCCTGGGAGCAATTGAGGAGCAGGAGGTCTGGTTTACTTAACTCGCGTTCTCTATGAACTTGACCTGAATAAGCAGCCAGGGCTGTCGGTAGAAAGATGGTTTGGGGTCAACGTGAGATAATTGGTGATTTTTTTTTTGGTTTAAAATCACAGTCTCGATTCAATCTCATTTATCCTGCTATACTACATTATTTATCTTTTGTAATTTTTTAGTATTTGATATTTTCAGTTTGCATTTCTTTTGTACTGTCCAATTTGCTGCTGTAAAACTGCATCTTATCTTATCTTATCTTATTCTATCTTATCCTATCTTATCTTAACTCTCTCTTGTGAGGGTTCAAAAAGTAGGACTCACCAGGAGGAAGCAGGGGCTGACAAACTTCCAGCACAGCCTCCAGTACCTGCCTGGTCGCTGGCCAATCATCTCCTCAATGTCATCACTGAAACGATCCACTCCTGAAACACATGGAAATATTCACATCTCTTCTGCTTGGTATGTTTCCAGCAGAGGATATCAAGTACTTAAATATATACACATTTTGAATGTGGCCCCTATTCATAGGTTTAAAAAAGTTCCCCATACAGAAACCAATAGATGATTATAATGCAATCAACAATTTAAAATTTGCAGAAACTTAAGTCACTCTGCGGTTGTAATAAGCTTCTGTAGCATTTGTACCATATCACCATTTTCCTTTCTCTCTTAAAACTGGCTCTACATTTTCTCTTGTGCCCTCCTGCCTAGAGGGCAGCTCTCACTGCAGAGGAAAATATCCAGACTGACGAGCAGGTATTCAGCACAGCTAAATGTACTTCTGTAGTGGACAGCAGAACGAAAGACCACAGTGGCCAGGGGTCAAGGGTTCCTGTCACAGTTAAGAGGAAGGGGAAAAAGGCCCAGTGAAGCCTTAGGCTTGATTTATCTGCCTTGCCAAGGTCGGGACCCACCAAAGTGGGGCAATATGCTGACCCCCTACTGCCTGCGGCCTGGTTAGTATTTAGCCCTTTATGGATCTCTCCACAGTCAGGTTCAGGAGACATGAGACAAGAAACTCAATACAGAAGTTCAGGTCAACTGTTTTCCCTGACCTTTTAGATTGCCTTTATAATAGTTTGTGCCGGCTGATGTTTCAGAATTGAGGTCAGGTTTTCACACGCAATGACATTTTTTTTTCCGCTAGTGGTGCAGAGGGTGAAAATATATGCAAAGATAAACATCTGTCAGTAACGCAATTGGTCTTCAGCCATTAATTTACAAAAACACACAGATTCTACAGCCCCTGAGGAGAATCCAAACAGCTAACACTATAGTAACGTGTTAGTTGTCTTAGTGACCATAAGAGGTCACCAGGCTGTGTAGTACAGACAGGGGTTACTACAACTACTACACAACTAGAGGATTTCGTCCATGTTGTGCTGAAAGAGTTCAGGTATAATGCAGAAAAAATCATCACTCCAAAGAAAATGATCTTATCTCATGCAGAAATAAACACTGGTTTACAGAGACACAGTGAGTCAGAGGAATGTAACCTAAAAACATACACAGCACTGTGGAGATGATGGTAAACGGATGTCAAATACAGTGTCAGAAGAATCAGGCTAGAAACTTGCCACCCACAACTATTTACAATCTAGCTAACAGATAGCTGACTCCTGCCCATGATAAATGGGAAGCGCCTGTTCCCCAGCTGCACTTTTCTTTATGTGGTGCCTCACCACTGCTGAATGAACACATGGATACCTAACACTGGCAGCAGTCAAACCTCACTGAGCTCTCACGAGCACCATAGCTACAGTATATCATTGTACCTTAACAATACATGCACAAAGACCTGGCCAGAGACTGAAGAGGTCAAAACCATTAGCGGGAATAGAGCTTCTAGCTGCAGTATCCTTTTGTCTAATAGCAATATGTTGTATGGAGGCACAGAACACCTACACCAACAGATTTCTCATCAAAACCCCTAATATAACATCAGCTTTGTGGGCCATGAAAACATGAATCATCTGTTTTTTCCTTCCTCTTCTCTCCCGTCCATCTTTCTCACCATAGAACCACGCGATGCCGATGGCTTCAATGAGCACTCCAAAGAGAATCGATGTTCCTGCTGCAAAGTGGTCCAGCAGAGTGAACACATACATCCCACCCTGGAAAGACAGAGGGATGAGTATAAGATAAGATTTTCTATTATATACAATTTTATCATACAAGTTACAGTAAGAACAGACAGAATTCACTCTGATTATACAGTTCATTGCATTTACATTTGTCCACCTTTGATTAGTGCGACCAGGATGATACTTACATTTGTCACACAGAAGAGGGAGATGAGAAAAGTGGCAACAACAATGAAGAGGGTGAACAGCTCCCTGTGCTTGTGGAGGAATTTGAATTCATCGATCAGCCCTGTGATCACCGACTCCATCCCGCCCATCTACAAGACAAGACACAAGAGTTAGAAGAAAAACTCAAAGTCAGTGAGAGCTGAGCTGCTGAGTCACTGGATTTGTGTGCCGTGTAATAGCTCGACTGCAGCTCCAAGACACAACAACAGCAAAGTAAATGTAATTTAAATGTATAATTAATAAATGATTATGAATACACACAAACACCGGAGGTATAACATAACAAAGATATGACATCATCATCATCATCATCAATCTGCCCTGGCATAGTCACGTGTTATCTGGTAGAAAAAAAAACTGAATTGGTGATGAGTCCATGTGTGTGTGTGTGTGTGTGTGTGTGTGGGTGGGCACATACTCACAGCACTGTCAATGCCCAGTGTCAACAACATGATGAAGAAGATAACTGCCCACACTGATGACCCAGGTAATGTTGCAATGGCTTCTGGGTAAATGACAAACACCAACCCAGCACCTACGATACAAGAAAATCACTATTAAAGTAGAAAAACAGAAGAAAAAAAAAACGCAGTAGCATTTGGAGCATTTAAGATGAAAGCAGCCCTAAAAGTCACCTCCAAAATAGATCGATAAAAAGTGAAAAGTATAGTTTAAGATTAGATATAAGATACATGTTGTAAAAAAAAAAAAAAAAATTAATGAAGAATGAAGAAATGTTGGGAAACATGATTAGTTTTAATTGATGCATAAGCAACACAGCAACCCAGTACCACCAACAGGACTGGTGGAATTTACATCCAGTTACTGAATTCACACTGGGTTTTCTCCATTGATTTAAGTGCTGGCAACTGAAAGTAGCCCATCTTAAATATTGCTGACTCTTAGAGTAATTAAAGAATGATGCGCATGATACTGCTTCTACTCTTCTGGCATTGACAATTCCACTGTCAGCTGTTTGTAGTGTCACTTAATAGCCACCGTCATGGACTAATGTTAAAGGTAGGCTGATGTGGGTAACCCAAAATCAACAACCTATCACAATATACCTTCCACTCTCCTGTTTCCCATAGCACATGACTGACACGTGCAGAGAAGCTACAAAAGTAGGTTAGGCTCGTAGTCAAAAATACAAAGAGCGACGAGATACGGCTTAAATGAGCTCAGGGGAAATTTTCCTGCAACAAACACTGTTCTGTTTAGTTTTAACCAATTGATTGAGCTCCATTTTTTAATACATTGTATCTCATCATTAATTTCCGAAAGCTGAATGGAAAGCCTTAACTTGATGATATAATGAACTGATGATGATACAAAAACCACATTACAAACACAAACAAATAACATCATACCATCTCTGGCAACTTTGTCCAGGGCCACGTTGTGTTTATGGGACATGTAACCAAGGAAGGAGAAGACCACGAAGCCGGAGAAGAAGCTGGTTAAAGAGTTGATGGAGCTGGTGATGATGGCGTCTCTGGATTCATAAAATCAGATACGATGGAGAAAAATAAGAGAACAGTCCAAAAATGCAACAGTTCATTAGTCAGTCATCTGCCATCACACAGTCAATATCTACATTATTGACTAGCCAGCGACTACATCATAATAATGCTGGCCTGCTGCAATGAATCCGGGTGGCAACATAGTTTAGAGTGACTGGATAGAGTTTATCAATGATTATGTCAGTCAGTTGGTCAATATCTTATCTGTTATGTAACAGACCAGCAGCAACCTGTTGTCCTGATTTCTTTTGGGATATGGGGTCTAGTGTCCCGCAACTGTAAAAATGGTTCGGTAAATACAGGAAGTTAACAAATAAATAAGTTGGCTGCTGTTAAATAAGGACAGAGCTTTTCTCAAAGTATGTCAGAAAGAGGAGAGCTGGCGAAATCTACGCATTTGTCAATGTCTGGAAACAAAAAGGAGGAATCCTCAAGGTGGACGGTGTCATGTGTCAGTTATCAGAAACATTAAATAAGGCAAAAAAAGGAGATAAAAGCCTCCCGTGGGATGCTGATGATTTTCAAAGAGTGCGACAGTTTTGATTGGTGTTACTGCTGTCTGTCGCACAGCATGGTGTCAAAGACATAGCGGGTTTCAAGGAGCTTCAAAGGTTATTGTAATTCACCTGCTTATGTTGCACGTGTGTGTGTGTGTATGTGTGTGTATGTGTGTGTGTCTGTAGAAGCCACTCCCTGTCCTCTGTCCTGCCTCTCCTCCCTGTGTGTGTTTACCTGTAACAGTTGTTGCTGAATTTGTTGTAGCTGGAAAAGGCAATTAGCACACCAAACCCCACTCCCAGCGAGAAACAGATCTGTGTCGCTGCCTCAATCCAGACCTGGGGAGCGACAGAACAAGCTCACTTGTGTGAAGCGGCAAACAAAAGGCACAGGAGAGGAAAAAAGCCATTATTAGGGATAATTGCAGGAAACTCATTCAACGGCAGTAGATGAAAGACGCTTGTGAATATGGGGGGTAATTTTGCAAATTACTGCTCCATGCATCTATCTAATCTAATTCTCCAATTGCTGCCATGCATCTCTCTATCTCTCTCCTCCTTGCTTTCTCTCGCTTTCTCCATAACTGAGTCCTTTAGTCCTGCATGGTTACTTATTGAGCTCCTCGGTGCCTGCTATTAACGTAAATAAGATATTGTTATAAGCTGTGATAGCGGGTGTCACAGATAAGGAAAATATTAGAAACTGTTACACCAACAATTTTCTCACATTTTTTTTTTACAGCCTGAGGAGATCCCTCTTTAACTTCTCATTGTAAACCAGTGTGTTTAATTCCTTTTCCATATTGGTCTACAGGATACAGTGAAGGAGAGTGACAGTTAACATCTCTCAGATGTTATGTATTAACCCCATTCAGGCTTTTCACATTCAGCCCTGTTGATATGAAAAAAAAGGCTCAATTTGAGAGTGGACAGTGTTTTTGGTTAATAACTCTCAAGAGTTTATGAGGATAAAATGTACCCTCTGCCACTGATTTATCACTGTCACCAATTTCTAAATGCAATCATGTTACCCTATGCTTACTTTCTATTGCACATCACACACTTACATATCAAGTGATAAACTTAAAATGTCAAAGCTTTCCTTTAAAGTGCCTTTTAGCCACTGTTTTCCCCCCCATGCCGCTTCCACTTCTTCTCCTGCACCCCCACCACTCTCACCTCACTTGTCCCCCCCCCCTCACCTTGGCGTCACAGAGTCTCAGGAAGTCCACAGAGAGGTAGGCCTTAATGCCATCGATGGCTCCGGGCAGAGTGACTCCGCGGAGCAGCAGCACAGTCAAGACCACATAGGGCATGGTGGCTGTGATCCACACAACCTGATCAGGGTCGCACGCGTCACACACACAGAGGATAGCCGCACACGAGGAAAGAAGGCCACGCACACATGAATACGTGCAAGTTAGAGTGAAAATACACATTTATGCTGTACATACATATACAGTGGTCTTAAACTCTTTAGTGGATTTAAACTGGACTTGAAGACGTATTGTTTCCTCATCACACATAACCTTAAAGGGTCTATTTGCATGTTTTCTCTGTCACCGAGTGTGATTTCGAGTGGTGGTGATTATCGCTTGACATGAGCTTTGGCCATCTTTACATTATAATACTTCCTCTGAGCAGCATTACAGATTGGTGACAAGACGGGCCGGGGCTAGCTGGTTAGCGTGCTAACTTCAGTAGAAGGAAAGATGTGATAGAGACGATAGTGAATGCTGGCGTTGCTGTCCACCACTGGAGACAGCTGTTAAGGGTAAGGGAATGAAGTCTGATGCTGAACATGCAACGTTTCTTTTAGACTGGTAAGTAAAGAGCTGTCAATGTTAACGCTGGATATGCAGCAATAGCAGAACTTACAAATGGCTCCTTTAAAATAACGGCATAGCTTAAAGTGACTTATGACTCACGTACGAAACATAGCTACTATGTCATTTCCTACCTTGCCAGAGGTCTTGACTCCCTTCCAGAGACTGAAGTAGAGCAGAACAATCACCACAGCCAGACAGGAAGTCAACTGCCAGCGCGGACGACCCAGGTCATCAATGCCATTACTGTCCTGGATGTGGAGCACCCCTCGTCTAAGGAAAGGCAAGAACAACGACATCTCCTGAGTCTACTGTTTACAGTATATCTAAAGGTCTTGTATTTAGTATATTCTTCCCATTATAGACTCATTTGTCAAAGACCAAACGGAGCAGTTCAGGAATATTGTAAACATTGTACCATAAACCAAGACCTAGCTTAAGAACCTGTTACATGATAACACTATACCAGTTGTTGAGACAAGTACCCTCAGTAGGACTGTGCTGAACATTGCAGCCAATGTCTAAGAAGCTGTATGGCAAGTGCCAAGGCGCCAGCTACTGGTCTGATTGCAGGAGGCATCTTCTAGGAACAAGACTGATGCACACAAGACTGAAGGCAAAGCTTGGCAGAGGTAGAAGACATAGTGACCAAGCAAGAAACTAAGACCTGAGTCCTGCTGAAGTCACTTTGAGTCTCACCAAGAGACATTTATAGATCACCCTGAATTAAAGGATTCTAGATGCATTCAGAATTCAGTGAATTCAGTGCCTACGCAGCCTACCTGAAATACATTATTATTCACGGCATCGGTTAAGCTATGCACCTGGATCTGGATCCTGCATAATGTTGGATGAACAATCAATGCCTAACCTTGTTGAAAGCTGAGTACCTGGTGTTCATCAGTGACACGTGAGAAACCAGGAAATCTTGCCAGATGCAGCAGATACTACATTAAGTGTTTGCGCATGTGTTGCAAATGCTGCAAAATTTTACATTATAGTAAATCAAAAGGTCTCAAAGATCATGACAGCCTGCCAAGACAGGAAAACATTATGGCAATAAAAGGCGACAGATTTGAAAGAGTACTTTTATATTACATTCGAAAGAAGTTCAATATGACACCTATAAAATCACCGAACACTGTTGGTGCCTTGATTCAGATAATTTCAGAGGATGAGACTGAAAAAGATCGGCCAGTGCTCAGCTGATGTGGTCAAATTGTCTGCAGGTGGTTCTGTGTGAACAGCACACTGCCATTTCAGCTAGCATGGATGACATGCCTCGACTGTCACAACAGAACAACCCCTCACTTGTTGGAAAAGGAGACACCTGGTCAGTTGCACAGGGAGGGAGGCTGCAAGAGCTAAATGCAGCCAAACACTGGATCCATTTTGAGGCAAATGCATCTGATGTTAATTTCTGAATATTTTATTATTTGTTTAATTATTCATAATTGGACAATACTAAATCTAGACAAAGGGCTGATAGTAATTACAGGAACTTCAGTTATTCTGTAGATTCAGTGCATCAACTCTGTAGCATTACTGCAGCAAACTTCCTCTGAAGGTTTAAGTAGTTGGAGAAATACATAAAGTATGTTTGCCTTTAACTGCAGTTTCCATGTTTGCGTGCAGCTCCAAAGAACTCAACAACAATAGGTTGTGAATGGGAAATTAAAGTTCTGAAATTCAACTCACTCAAAGTACTCCTGGGCAGGGGTAACCTTGTCAAGGTCACTGACTGAGCTGTTGTCAGCCCAGTCGGAGCAGTTAGGACTGTTCCAGGTGTTGTTGCAGTGGACCCAGGGCAGCTCGCCGGTGAATGAGGAGAAGAGGTAGAACAGCGCCCAGGAGATGATGACGTTATAGTAGAAACCAACGTAGAGTGAAATGAGGATCACTGTAAAGCCCACGCCTGCGAGGGGAACACAAATGATCAATACCGAAAGTAAAGACAGAGATAAGAGAGTGGAAGGGTGAGGAGGAGGGGTGGCAGACAGCACCCACTGCACAAATTAGCACCTGAGAGATATAAGTGCCTTCTGCCTTGAATTACAGAGCACTGCTTTTCATGGCTGATTTCCTTGACTGTAAAGCTGTCCAGCGGTGGAAAGTGCTTTGCTTACGTACTTCCAGTTTTTTATACTTCTACATTTCAGAGGGAAATATTGTACTTTTTACTCCACTACATTTTTCCAACAGCTATAATAATGGTGTTATTTGTATATTGTTTTATTTTTGGTCCTTTTAAGAAAAGGACCTGAATACTTCTCCCAACACTGAAGATGTCCTAGTAGGATGACGCACACAACACAATACAAAAGACTGACAAATACTATTGTCTGCCCTATTTTAGTGAAACATAGATGATCATGAAATCATTTTATCGTCTATCTTGAGGGACCAAACCAAAAGGCGACCACAAAGTCACCTTTTCCCATTTTCCTACCGCATACACCCTTTCCCATATGACATCACACAGGATACAGTGAACCAAATTATATTCAAATCCTTGACAGTGGTAGTGCTAATCTTAGTTATTTTTAGGTGTTAAAACCATTATGAATCAGTAGAAAAAGTAACATATTCTACATACAGTCCAGACTTAGGCATGACTCTGCTGAGCAGTGACTACATTCTCACAGATCCCTGCACAACAGAAAGCTCAGTGTGAGTACAGTAGCCTGTGACACATGCCTGCGGTCTCACAGAAAGCAGCACAACTTCTCAAGATTGCCTCTTCATGCCTTAATTATCAACACATCTACCCTTTCTATAAACCTGAAACAATGTCCAATCTTCTAAGGCTGAATTTAATTGTTAACCTTTGCTAAGAGGCATGACCAGAACTGTGCCTTATTGATTCCTTTGTAATGTGGATGTGATATTTGTCCAGGGAGCGATGCCTCTTATTAGCGCCACATGCGGCCATGCTATCTCTCCATCTCGCCCCGTCTCCCCTTCTTCAGTCCTTTTCTTCAAATGCATTGATCCTGAGAGGAAACCAGCTTGTTGATCAGAATAATTACTGTCAATATGGGCATGTGTATGTGTGTGTTTGAATAATTACTGTTATCCCCCCGCTGGGAGACAGAGAGAGAGTGAAGCGTGTGATTAGAACGTCAACGTACTCAGTGTGGTCCCTGACAGACGGCACATGTTCACACACACAGGAGGCTCACGCTCAGAGACACACCACACACAACACACACAACACACACACACCACACACACACACACACATCACACACACACACACAAAACAGTCACACAGCACAGCACACACACACACACACACACACACACACACACACACACACACAGAAACACATGGAGCAACACGTACACACTGCGGGCCACCTTCAGACCAGCAAGGACGTGATCAACAAAAGACAGTGCTATGGCTTCATACTGTGAAGCAACACGTGGTCTGCTGGTATTTGACGCTGTATTTCTGATGCATCTCTGAATTTATAGAAAATGTGTTAAATATGAATTGAAGTGAAACCATAACTTTGTAACTATAAGAGCAGGGTATACACTGCAAGGGCAGATGGATGAATACACAATACACACAAGTCACATCTAGTAAAATATATGAAAACATGAAGTGTATCATTATATTTTCAGTCAATGACTTTGCTCAGAAATGTGGATTGGTCTTAATGTGTGTTTCTCCATTAGTGTACGTTCAGGTGGCATTCTCCTAAACTGCGTTTTGCTTATTGATGTGTTGAAAAGTACCCAGGGAGAGTGTCAGCCCGGTGCTCCTCCGCCACTGTTTGACAGAAGGATTTGGACAATCAGGACAAGAGTCTAAAAGCCCAATTTTCATTTGCTTTCCATCTGAGTGCCAACAGAACCTGATGCTGTGGGGAGGATAAACAATGCCTGTCGCTGCTCAGCGCGGAGATGAGCAGACAAAAGAGACTGGCATGTGGACAGGCAGGCATGTGGGCAGACAAGCAGACGGAGAGACATGTAGATATTGAAGGAGGTATGCTATCGGACAGACAGGCAGGCAGGCGGGCAGACAGATGTACACAAAACGCATTTGGATGTGTGCTCACGTGTGCATGCGTGAGTGGAGTGACTTCCTACCTTTAAATATGGGACAGATCTTCCAGACGCCTGCTGCACCCTCTCTGTTATACTGTCCCAGAGCCAGCTCCATGTAGAAGAGAGGCATGCCTGCTATCACCATGAAGAACAGGTATGGCACCAAGAAAGCACCTGCAAACACACACACATTTTCGTAAAAAAGACTGATTATTATTATCTGTTGTATTAATATAGTGGTTATATAATTGAGCTAATTAATAGCTATTTAATTTAGCTAAATTAAACCTAAGCAATATTTGATAGTGAATTTATTTGATATGCTATTTCAAGACAGATTTTTCATTTAGTTTTTCAGCATAATAATTCAAACCTACACAAAAATTTGTGCTTGCCCCATATGTGAATATAGTTTGGGCTAATTGCCCCAAATGAAACTCAGCAATATTGTCCCTAAATATGGATATGACAGGATGTCGGATTTGGGGACATACAGTGTCCCCAGAGCAGGGTGTCAGCCTCGACCACGGCTACAGTATCATTTACAGCTCTTAAAACATAATGAGAGCTCTATGTTAAACAGCCATAATTAGTGGCAGTGATTGTTAGAGCTAATCTATTCGGAGCAGCTGTGGTGGTTTTTCCCCTATTTTGATCTCTGTAAAGGGTTGGAAAAAATCACAAACAGCGACCAGCATAGACAAGGAGCTGAAACACACATGCAAACATACACACCTGTGAAAATACTGTATGCGTGAGTGTGTGTGTGTGTGTGTGTGTGTACGCGCGCATATGTATACGCATATGGTGTATGCAGGTGAAAAGATCCAGTATGCATGTGTAAATTAATTCCACCTTTATTTCCTCTTCTTCTACCCTTTTTCCTATACCTCCTTCCTCTGCTTCCTTACCCCCTTCTCTATCTATCCTCTACCTCTCTCAGTGCAGCAGACAGGGGGACCCTTTACACCGGGGAAAAAAAAAAAAAAAACAGCTTCCCTCCCCTCCTTTCATCTCTCTCACCGCCTCCGTTCTTGTAGCAGAGGTAGGGGAATCTCCAGACATTGGCAAGGTCCACGGCGAACCCAATGACCGACAGGAGGAAGTCAATTTTCTTCCCCCAGGTCTCTCTCTCCTCCTCCCCACTGGGGTTGGTCTGAGTCGGGGTTGGAGCCACTAAGGTGGTGGAGGTGAACTGGACCCCGTTCTGCTCCTTTACAAGGATCAGCTCCACCTGAAGGGTCATGAAGTTCATAATCAGTCAGATGCAAAGTAGAATCATCTCTCTGTACACTCCCGCAGAGCGGCCACATTTACATGTACAAGTATATACATATACATATATGTATGATTTAATGGCTGTCTTATTATTCTCTCACTTCCCACACATGGCAGACAGTAACTATCACCTTCATTTTATGCATTTTCTAATGTCATCTGTATAGTACATACACTTCAGATCTAGAAATCCATTTTACCCTCCAGAAAATTGAGCTTTTTCCCACCCAAAGGAATAGATTGAGCCAGACAGAGCAAGTCAAATGGAAATGCACCACACAGTGAGTCAGTAAGGTTTTCTTTATCAGGTTAAATTTATGCCATTAATCCACTACATGTGTCGGATCTGCACTGACCTCTTTGGGGCCCATGGTGTTGGAGGTGGGTTTTTGCGGGGCTACAACCGAGGACATCAGGCCGACAGGGACTCTCTCTGTCAGCATGGAGGGGTGCACAGGCTTTGGCAGCGAAAAGCTTGGGAGAAGTTGTGGAAGAGGAAGGAAGGTAGATGCAGCTGATGAGTCCTGAGTGCAGAATGGGACAGAAAACACATGAAGAGAGCTTTCTCCTTCCTTTTATGGGAAATTATTTATTGCTGCAAATATTTAAAAAAAAAAAAAAAAAAACCTCAATGGTAACTCAACATAACAGTGCTCAAAAAATAACCAATACAAACTGAAAAAAAAAACTTTTAACATTGAAGCTGTAATGTTACAAATTATAGCATTTTTCATAAAAATGTCAATGAAATTTTCAATATGTTACGCAGCCTGGTGGCAAATACTGAAAAGTGATTTCCAGGATTAGAATTGTTACATGAAACACAGAAAGAGCAAGAGGAGAAAAAGAAAAAATCAACGGAGAGTGATGGGATCTGGGATGAGGGTAACACGAAGGGGTTGGGTGAGTGTCTCTACAAGGCCATCGCAGCGTGCTCATTTCATTTCACACTTGTTGATCGCCATTTTGCTCACAGATTTGGCCCAGCGGCTACAATCCCTGTCTAACCACAACCTGTTGTTCACCAGATTTAGTTCTGATTTTTATTAGAAAAAGTATCAGTAAGAGGCCAAAGTTTATTTCCTTGGTATAAGAAAGTGTTCACAATAAACACATTTTGAATTTCTACAATAGATAATGTGCATTCTGTGCTTTAGTTTTCATTTTCACATCATCATTTAAACCTGTTATTCCACAAAATTGGTACAATTCTTTTTTGCTGCCAAATTCAGTCATTTATTCTGTTAATTTCCTGTCACCATCAGACATCAAATAACACCATAGGTTACAGCCAAATTCTTCAAATATTCAACAAAAGGAGAAACATTTACTCTGAAGTGAGACACTCACCTTTGCAAAATGACAGGTGAAAACACTCCTCCAGTTGTCAGTTTGGACGATTTAATTCCGGTTGTGCTGGTGTTCTTCAGTGCGCTGCAAACTGATGCTGACCATATTGACGCAGACCGTCCTTGAGAAGTTAAGACTCAGACCCAGATTAAAGCAAAGATGTTATTTAAAACAGAAAGAAAAAAATGCAGTGAGAGACAGGAGACAGGAGATGGAAGATAATGACAGAAGAAGACGAGAGGAACTGGTAAATCTATGATGTGATGAGTTGAGGAAAGCCCTCCCACCCTCCTTGGCTCCAGTGACAGACACACAGAGCCTGGAGTACCCTGTGGTCTGGTATGGAGATCTGTCTGCGGGACCACTCTTGAAATATGAGAAACAATCAACAACAACCCCCCCCCCCACCCCCCATCATCACCGTCACTCTCCTCCCTCCCACCTCACCCTCCCTCCCTGTGTCCCTCCTCCTCTCTCTCCTATCATTGCACATTTTCTCACCTGATTTATTTTTCTGGATGACTTTTCTTTCTGTGTGAATGTACATCTGTACGTTTAAAAACATATTCAGTTATTATCAAATTAAATACTGCAGTTGACCATCTGATCCAGACGCTTTATTCAAAGATACACTGTACAACATGTGAGCATGCTACGGATCTTTCTTGGCAAGAGGAGATAAGTGCTGTCTTAGGGGCTTAAAGTTAGTTGACATATTAGTACCTCCTTAATAAACAGTGTTTGTTCTTTTTTCTTTTCTAATCCTTTTAAAATTTAAAAAAGATTTAAATTACAAAACTATATTCTATAACTCAGGATCAATAAAGACTTGTTTGAAAACAAAGGAAGATATAATTTCCTTTGTTTTTAGACAAATCTTTATAGATCAGTTATAAAATACTGTTTTATAATTTATATTAGGATTTGGGATTAGAATTTTAAAATGAATTAATTTATAATGAAATGAATAAAGATGAATTAAAATAGATTATAATATTTCTTACTGGACTTTGGTTTGAAGAGTGAAAATATGTTAAACTTAATTAACTCTTGTTTAAGAAATATTATCCTATTGATTTATTTGCCTGGGAATATTTATTCTGCACCAAATGTACAATTAATCCTGTGCATAGGCTTTCTCTTAGTTTTATGTTGAAGTGGCTCAGCTGATGTGTGTAACTGTGTCAGAGCTGGCAGTGCAAACTAATGCAAACTCCTCAACAAATGATCAAAGAAGTGGGTTGTTGTTTGTGATGGTTATGTCTTCAGATGCAACAAAAGAAAACTGGTCATTTAAAGCCCCTGAAAACTTGGTTTGACATTGTGACTTTTTCACAATGAAATGAATGAAACATTTATGACTAAATAAGCAGCAATCATAGTTTCAATTATACAGTAAAAATCTGCATCAACAGGACTGTGTGGATTTGGTTTGTGGTCCTACGATTCTGATTAAAATATTGCTAAATCCTGATTGGCTCATGAGAGTAAGGAACATCACCTTTTTCCAAAAGGTTACAGATACTGAAAATACATTTTCACTTGCTTTAATTGCTGTTTTAAAATCTTCTTGTTTATTTTACTCTGCCCCTCCCAGCTTGTGCTAATTAGCAAACAACGGCAATGCTAACATGCCGTTTAGCAGGTTTAAAGTTGTTCAACAGCGTGTTAGCATGCTATTGTTTGCTAATTAGCACAGGTTAGTGTTTAGTGCTGAAGATAATGAGAATGTCATTAGGTATTTGTGGTTGTAACTGGACAACTGAAAACTGACAAGGACCATCAGAATTACTACAATTCATTCTGAGGAGGACATAATGCTTGCGTCAAATGTCACAGCAATCCATCCAATAGTTGACAAGACATTACACTAAAAACCACAAATGTGAACACTCACGGTGGTGCTAAAAGTCTGTAGGATTCAATGTCTGGGAACCATGACTGTTTGTCTAAAATGGCATGGAAAGGAAAAGTCAGAGGATCATTGACATCTGCTTGGACTGCTCTGGGCACCATGAAGAAAGTTCTATGACAAACCTTCAGTCTGGATTAAAGTGGTGGACTGTCAAGGGCCCAACAAAAAATACTGCACCACAAAGTCTGCCAATCAGTCAAACCTGCAGGGAAAGAGACCACAGAGCATTAAAAATAAATAAATAAACACACATTCAATGAGAAATAACACACTACATTATCAGTGGAGACCTTTCAATCACTGTCATACAAATTCCAATCCCACACAACTGCTTTTTCCGCGAGCCAGTGGTGGACAGGACATCTATAGACATCAACATGTAATCAATGAAAGCATATATGGGGCGTACTAAAAGGAGAGCTTAGGTAATGTCAAAGTCAACCTGCCTATTAAGAGCCACATCATATACATAGACATTTAATTTAAATGGATTGACAGTTTCATCCACTAATGTTGATGACATGGATTTCTGCTGACTGGGTCTTGTTAATACAACTTGCAATACAGCTGTATGAAAAAACCTCTACAAAATACAATACGCCTGATGTGATGCCCAACACGCAGAGGTAACTGCATGTTCACTATGTGACCTCAAGAGGGAGACATTTCTGAAATGATCCAGCACATGAGGAAGGATAGGTTACTGTAGGAGATATATAGGGAATTCAGTGAGACTGTGACTGTACATTAATTGCTTACATCAAGTACAAGTCCATGCTATAGAAAAAAATAACATTTGGGCAGAAGGGACTCAATTTCTTGTACTGCTGTGGTAGAAACTCCTCATACAACACGCTTGCAATAACACATTCGAACTACGAGTCATGTGACCAAACACACACATTATTAAATTACCATTGTGACAGTGAGACAGCTGTATGTTAACATTTCTTTTTTTTTTTTTTTTTTAATTCAATCCAAGAGTCACATTAACAAGTTATATCATAGCAGTCCTGAACAGACAAATCCAAAGTAGCTTGCAGGAATGACTCTTCATCATCAAAATGCATTAACAAAATAAAACCTGTCGAGTATAGAAAAAAAGAAACAGGAAGTAAAGCTACAGAGAAAACAGAGAGTTCAGCTTCTTGGTCCACACACAATAAGCCATCAGAAAGACATTATCGCTCTGTCAGAGTACACAAGTCTTTCGTCTTAGGCTCGCTGCTGGACAAACTGTGGTAAGCAGGCAGCAGTAGCATAAATACAAGTTTATCTCTTGCAGGTTTACATTTTCTCAGACTGATAGCAAGTAGAAAATGAGATTCTCCTCTACTGAGGTATTTGAAATAAAGGGAAGTAAAACAAGTGTGAAAAGAAAGGGACCCAGTATTTTCCTACAACCCCAAAGCGGAATTGGTCTGAATGTAAATATTGAATATATATAAATGTACATATTTGACTTGCTGATGAAGTATGAAACAAACAGCATGGGGGGTTACTGTGGCTCAGTACATTTCATTCTGGGTCAGGTCTTGAAATATCAATTCATGTCAGTGTGTCAATTGTAATTCACAATCAGATTCCCCACCTATATACAAAAACAGCATGATTTCCCTCATACATACATACAGGGTGAATTGTATACTTAACCACCTGTTGTAAAAATCACATCACTTCAGAGTACATTTAATACTTATCCATTCCACGGTGCAAACTATTTTTTGTCATTTAAATCCGTACGATGTTGCCGAGTTCTACAAGTTTACAAAGTCATTTTCAAGCTACAAAATTTCCACAATCCTGAGACATAGCAGAAAAGTAGGTCTATAAACAAATGTGGGGCAAGGGACAACTTCCATTCATTTGTGATCCCTAATTTCCTCTGTGCTCCCATTACTGTAGCAAATATATGAATGAATGAAAAATTATTCATATTAACAGAAATGAGCTACAATACTGTAACCTACAAACAGAACATGCTTTACAGCAATGTGATATTTCTTTAAAAAAAATAAAGAAAGTAATCTAAAGTGCAAGCACAAATACATACAGTTTAAAAGGACAAAGTAGTATGTGGGCAATACTAAAAGATTGTGATTGAACATATCAAATGTTAGTTTATATGTACGTACAGTCTGGAGTGTTTGTGCGACGCGGCCCGTCATGTGGTGGCAGACATCACCTCAAGGCCCGACACACTTACACACTCACACTTTGCTTAGTTCAACCTGCACGTCTCAAAACATAAAATAAAAAGTCAATGGAGACAGGGTTCCAACAGGATAAAAAGTGTACATTTGAAAACCATGACTTCTTAGGAAAATGTCCACTGGAGATCAGCGCTTTGAGTAGCTTCTGATTGTGACAAGATTGTCTATACATTCTCTTTTTTAGCATAAAAATTCTATAGATTCAAGGCTATCGGTTTCCATATGAAATCTGCATTTTGTTTCTAAGCAATCAACTCAGTGATAATAGTAATAACAACAATAAAACTTTACACTGTGTATGAGGAATACAGCACAAAACAATTGCAGTATTATACAAAGGAAAAAAAAATGTGGCTCAATTTTCACCATCAATACAATCTGCAGAGGAGAGAAGATCACAGATCTCTGTCATGGCAGTGAAAATAAAAATCATTCATATACGTATATCAAAAATTCACAAAATGTCCTGCATTTGGAATATTCAAAATACATATCAGAACTCTTCAAAAGCATACATCTTGAGAAGGCTTAAGAGATGTGAAATATTGCTTCACTGAAAGCCATAGCGGGGACACATGTACAGTATGCATGGTCATGAGTGTAATGGGAATGTGATGCTCACCGACATGATATTCTTACAGAATTAAAAAAAAAAAAAGAATAAGAAAAGAAAAAGAAAGGGAAAAACCACAAGTTTTAAATCCTTATGAGATATCCATGAACAAAAAAGTCAACAGAATCAAACCATGAATGCACAGATCCCAGTACAACTGGCTACAAAATGATTCTAATGCATTTCATTTCATCTGCTGGAGAAGTATTCCCTTTAACAAATCATATTCCTATAAAATGACATTTATAGAGAAGCTGCAGCATTATCTAGCTTTCATTTTGTGTTTTCAGTTTTAGGTTATTTTGTCTACTTCCAGAGACAGAAGAGAAAAAAAAACAAAACAATTTAACAATTTAAGAATTGTTGGCAAATGATTGCAATGAGCATCAATGGTAAGTTGATATCTAAACAGCAAAAGTTTTGTCAACACATTAAAAGTGTCACTTCTACAGAGAGAATGAGTAATGGATAATTTAGAAAATTCAGGGGAGAACTGTTAAGTCTTAATACAACCTAGTATGAATCAAGGTAACGTTCTCTTAAAATCAATAATTTAAATACCAATAAACACTAATGAACATCTCCACTATTCGCCTGATTTGAGATAAAATTTGTAATCTTAAATATTCCATCATTTTAATTCAATTTGAAAGCATAGGTCCACCTAACCCATGGTTGTAAATATATTTTATGTCCAGAGATTTCATGGCAGTTTAATGAGAAATCACTATATCACATTTCTGAAAAATTTAAAAAATGAGGCATAAACATTTGGGATATTTTTGAGTTCCAGACTGGTCCCTAAAATGTGATTAAATGGCAAAGGTGCTTGGATCGCTTTTAAAACATGCCTCTCTTAGTGAAGGAGAACACGCACATCAGAAATATAGCAGAAAGGTCAAATTTACAGGTGACTAACGGGCCAATGTTTAGCTATTACACCCTTCAAAAGATACTGGATCAGTGGGGATTTCAGACAGACTGAGGAATAATATGCTTTGAAAAGTGGAGGTATGATTAAAACTGTAGCAGTGTAACGCAGAAAGGAAAATAGTATGACCTCGCCTTTAGAAAACCCAACTTAGCCACGAAACTGAATGTGCTTTCAATGGTCATACATTGTGAATTTTTCCTTTAAAGCCATTACACCTATGACTGGAGAAGGACAGTCAGGTGACATGAGGGGTGACATTAAATGCATTTTTGGTCCACGTTGTGTAATTTTAACAATAAAAAAAAGACACTTGAATCTGCCAACCTGAAAGGAAAAAAAACACATCAGTGAAATATGTTTGAATGAAGAAGGACTGGGAAGAAGAGAAAACATGTAACCCAGTGAGCATCAAAATGATGACATCATACAAGTTAAATTTTTCATTTTTGTCACTGAACCCTGAGCTAAATCAAATATATCATTGTGTATAGTATATAATATATATATATATATATATAAATAACAGGCTCATAGCAATTATGACCATCAACTCGCAGAGACCTGAGTTCACCTCAAATGTGGCTGCTAAAGCTTAATGCTTCAAGTGGTCACACAATTGTCACTGGTACCGTCAGGCCTCCCTTCTTTAGATAAATAATCCTCAATACTGCTCAAAATAACATGAGCCCATGCATTCTGCACTTTCAGTTCAAAAGGCAGCTACAATTAAAGAAAGGAAATAGTTAAAAGTTACAAATAAAAAGAGAATTGAACACTGATTTCACTAAAAATTAGTTCACTTCACTGTCCAGGGCTTGTTTTTTTTCTTGCTTCCCTCTTGTTAAAAACATGCACAGTCAGTACTCTGTTGGAGGGAAAAGAAAAAAATAAAATAAATAAACATTTGCCCCAGGAAATTTTATAAGTGCTTGCCCTTCAAGTATTCAAGCATTGTATCTGAAACAACCAGTGTTTGGCATTTTGACGATCCTTGCTATGAAAAAAAAAAAACAAAAAAAAAACAAAACAAAGGAATTTATAACAAAATAAACTGTTACCAGGCTGAAAATAACCTCACAAAATTTCATGGATACAATACTAATAAAAAAGGGTACGGTAAACTTCATTTTTGTGATTACTGAAATGTAGTCCCTTACTGTTCAAACAAGATACTAACTAACAAGTAACTAACAACCCTTTGCCTCTTACACAACAGCCTCTCACCAGGAGAGGAGTTAGTTTTCCCCCCCGTTACATTTTAAACCGTTTTAGTTGTGTTTCTTGAGGAGTCCATCTATTGTGCCATCGTGGTCGTTGGGGCTAAAATCGGGGCAGATACCGTTAGCCGTTTTGGTGGTGGCAGTGCCGTGCGGGTTCAGGGAAGACAGGTTTGGCTTTATTTGGTGACCGTGGCAGGGAGCGCTGTGGAGGCCTGTGTTTTCTGTGTGCAGGTACTCCTCAGCAAAGTCCTGGTGCTGCTCCACAAACCCTCTGAACTTGTCTGTGGAAAGACCACAAGAGGGCACCAGAGAGACAGAAAACATTAAACAAAATAATATAAAAAAAATGCCCAGAGATACTACACTTAAAACTAAAGTGGCTTGGTTGTTGTATATCTACTGCACCTCATGAGAGGGTGGAAAAAGACAGAAGAAGACAATTGCTCTGATAACCAAGCAAAGTTTGAAACAGATTCAACTTAGAAATATCTAGGTCAATAGTGACCAGGGAGGGTGTATCTTATTAGTTCTCTTACCAAATGTGATCTTCCCTGTGTCTTCAGAGTCGATGGCGGTAAACAGACGTGACACGCTGAGGTGAGTGACTCCTAAAGCTGTCTTCAGTATAACTGCCAACTCCATCTCTGTGATGGCGCCATCCTCCTCTGCCTCAAACATCTGGAGAAGATAAAAAAGGGGATAAAAAGGGGAAGAAATGTGAATGCCATGTCTTTGACTTAGCCTTGTGACATGTCCCTATGACAGGGCTGTGCGATTAGGTGCCAGTGAAGTCGGTCTTTAAGTGGATGCTCTTTTTCTGAAATAATACATTCTGTTCTCAGTGGGTTCGTTAGCTCTAAGGGCACAGAGCCTGCTCAACTCTAAGAATAATACAGAACAATTCAAGTGAAAACATGGAAGTGACTAAAACTTGAGCTACTTGATTTTAATGCAACCACAACAACAGACTGGCTTCGATGATAACCCCCCTGAATGCACCTTTTCATTTCATCACCCTACACCTAAGACGACCAACAGTATGTGGCATTTTAACGCAGCAAATGTCATGGTGATACTAAGCAAGCACAGAGAACTCTATTCCGCCTGGTGGTTAGACATGCGTAAAGCTTGAAACAGAACATACCTTGAAGGCCAATTTCATCGTCTCCAGAGTTTTGGCAGGTCTGCATACCACAGATAAGGCTATCACATATTCTCTGATATCCATGCAGTTATCTTCATGCTGGAAAATCGAGAGAAAACAATGCGTTACCAAAAGATGAAGACAGAGCATGTGAGCGAGAACACTTATTTATTTCACAGGAGTAGCTACTGGTGACTGTTGTTGTTACAAATACACTGCTGCAAATAAAACCTTTACTGTTTGTTTGTGTACTATACTACAAATTTATCCCAGCATGTCCAGCTTCCAGGCTTGGTGTTTTTACAGAAGCATCTTGTCAGCTGACAGCTAGGAGTTCCATCTTGCCCTAAACTCTAGCATTTAAATATATTGTTTTATATTTGCCAGGAATGTAAATATAACATAATCTGAGAGTTGTTACCAAGCAAAAAAGGCACAATAAAACAAATTATTTAGTACTGGCTAATGAGGAAGATTGGGGAGCTAAACACGCTTGTGAGTGAAAAAAAAATCTTCTCAGCCTTTACCTCATCAAAAAGAGCAAACATGTCTCGCAGCATGTCTGAAACTGGCACATCGAGGAACTGAGCGAAGTCATCCGAGCCCAGCCTCTGCCCCTCCAGCTTCCTGGCTCTGTTCCCATACTCCTGCAGAACCTTCTCGGTGTTCTGCGGTTTCAGCCTGGAAGAGTGAGGGGGAGAAACTTTATGTTAATTAATAACTCGGCCACAGGAGAAAAAGAATGAGTACAGCATATCAACTTCTGTGACAACGTTTGAGTTTGTTGGAGCTGCATTATTTTGAAATGTTTGTTGTATCTGATCGAGTGTATTTGCATTTTCCCCTCCCTTGTTTTCTAGTCACTAGTGCAGGGGACAAGGACACACTCCCCAAATGCCTTCCCACCCGCACGACCACACCACAGATACCTCTGCCAGAAACCCGCGCCGTTCTGAGTATTTTGCCCGTCTCGCCCTTGTGCACCTCACTTAGTTCTCATTGATGAGTGTATTGCATTGGAAGGTTTGAGTGACTCACCCCAGTCTCCTGACGAGCTTGGCAAACTCCAGCAGACAGGTGTCGACTGGCAGTCTCAGCTGGCCCTCTGCCATGGCCAGCTGGCAGTCTTCAAATGAATAGTCTGTGATGGGTACGCCCAGGGCTCTGAGCACAGCACAGAGGAGACAATAGCGGGACATCAGTGTGTGCAAATCGATGCAAACTTTGCTTCAGGCTTATAAGGCCAATATAGTAGCCGATATGACTTCTTTGATATTGAGAACAATGTGTACAGTTTTTTTTTTTGTCCACTTGCAGAAGTTTCCCATCCC
Organism: Seriola dumerili; assembly: GCF_002260705.1. Lineage (NCBI taxonomy): Eukaryota > Metazoa > Chordata > Actinopteri > Carangiformes > Carangidae > Seriola > Seriola dumerili. The sequence continues at coordinate 8,422,877 of NW_019174446.1, read as the reverse complement.
AGGCTCACAGCAGTGAAGCACAGAGCGTGGGAGTATATGAGATCACAGGTAGTAAGAACAGCTGGGACAACATGAGCACTACATAGAAGAGTTAACGTGCAAAGTAAGGCAGGGTGGGACAGAATTCTAATGTTATTACTTACTGCGGGCATAATGTGAATAATGGTTCAGGTGTCATAAGTAGGTTTATGATATTTAGTATTTTCTTAAAACAGTACATAATTTGTGGTTGAGAGGACGAGAATGAACCACAAACATCTGCCTTCATAACCACCGTTCACCCTTTCAGACCAAAGCTGTACAGAGATGGACCTGTTTTCACTTGTTTGCTGGTCTGTGTGAAAGAAGTATTGAGACAAAAGTAGTGTACCCAAAAAACAAAAAGTTCCCCTGGTCAGTATCTCTAAACTGTTAAGTAATTACAAAAATCCTGTCCTTTCAATACAATTTTAATTGCATTTAGAAGAAAGAATGAAGCCAATTAATTTTAGAAACAGACATGTTAATTAAACTATAATGAAAGGTACAACTTCAACAAAAGTCAGTGCAGTCTTCATTAATGAAATTCCATTCTTTTTAGTTTTTTTCATGATCTGTATGTCTGTCTTTATTTTTGATTACAGATTCGATCCTCCTGGTCGTGGATGACGTACGTTTTTGAAAAATCTCTGGAGTTCTTCACAGATGATTGTTTACAGTCATCGCTTTGATCAGGGTTGTTGCTCTACCTTCCACTTTAAAATACTTAACAGGTTTTTTTTTTTTATTGGATTCAAGTCAGGGGACAGACTTGGCCAGGTCATAGTTTTCTTATTTTTCTTCTTTTAAAAACTTTTTTTCCTGCGGTGTGTTTGGGATCAGTGTCATGCTGGAACGATCTTTTTATTAAGTATATGAGTACACAACCTTGCATTCACAGTGCCATCTAGAAATGTTATCTCCTCTACACCTTTTCCACTCGTGCTGCCTCGCATCAGCACACTCCCACCCACCAAGCTGGACTTATCGGATCCAAATACATTTTTTTCTTTTTTTGGTTTCAACCAACCAAAGAATATATTGCCAACATTCATCAGTTTTGTCTTCACGTTTTATGCCATTTTGTGACAAATGTTTTTCTTCTTGGACACCATCCGTAGAGGTTGACTTGTCTGATCAGTCACTGAAAAAAAAGTTTCCACAGATAAGCCTCGTGCTAAATCAAAAGCACTTACTCGTCTGTTTTTCAATCCAAGGTTATATAAATAGCAAATTGTGCGTGGCATAATTTTTCCAGAACGACCACTGTGCCTTCAGTTATTGGTAGCGTGGCTCCTCCTCTCCCTCTTTACCACTGCTGCAACTGTTTCAGCTTATATTCAGTAGCCTGCTGATGCTCTTGGACCCTCTTCCATCAACGTGGAGTCTCACAATTTGGTTTCCTACTTTTTCAGACAATTCCTTTCCATGGGGAACCACGTTGGATTAGACACAACCCAGGCCAAAACTGAGAAAGCTCCGGTGTTTACGTTATTTTATTTGAACTTTTTCACGCACTTACCATTAACTGAAATGACAGGTGAACTCACTTTCCAATGAAGTAATATTGGTGGGCTATATTTTCAATGTAGTCTGCCTAACCTGTGTGTACTTAATGAACACAACTACCCTACACTTCAATTTTATACAATTACTGTAAGATGGTGCAACTTTGAATCATTTAATATTTTAGTGATATTGCATTTTGCAGTTTTGTTGTGTACACTTTGTTGCTTTGTTGTTTATAAGTAAATAAAAGCCAAAGTAAATGAGGCATCAAGTAATAACTCAACAGTCAACTTTTCTTCGATACATTCAAAGGATGAACGGCCTTGCATAATATGAACAATGACATACAACAATACATTCAACTTACTTCGCCATGACGCGTCTCACATTGATAGCAAAGAGAGCGGGGTTCTTTTTCTCCTCCTCTGAGGGTGTGTAGATAGGAAGGAACTGTGGAGTGAGCAGAAAAGTGGTATTAATTAAACTTTAAAGAAATTTAAAATACAAATTCATAAACACAGGGAAAAGAATAAAAAAAAGAGATGAGATAAAAAGAAAGGGGCATACATATATAGTACATCTTCAAGAAATAAGGAAGAGAATAGAAGGAATGACAGGGATCGCTTGAGATTCTTTTATTAATTGAGAGTTCTGCAAGTGCAGAGTTCATCATCATCATGAGCAAACTGGGCATGATCTATAGTCATGTTAGTGCATGCAATATGGAGAGATACTTTGACGCTTACCTCGATCACAAACTCATTGTGCAACTGGCAGAGTGTCAGCCACAAGATTTTAAACCTGGACAATAAAAGGACACAAAGAGACAACAAGAGCCTTAATTATGGTCCTTGTCCAAAAGTGGTGAGAACCTACTCAAGTTTTTCCTCATTAGTATGTTTAGGAACAAGGTTTTTTTTTTTTTTTTAATTAAAAAAAAAAAATTTAATTCGATGGTTTTACATAAATGCCTGGATCTGGACAGAGATCTGCAAGTATTTTTAAATGTTTAGGTTCAGTCTTTAGGTGGACCAACTAAAGAAGTCAAATAGTCAAGTAGTGTATAGTTCAGCTAAGCTGAGCTGGGAAGACAGCCAACGGCATCCAGACAGACACCATCACAATGAAAGTCGGATCAACACAGGACATACTACTCTAAGAACGGTATGGAGATGGATAACAAGGACAGCCTTTCTCTTTCAGCCATAACTAATCTGCTTCCAAGTCTATTTGATATCTTATTGTGGAGATTCAGATTCAGACCGTAATGCTAAAAGCAGATATTCTACTGTATCTTAACAGCAAGTAGAATCTGATGAACACCGTACGTTAATAACAAATATCAAATAAAGAAATTGTGTACTTACGCTCCAGGTCCTTGCCATGTCCATGTGATTGAGTCCTGTAAAAAGAACATAAAGCCAAGACAGTATTACACAGATTGAAATAAAAATACATTTATATATTTCCTGGGTGCATTTCCAGACCAACTGTTAGCAGCTTTGGCTGCAGCTCTTCTTGCACTAAATAGTGGGGGGAAAGCTTTCAAGCATATTTTTACACTTATAACTGCTATTACTGTGCCATTAGGTGAAGGCAGTAAATTCCCGTGCATTACTCTAGTCTGACAACTCAAAACATTGGTTCACATGCAGTGGACAATCAGATTCCACAGCACCTCTGAAAAAAATGTATACCAATTGTGCTCAGGTCCGCTAAAAGAGAAATTTACTTGTGTTAACTGAGTTATTCTTAATCCTTTAAACTTAAAAAGAAAACGTTTTTTTTTCTTGTTTACATAAGACATTTCTGAAATCAGGTTACTGCAAAAAAGTGGGGAATTCTGGAGTTACTCAAGTGCATGTAAACAAATTGACTTCGCAAACAATTGTTTTTTTAACTTGAAGTATGTGTCAAACATGTGACCCCAGTGAACTCAACATCTTATCCATGTTGTTACAGCAGAAGTTTTGCGACTGCATTTGTGATTTCTACAACTTACCTCACATATTGCAGAACATGTAAACACTAGCTCTCAAGAAAAAGGCTGCACAGATTTGGGCCCGCCAGTAGGTGACTACTGAATCATGTCATGCTAAAACATACTGTCCGGTGCAAATGAGTTTAGTAGAATAAACTTCATCTCATGTGACCATCCAGAGAAAGTTGCTGAAACTTGAACAGGGCAAACTCATGCTTTCTCAAAAAAAGCTTTGCATAAATATTCAAGCTTTATATAATTACTGCCATGGGCTAATTTTGAAGCACAAAGGGAATTAAAGTTGAATAATAAATTAAATGGACAGATTTACATGATTTGATTCACAAATAGAAACAAACACTCAAACTTGCTGCCATGGCTACAAGTTGTATATGCCCCACAGCATTTTGCATCCTCCTAACTACAACTCTCTACGGGATTACAAAGCTTTTAAACAGACCCACATGACGACTGTGGACTGGTGCAGTGGAGCGTTGCAGGTGAGCAGGCACAGGTTATCAGTAAACAAGCCCTATGTATCCAGCTCTAGTGTGATTACTGATGATGCTGATTGTGTATCTACAAGGTTATTTAATTGCATTCTAAAGCTGAATTGTTGCTGGCACAGACATATTAAAAAGACACTTACTTAAAATCTAAGGTTTTTGAATGTAGATTCAGCCTATTTTCTGAGTTCAGACCGTACTGTAGGTAGCACCACCTTTTACTGTGCCACTCCCCGCATATGGAAAACCACTCATGCCTGCTGCACTGGCTTTGATCAGTGTTACTCACATTATGCAAGATGTATTCAAACTGAATGGAAATTCAGTTTCAGGCTGAAAACTCTGATATTCCAGGGACTCTCAAATGCTGCAGTGTCAATTTTGCAAAATGTTGCTTAATCATTCATTAATCATTAATGTCCCTAGTTGCCACCGCCTTGAGACTTTCAGGAATATGACCACAACCACCAAGTGTTGAGTGAGGGAGGATCTCACAATGCTGCATGGCATTCTGCTGAGTTTGCACAATGCTTTTGCTTTACCCAGAACATTTTCTCCTTCATGGATACTATATATAACTGTAATATCTTTGTTCCCACCATGTGACCGGTGAGATATTTACCTCGCCACTGAGTTTGACTCTGGAGAGGCGCCAAGCAAGCTACAGGGTTTGCATTGTATACATACAGACACACATATGGCCCATGCAAATGCCTCACAGAACTAACACAGAGCACTAACATTTTACCTACTGCAGACCATTCATATAATTTAATCGTCTACCACTGCCACCATTAGGTTTTGACTTAATGCCGTGTATAACTTGCACCTCTCGTATGTTGAACCTGTTGGGAAATCTGCTCTATAACACTCTTAGTTTTTAGTTTGTATAACTGGCAGTTTAACAGCAGCAGATATCAGAGAGTAAGGCAAAAGAGAGCAGATCATAGGTTACTACCTGCTAAATCAAAGTAAGAACAGATTATAGAAGATAGTTGATGCGGATCAGTGGGCAGGTGATGGGCCAATAATTAATCTCTAGGGAAACCAGTGTCTGACCAATCACATCTGTAATTTGTCACACAGTTAACCAGTGAAGAAGGAGATAGGTGTTCTATTCCCCATCTGTTTTATATTACGAACTTTGAATATCAAACAGATTATTTAACCAACTACATAGAAACAAATATGAGAATAGGATTTTTCTACAAACAACTGTGCCATTAAGCTGCATTACTTAAGTGTGCTTAAACAATCTTACCAGTTTATTAGGGTAACGAATCACCACAGGCTGCACTGGCACAGCTGGGATGAAGGCCCCTGTAAGAGTAAATAAGACATAAAAGATTGATTTCAATTTGACCTGTTTCTATAAACAATAAACTGGGTTGAGAACAACACAGAAATTAGACTAGTAATTGCATATTTGAAAAGGTGCACTCAATAGTTAAGCTTTACTGTCAGCAAAAGAAAAAAGAAAAAAAGAAATAAAATCACACAACTCTATTTCATACCTTATATTATTTGAATATTAGAGGGGATTCTTATGGGAAATTACAGTTACAAGGAAAATGTCAGGTAAAACTAAAACAACTGGTAGTATGACTTCAAACAAGAAAAAAAGAAGAGAGCTGAAAAAGGAGAAGAGTGACAGTAGAGAAGCTACCTGGCTTAAAGGTGATTAAGCAGGATCTATTGGTGCATGTTCCCTCTGGAAAAATCATTATCTGTAAGTAAGAGAATGCAATAGTTTATATATTGAAAAGAAGACATTTAAAATAAAAATCATTGCCACATATCAAACAGCAAGTTGGAACAGCATAGTGTATGTTTATTTGTATTAACTTGCAATAAAATGCAAGTTATAAGTGAGATGAACAGTTAGTTCAATTAGATCAGCAATGTTTTCTGAAATGCTGGATTTTACGAGTAAAATGTTTGTTGTGATTAGTCTTTCAGGAATCTCCATGTTTGGAAATAAAAACTGCAGTTTCTGTTTGTCAACGTCAGGTTTTGTGCAAAAAAAACTGAGTTTGTAGCGTTTACATTTTGTTTTCATAAATGAAAATATGTCAGTTGCTGTCATACAGAGTCACTAAGCCAGCATAGATGTTTGTTAATTTCAATCCTCTCGTTGGCAAATGTGTTGTAAAAAAAAAAAAAACACCTGATGTCTTTTAATATTAACAATCAGGTGCTGTTTGGAATTGTTTTGGTTATTCGGTAGCCGCAAATGTGATGCCTGTTTTTGCATGTGTATGTGTGACTTCCAGTCGTCACTTACCTGAGGCCATTCTCCTCCAGAGTGGGCTCTGCGTTTGATTTCCTCCACGGTCTTCTTTCTGGAGTCCTGGTCTGACCGTGATACAAACACTGGCCTAATGTACTTAATCAAAGCTAGAAGCAAAAGGCAAAAAGAGAATAGAGAAAATACAAATCAATACAGAAACAGTTATTTCTTTTGAAGGCAAAGCAACTACAGCTTCTTTTCATTGTCTGCAACTACTGCATGTCGAGGTTTAGTTGAGCGAAAGGGAGAAAAATCAAATTTCCAGTTAGAATTGGGCATAAACTATACAACAGTCATTTCAAAGAACCCAGTCAGATCTTTTCACTTCAGTTGGTAAAACATGTCATGCCTGTATTGGCTCAAAGAAAAATATTTCAGCAAAAAAATACCAAGATCATAATTGTTAAATAATCTGATACTTCAAGAGCACAAACACTTCACTGTACTGGCTAAGAAAAGCCAGAAGCTCCTCTTCACATCAACCACCACTCTAATAGTGTCCTTTTACAAAGCACTTAACTCGAAATCACTCAAACAGAGCTGCACAGTGGTGACGAGTGGGAGAATGTGGTTATACTGAAAGATTCCAGTGTTAATGCGGCATTCATATAAACAGTGCAAGCACTGCTGAATAGAAACCCTGTTATCTAGGAGAAACTACCATTGATAAGGGCAAAACAGTATCCAGTAATGCTTACAAATCATTATCACACTATTACAGAGTTTATGGGCCTTGTAAACCAGCTATCATAATACTTCACACAGAGACTGGACACAAAAGTAAGCAGCCAACCTAACCTCATATATGGAAAAAAGTCATCAAAAATGTCTTTTTTAGATGCTGTATTCATCTGTATTAAGACATGGTCATGGGTTCTTCAATGCTGGTTCCATGAGTCAGATGAGTCTCACATGTTGATCACAAATTCAAAAAGGTTCCTGCTTCCCTCTTCTGATTACAGGCAGAGAATAAGGCAGTTCTAGCTACAATCTAGACAATCATGTCAGGAGTTTAGACACCAGTGGGTTGATATGAGAAGTTCAAGTGATACAACAAGAGAAACAGTAGCAGTGACAGAGTTTTTAACTGCTGGCTGAGTTGATAATGCTCAGTTATTAAGAATTAAAAATTGAAATGTGTAACTTCACACAAACTGTCACCCTCCAATTCAAGAGGCCAAGGATCATCAGACAAAATCCACGTCGGCTGATATCAGCAAAATGTGCTGATGTAAACTCAGCTATATTATGGGGCTGGGTGTCGACTCATTATCATCAGTAGAATTGTATTAAAATGATATGATCATATGATGATATTGTTTTACAAATGCACATGAGCTTTGCATGTTTTTGATTCAAAACATGTAAAAAGTTTTAATGTAATCCATTACAGTGGAACAAATTTAAGGGAATTAAACCTCAATCCTTTTGCATTTCAATTTACAGTACAGTCAAGAGTTTGGACACACTTTCTTTGTGTCCAACTTTTGACTGGTACTGTAAATTGAAATGCAAAAGGACCTGTGAACAGAAAGACTGGGTTCAAAGGCGTTTTGTAGATGCCGGAAGCAATTTCTTCTATATCCGATCTTTATCAAAACATAGAAAATCTAGCTAAAGCAATGTTGCTTGAAGCCCTGTGACAGAGAGTCAGAAAGAAAGAGATACAAGTTATGGAGAGTGAGGATGACACGAGGTGAAGAAAGGTAAGGGGTGGGGGGCATGAGAAGAAGAAACTGATTTCAACAGTGAGCTGTCTTCCGACAGGAAGGGATTATGGCTCTAGCTAGTACCTTGACACACACACTACACACGTCACTGTGGCTGATCAGGTCTTAATGCTTATTTTGGATTCCACTTGCTTGGCCAGGCATTGGTGCCTGGTTCCTAATGCAAGGCCAATGGGACTGGTCAAACTAAAGTTGCACTGACATCAGTGGGTGACCTTATTCAACATCTTTGGGACAGTCTAATATACAGTGACCAGACAAACCAAAATAATGCCATACAATCAAATAAACCGTGAAACTGTACAATGATTAGTTAATTATGCTCCTTTAGATTCCTTCAAAACATCTTAGTTGACTGCATTTTTGTCAATGACTAAATGTGTCCGATGATGTTTTCAATCCCGAAATACAAAGCAAGTAAGTGAATTGGCAAGCTTCACTGAGACGGGAAGTAAAAAGGGGCTAATCACTGACTTAGTAGACAGAGCAGAAGGAGGAGAAAGGAAGCCTAAAATAACACACACCTAGACCTTGTACTATATGCCCTGCTGCCAGGGGCATTAGAACAAATGCTTAAATTGGCAAGTTAGCTAGTTAGTAGGATCTGCTATTACACCACTCCATGTGTCTTCCATAAGGGCTCTGGTGGTGCACAGACAGTTGGTTTTCTCAAGGTCCTGCTGTTTGGTGGGATCCATCACTGGCAGTAGTGATACCATAATAAAAATAACACTGAAAAACTCTTGTGATTCCTGATAATAAAGTCGTAACAGTTCAGTAGAAACAGCAAGTGGATGATTTAATTTGGGAAACTTATTTTTTCTTACACTGAAAACAAAATGTGCAGAGACTGTGAGGTTCAGGTTGGATTTCAGTCCCTGAGCTCTCGACTTTACTGACATTATGAAACTAACTTTCTTTCCAGACATTTCTGGTTCAGGTTACAAATTGAGGCTGGCAGGCCAGCAAACAATTCTGTCAATAACATTAAATAAAATCCTGGGTTCATGATCATTAATGGCAGTTACAGGATGTCTGATAAGCTAACAGTCTTTTACATCTATAGCATTAAGTATTTAAAGCATGTAGTGAGTTACGACTGAGACATTTTCCTTTACTTGTCTGCGTGCGATCATTTATCCAGACAAAGATATCTGATTTCTGTTTCTTCACATAATGGTGTGTTTAATGACATGGCACTACAGAACTGAAGTAAAAAAAAAAAAAAAAAAAAAAAAAAAAAAAAAAAAAATCATATTTTACAGAATGAACTTGCTGAGTCACAACTGATAAATCAAAGGTCTTCCTTTTTCAAACAACTTCTGCTTCCAATACAGCAAAGCATGTGTCATGTTTTTGTGCGTGTTAACAAGTATTAGCCAAGCTCTACTTGGCTTCGATTCATAGAAAACATTGCTGGGAATTGGGCAATCTCCTCTATTACCAATGCAGCAGCAAAATCACACAAACTGTTGTGGCCTGCCTTTTACAAAGTAGCTTTGCCTGCCTCAGTGAACATCACAACACAAGGCATGTACTTGTGTATACTTTACCTGCCGTGGAATCCACAACTGCTGTAAAGTTTGGATAATAACTGTGCCTATGCACAGAGATTACTGTACTCCAGTCAAATAGTTTGTAATGCTGTCATGAAGAATCAGATCAGTTTTTTTCAGATGAGAGTCATTATATTACCTGTTACCTCCCTCACAATATAGGTCATAATCAGAAGTAATGTTACTTACTGCCCCAGAGAGGTATATCCTTGCTCTCAGCCTTCATGACAATTGAGGCCATTGTCATGGTGACTGGGATGGCATCGAAGTAAGAAGAGTGGGGTGCGAGGGTGAGGATGGGTGCTTCTGCAGGCAATGCCCTTTGCCCTTTCACAGTCATCCAATGGAAACCTCCCGCAAACCACATGACCCGCATGATGATCTTCAGAATTATGTCCACCAGTCTGCAAACGAGATCATGTATGTGTGTGCACTTTTCATTTAAACTGTAGACACTCTCTACATGACATAACATATGAAAATAATAGTCACAGATACAAATATCCAATGACAAAAGATAGAAGACAGAAGAAGATTAGGGGTAGGTAGGATTAAAGTTATAGCAAAAAATAAATAAAATAAAAACTCAATTTCTTCTCTCTAGACCTCTCTCTCTCTGTTGTACCCACACATTTGAACTGCTAGCACTGTCTATAACCAAGCCTCCTATGAAAATATGACATTATTCACCTGCTTATTCATTAACCTTTCAGGTGGTATTTTTAGTGTTTCGTTTGAGAGAAGTGTTCAAGAAGAGGAGACCTGTGGCTGCTGTGGGAGTTTCTTGGACAGCCTATTACACAATCAGGGAGTGTGGAGCTCAACATAGAGGGTCGAACTACTCAACTACCGCTCAAGGATGACTCAGAATAAAATGAGATAGGTAACAGAGTCATATTCTGATTTTTTTTTTTTAACCCTTTTTTTATTTTGACTCTGGTTTCTTCATTATTAGTTGCAATCTTACAAACAAAGGTGTAAATTATTACTAGAAACAGATTTTCTCACTTTAATGAATGTACCAAACTTATTTGTAGGTGCCCTATTGTGCAAAAAAAAAAAAATGTGGTTGTTCAAACTTGTATGTGAAGTAACATTTTTGAGCCATGTGATTTTATATTCATGCTGAAAGCAGCATTGGTGATTATGTGACTAACTACCCATAGCATTCTGCTGTTGCCGATCAAGTTCAAGCATGAATCTTTCCAAAACAAATGTCTCAATATCACTTGTTTAAAAGAACAGTAGTGTTCCCTGAAATACAGAAAAAAAAAACCAACCAACCTCTTAACAAACAAGCACAAATATGCATAACAAAGCACCCACCTCCTCCAGAGGCACTGGGGTTCAACAGCGGTCTCGGAGCGTCCCAATGAGGCCAGGAAGGCAAAAGGCCAAGCCAGCAGCATCATGAATGCAGCTATGAGTAGACGGATGGGGAATAGTGTGACTGTCATTAACGCAATCTGTAAGAGATTGAGGAAAAGAGAAAAAGGTTACTGGAACGGATCCAAATCAATACTTCAACAATAAGTGTTGTCAGCCATCTTGGTTGTTACGGTTGCAGGCTGTGTCTGAAATCACTCCCTCATTCACCACTCGTTATATACCTTAACTTATACACTAATCATCATTATCAATTTGCATCATCACCAACACCTGTTCAGTCACACAATGGTATATTTTTCATCCATACAATGCAGAGCGCTGCATTGTGGGGTTGTTAGCAGTAAGTAGTTTCCATACCATGGATACAATGAAACTGTAAAATTTAAAAAGACAATTTAAAAAAATTGTGTGATTCCCCTCATGTTACAATACGGCATTCATGTGTATGATACACCTTACAGCTGCATATACAAACACATTCATGTAAATGTTACATGATCTTCATTCTTGAAGGCAGACAAAACCTGGCAGTTCACTGTTTGAGTTCAATGGTGGCTGTTTACTTTAGAGCTTTTTATGACTGACCCTGATAACAGTGCTTATCTTCTTTCAATATTTGTCTTGATAGCAACCACTACTGGGGAGCATCAAGACTATCTGCATTCTCTTATCTGGGGGGAGTTCCTGTCTGAGACTATAGTCAATTTAAATCAATCAACTGAAAGCTTGACTGTAACTACTGACAAACAATGAGCACCAAACAAATTTTGGTGACTAGTTGAAGAATAGTCACCCACCCCCCTGCCAAAATATACCCCTAGTCTGAGAAATAACAATACCTACACTAAAATGGCATTGGCTACATTATAGGTGTATATTTTTAGGACTTTACACACACACATCCTACCACAGCTATCACAATGACACAGCACATTAGTTTCTGTTCTCTTTTCATAGTTCTCCAACATGTTTACTTTCACAAGACTCTCTTAAGATACAGGGGGTCCAAAAGTCTCAGACTTTCCCATGGGAAAATGGCCTCAGACTTTTGAATCGCATTATACATGAATTACTTTTGTTCTTCTATCACACATTTTATACAAATTTCAGGTTTAGTGTTTTTTGCACAAGAAAGAACAAACAACACAGTGCCAGTAATATTTTCTATAATAAAAAGGGGCCTTGACAGGATTGTTTGAGAGCATCTGTATAATGCATTTGTTAAAAGATTTATTCAGACCCAAAGCATGAGAATGCATGAATGTCACTTAAAATTAAAACACAGGCAATGCTAAGAAAGCAAAGAGGTTATTCAGGAGTTAGAGTGAATTCAGACATTGTGCTAAAAGGCATCATTAAACTCATGCAATAGGGCTTAAATGGATGGGAAAACAACATAATCATTCATGTGGACTAATGCAACTTGGGAATTGTATTGTAGCTGCCAACATAGGGCCTACATTGTAAATATGCTGTAAGTAATGTACAGACAGAACAGGGGCTTCTTGGCATCACAATCACAGGCTACTCTAGCACAGCAGAAATCAGAGCTGAACTGTAGCCAGTTGCAGGTATTACGAACAAAATGCAAAGCAACAACTGGAGTCAACTGTGAACCAGATGTTACTGGTGTGTGGTTAATTTCTCCGCCCTGCTGATGACGACCCTAGAAGGTCAAAACCAGTCTGCATTTTTAACCATTAGAGTAGACCCTGTGTGTGTGTGTATGTGTGTGTGCATGTGTGTGAATACACATAGTATTCATGTAATTCTGAATGCATTGTCAAACCAAAAGGAAATCTTCTGTATTGCTTTTCAAAACCTGTGATCCATCATGAAGCTGATAGCCATGTCCTTTGTTTTTTTAATACTGTGTAGTCATATCCATAGGTTTATATGTTCTTCCAGTGACAAACACACAACCATGGTTACAAATCATGCTTTCTAACCTTTCTTGACTAAATACACCCTGAAACAGGACATTGTAGTAAAAAAAGAAAACTAACAGAAATCATGATCCTTTAATTAGTTGTAGAGACGTGTATGAGCTTCCTGTCTTCAAAGTACAGATGCTACACACTTGCCTTGCCACTTGCCTCTATTTACAGTTAGTGAGAGGCTGCAGCAGTGCATTTAGGTTGTTCTGTGTGGTAGTGGGGCATGTAGACAAATTTAACACTTGAATAATTAATAGTGCACTATCTACTGTAATGGTATGTATTTAAGATCTCACTTAATGATTTTAAAAACAAACCACTATGGAGAAAGCACTGTGTCTTTGCACAGAATGATCTTAATTTGGTGTGGGTGAGCTGCTTCAGGTTTTCAGTGAGAAGATGCAAAACAGCAATAAATCCATGAGTTTAAAAAGCTCAGAAGATGAAAATACAGGAAAATATACAGCAAAAAAGACAAGTTTATAGTGGAAACCTCTCACTTTACTTTAACCACAACCTCAGGGCTCAATGGGCAAGCAGTAGTTCACATGCTACTGACACTTTATTGAATGGGACCTTAAACTCAGCAAACTGCACCTTCAAAATCCCTCTGATGAATATGTATAACTACTCTTGTAATCAGATGCCCAATTTTGAGGTCAATACATAGAAATACTGATCTTTACAGTGTGGGAATAAGCTATTGACCAATTTCTGCTTTAGTAGGATCAAAACAGATTTAAGTCTTTGTTGGGTTCCCCAATAAAAGCTTGCCCTTTGACCTTACCAACTTTTCAAGGGTTTATGGCTACTGTAGGACTGGAATGTTTTCTGATACTCCTAAATCACTAACAAAAACACTGCAATATGTTTTCACATAAGGGCTATGCCAATCAATTCTGTAGATCAATTAATCAGCTCATCAAGGTGCAAAACTGCAAGAGCGTCTGTATACGGATTCAAGGCTCAGGGTACTGAATTACAGAAGAGCCTAGTAATGAGTATAAGCCAGTCTCCACAGTTAATCCAACATTTGGGGCAATTGACTAATGTGGCTATTTGTCAGAAATGGTCACTTTATTAACTACACCCCCTTATCCCCAAAAAAGAAGTAAAGGTAATGGATTGAAAAAGAAGTGAAACTTCTCCAGTTACTCTCAATTGTATGGTCTACAGCACAGACTCATGCACTGTGAGCCACAATGCAAGTTTGGCTTGTCACAAAAAGGACAGTTTTTCATTCAGCTACAGTCTATTAGCTCTCAGGCCCTTAGCCTGCACAAGCAATAGCATTATGCTCTAACACCAAGCATACTCTCATGGCCTGGGTTAATCCAACATAACTCATCAGTTCCTATTACCATCTGTTACCCCTCCTGTGGGGACTATGGAGGGCTTTACATGTATAACATGGCCAGAAATCATTTACTTACTTATCAAAATACAATTCTGAGACAATCTTATCCCTCTATGTCATCTCACACCATTTAGTTACAGTCTATCACCTAATACTGTAGAATAGGCACAATAGATAAACAAGGGATACATAATTTTCCTTTTAAAACCTAAAACGTATTCTGTAGGTTCATCAATTTATTGGTGAGTCAGCTGGTAGACAGAACTATTACTTTTTGCTGTAGTCTTCAGTGTTTCAGTTCAGATTGTTTGTTCTTCATGTTGCTGTTGATATGAAAGCAAGACCAGCGCAACATGCTGAGAACAGTTGTTCCCAGTAACATCAGAACAACTAGGAAACTGATTTCCATCATTCCATGACCCATTTTTTTGTTCAGCGCTTAGTGTTTTCAAGAAACCGGTTTCAAGTGCCTTGCTCTTCTGACTTCCTTACTGTCATGATAAAACATATGATTATAAAAAAGAATGGATGCAGAAAAAAAGGCTTTGTTGCCAAGGACATGTCAGGTAAATGTCACTTTATGTTAAAATGTGTGTAATATTTTACAATCTATTTTTGGCCCAGCATTCAAAATCCAACATTCTACAAATTTTAAACAGCACATACAATCACAACGTAGAGCAAAAAAGTGTTCACAGCAGTAGATTCTGTGATCAGTCTAAATAAATAAGCTCAATGCTCCACTGAATTTGTAATGCGAGACTTATAGGAGAAACCAAAAAAATGTACTTATTCCCTTAGCTTTGATCCACCTGTCATTCTAACTTTTCCCTCCAATCTCTGTCAGTAGTTTCAGGAGGAAGGAAATATGTGTGAACCTCCCTTGGTCACTATTCTTACTTGTAACAAGATACTCTCTCATACCTGCTATGCCAGAGCAGCGCCATTCATAAAACCAAGGCTCTCCCATTAGACTGGAGTCTGTTACTGAAAATATCTCACAGCTGTGTCCCAGTTCCACACTGTTTACTAATACTACATAGTACATGCTATGTTTGACTTTTGATGGTAACCATTTTGGCAGTTATGTGCCATAAATAAGAATGCTTTACTGTTTTGTACCTACAGGTAACAATATAATCACTGCTGGAAATCAATCAAACTGCAATTTTGGAAAGCTGCTGCCAATTTCAGATTTGGAAGCTTTACAAAGAAAAGGCAAATTGGTTTTCACAAGATTTATTACACTTATTTATTTGTTTATCCTGGAGCTATGGGTGATAATCAACAATATATTCATATCAAACTGATTTAGAATGCATGCTGGCATTTTTAATTATACTTTTTTGGTCTTTCTTCCCCCCCTTGGTGTGAATGTACAACACACTCGAACAAGATAAAAGTAGTATACAGTGTTCAACAGGGACATAGCTTCACAACTCCATAAGCCCATGGACACAAAACAAAAAACAGCTCTCAAACCTCATCTGAACCTCTATGTTACTGTACAAATGTATGAAGCAGTATCTACTTTCTCAGTGTACCGATAAATGCTAACTCATGGCTCATGGTGAATACATACACTACTTAAACTGTTCTGAGATAGTGTGAGGTGAACTACAAAGGGCCCACATGAGCGTCCAAATTTATAAGCAGCCCCGCGTTGAAAGATATTTCAGTGCTCAAGGGTATACATGATGAGTGGAGGTTTCCATCATCTGTGCAGAATGCAACATGTTGCAATATTTGGAAAGTACAATTCTACCATGAGTGCAATATCAATCAGATTAGGAGGCCTTTTAAATTTCTGTCTTGAAATGTCTGTGCAAGCTGTATCCCCATGATTTTTTTTTTCTTTAAACTTTTTACAGTTTTTGAGCAATGAAGCTCAAAAATACAAAACCGGTGGCTGCAGGCTTGAAGTAGCCTTCAAGTTAACACCTTTTGCAGAGAAGCCTGAAGGCTTTAAATCTGATTATCAACAGCACTGATGGAGAGCTGGGCTGCATGTCTGCTCTGTGCTGCAAAATTGTAAAATTTAATCAGGTGACTGGTTTATTTTAAACGAGATTGGCAAAAGCGTGTAAACTTTAACAGCTGGGGAAAATCTATCTAAGCTGCAGATGGGGAGGGAGGGGGGGTGAACATGACTGTCAGTTTTCCATCCCATATTCTCCATCCTCCACATCCACACGTGTTGGCTGCTGGCTGAGTGGGACGCACCATGATAGCTAACAAAGCAAGAAAAAAAATGCAAGGACAGCTGGGAACGGTATTTAAAAAACACCACATTCAACTATCCCCCCGAAAAAAACATGCCTTCTTGATGAAAGCTGCCATAATATCTATGGCAACAGTTACAGAGCAACAAGCTAGGCCCATCCTGGACAGGCGGCCATGCTCAAATAACTGTATTTCATTTTAGTGGGTTGTTAGCGGATTCCTGGGCGAGACTGTTTTTTTCACGTTTTATATGCTCAAGTGTGAAATACCCACCATAGCTGCAGCCAAGCATCCCTTTTTCAAAGACTCTCGGCCCTTTACAGCACCATTAAAGAAAGGCAGGGAGCCAACAGGACAGAAGGGAGAAAGCAACATGTATGTAGCTAATGTTAGCTGACTAGCTAACACTAGCTCAGCTGACAACATGCAATCAAGAAAAACTGCCAAGTTAAACGATGGTGACAGCCTCTCCGCTGCGTTGCTCTACAGCGTTAATGTTCTACAGACAACTAAATCAGCATGTCAAGGTATCCGCACAAGAGTAAATAATTTGGCTGAAAACATAATATTACCTTTGCTTTTTCCAGAGAGGTGAATTTCAAGACGTGCACAAAAGGGTTTCTGAACGGAGGAGCTTGGTCCATCTTCTTCCCATCTCCTTCCACCGCACATTGTTTGTTACTCGGCAATCTCATTCTTCCAAGAAGTCACGTTCGCCGAGGCTGCAGATGTATGTTCAAAATAGAAAACTGATTTTGCCAGAAAGGAACACTTCACGCAGAACGCAGTTTCCCTTATCTGTCTTTCACCGTGGCTAATTGAGATGGCAGTGCAGGGTTATTAACGTTATCTTCCTTTCCCGGGCAGCATGGAGGGATAATGGTTAGCTCGAGGATTAGCTGGGGATATTTGAAGTCGCCGATATCTTTCTGCCTTCCGTGCGCAGGACGCCTTCCTCCACACCGCGTTCCCCAACCAGTCTGCTAGCTCTGGATGCTAACTTAACGGAGCCACGATTTCTCTCCTCTGACAGAGCGCATGCGTAGGACCCA
This sequence comes from Seriola dumerili, assembly GCF_002260705.1. Taxonomy (NCBI): domain Eukaryota; kingdom Metazoa; phylum Chordata; class Actinopteri; order Carangiformes; family Carangidae; genus Seriola; species Seriola dumerili. Next base: position 8,405,329 of record NW_019174446.1, on the reverse strand, counting down.
ACATTCGCATCCATATCATTGTGCGTCCTGAGCATCGCACGATGTGATTCTGCCTTCACAACTGGCCAAAATAGAATAGTAATTTCTCATTTGCAGCGGAGGTTTGCAATGCTCCTCCACTACTGGCCGAGGGCAGGGACAAAAATACTACAAACAAAGCTTGCGTAAATCAAAACAATAAACATGAAGCTGGTGTTTGAAGACCGTTATTGCTGTGTGAGTGTTTTTTAAAAGCATAAAACATTTAGAAATAAAACAGTTGAATAAAAACCACAACTATTGATGTAACCATACCTGTTGTATTTCTGCAGTATTTCTCGCAGTGCTGGACTGTTATATTCAAAACATGTCTGATAGCCACTGTCTGACAGTTAGAAACAGACAGCATGGTAAAAATAAATGTAAATCTACAAATGATTGACCTCTGTTTCATGTCATGTTAACCATAATCAGCACTGCAGCAACTGCCAGTTGATGAAGTTTAAATTTGTGAATTTCTGAGATTTTAAGTTTAAAGGGAAAGATAGCAAAGATTAAAGCTATAGTAAATATACATCAGTATAATGTGTATTCCCCAGAAATGCTTGGGAATTGGTACAACTGAGACCTTTTTTTGTTCTCTGTTTGAATTACCCCACACTGATTCACACATGAGGAAAAGTTAAGCAAGAATATCATTCATCTGTATTTCAGTGGAAGCTGCAATAACAACTGATGACTGGAAGAAAATGTTGTATGTATGTTCCGCAATATAGCACATGCTACTACACATGCTACTGTATCTCTTCAATTCATCTCTGAAATATAACATCAGGCAAATGGGCTGTTTTCATCACAGTCTCAATTCTTTTTAGAAATTGAAAAAGGGAACTAACAATTGTAACCATTGCTACAACCTGTTTTCATGTGTGTGTGTGTGTGTGTGTGTGTGTGTGTGTGTGTGTGTGGGGGGAAGGGTGCACAATAGCACAGTACACACAGCTCACCTTGTCTTTGTGCAACCAGCTGGATTAGATATCTATCTATCTATCTATCTATCTGGTTGGGCACTCTGCTGGTTAAGGGTGCTAACAAGGAGCCTGCTTTCCTTAGAACAAAAGGAAGGGTTATACCTATTATTAACTAGACACTTGGTGTCCAGATATTCATGTAGCAGAGGAGTGGGAGTTATAAGAGCTGGTGTTCATTATAGGATGGTTAGGTGAAAATGGACTGTATGCCATAGGAGCTATATCTGTCCATGTGTGTGTGTACACATAAGTAATTGAGTGGGTGTAATGCTCTGAATGCAGTCACTGGTACCGTAAAATGACTCATAACAGCCAGATATGACATGACATCATAAATATTATATTCATAGATTATCTATACTCTTAGATGATTTGCATGTAATTGCGGGGAACTATAAATCCTATACTGATGCTGCATGTTAATTGCCTATGATTTTATTAAGTATTAGTCACAAATGGCAATATAAATTGTTCTCCGTTGACCAAATAAATATAAACATGAAAAAGAAATAAGTAGTTACAAATGTGATAGGATTTATTTTTGATATTTTGCTTGTATGTTGCTCAGCAAAATGAGATACTGAACTGGTGGATTATCTAAAAAGTGTATGCATTTGAAAACATGACTGCATTCAGCACCATGATTTTTAACCTATGTAAGATTAATTAATGAGTCCAGTTGTTCTCAAAGTGGGGTCCAGGGACCCCCAGTGGTCCTTGAGGGGGTTGCTGGGGTCCCCAGCAAAAAAGGGGAATCATTTATTTTCACTATTATTCCATCGATAAGTAACACAATGATAGAATGTTTGACTATTTTGGTCACTTTCTGTAATTACACATCTAAAAGAAAAAATCTTATCGAATGGGGTCTGTGGTCTACTTTGTGTCAGTTCAGGGGTCCTTAGCGTGAAAAAGTTTGAGAACCACTCAATTAGTCTACCACCTATATTGCATATAGGAATTGATAATTTTGGATAATTTTGCACTCTTCAAATGCAGAGGTCTTATACTATTTGGCATATTATGTGCATTTAGCATTGTGCCTATTATCTCAATTGAACAAATCTTCATAACTGATTATATGCCTCCCTCTAGTGGTGAAAATCTCACAGTACATTCAGAGGTGCTATATTTCAGAATATGCAATGTTGGAACGTTAAACCTTCTCAAACACACACACACACACACACACACACACACACACACACACACACAAAGAAAGTTACAGCTACAGTTCTTATGGATATTACAATATATTAGATATAGATAAGATAAGAGAAGATAGTCACATATTAGCCCAGCAGTGGGGAAATTTGCAGTGTTACAGCAGCAAAGTTAACAGTAAAAAAGAATGCAAAATGAAAATATCAAATAATAAAAACCTATAGGTGAATAATAGTATTGTATAACAATATAGTAAGTACAGGTAGATATTAAGAATATGTTGTAGTATGTCAAAACATAGCAGCATAAACATAAGGACTATTTCAGAGTTTGTGTGTCTTAATTGTTACACATGGTAAGTTTGTGAAACACAGTAGTATTGGACAATTAAAGTACTATGGATTAAAATCACTCAGGAAATTCAGAAAGATAGTACAGACCAGCACCCAGCCAAAGAAACTGTCATTCCATTACATGTGTATGGGTAGGAAATAATTTACCATACTTTGACTGGAATTTAACATTGATGTCAGCAGTGACCTCTTTGTCACCATATAGTTAGGCCAAGTGGTATAACAGGCAACTAGAGAGGTGGGAATATGTGAGAGTAAAGGATGTTTTGCAAACAAAGTTTATCTATATCTAATTGGTTAGTCTTTTCATATAAAAACTGAATAGGGCGAGGAGAGCAGTTGCTTCTCTTTCACTTCACTTCATCATTATATTGCGTTACACTCAGGTAACCAGCCCTCCTCACTCACACTCAATCTCACTCACAGTGACTTGACTCTGATGATAACAGCCTGGTTTTAGTTTTAGTGGTTTTAGTGGTAGATGTAGCAGTTTAAAATTAAATGCATTATATGCTTATGTACTATTAAATTCTATGGTTTTAGTTTTAGATAACATAAAACAGTGCATGTTATAGCTTACAGTCTTAAAGGACATGCATAGAGGACCTCAGTAATGAGTTTTGAAGTCTGGCAGTAAGTTACCAGTCAACATCTCTTAATGCACCTCCCATCGAAGCAGTCTAGAATCGGGCCTGTTTGCAGTAAAAGGTGTGAGACCAGAAGATAGGCTACAGATAAAAAAGTTCTGTGTTTAGATAGGGGGTGGCACAGCGGTGCAGTGGTTAGCACTGTCCTCACAGCAAGAAGGTTCTTGGTTTGAACCCATGGCCTGAGGCCTTTCTGTGTGGAGCTTGCATGTTCTCCCTGTGCCTGTGTGGGTTCCTCGGGCTTCCTCCAAGTCCAAAGATATGCACATTAGGTGAATTGGTGATTCTAAAGTTTTTTGAAGACAGAGTGGATACAGAGGGAACATATTGTAGAGAGGATAAAAGCATCATTTACCCACACTACAGAGCTTTGCTCTATTGTTTATAGGCTGAATTGTGTGTGCACAGCAGTTTCTGAAGTCCCTTATTCGCAAACCTATTGACTGGAAGACATGTTCATATAGGTACTCAAGCATAGTGTGACTGCCACATTTTTGAGGCTGTACTTTATTTATCACACTTGATTTCTTCTTGTCCTCACAGCAATCATGTTTTAGCTTAGGTTTTTGTAATTGCAACCATGTCAAGATCAACCAGTCAAACATGCACATGCGCAGAAACATGTGGCACGTGCATACTTTGTGAGAAGACAAACACACACACACGCATGCATGCACGCACACACACACACACACACACACACACACACACACACACACACACACACAAACACACACACACACACGAACACACATGCACCATTCACATTCTTATTTTAATTTGGGTGTGGAGCATGTAGTCAAAGTGCCCTGTGGGCTGACCATATCAGGTCGTGACATTTGCATTTGACAGAAATCACATCACACAGGGTTAATACTAGAGAGAATGGAGGGATGGAAAAAAAGAAAAAAAAATGTGGAAAAGGTTTCCCCCATTCCTCCCACATCCCCTTCCCTCACTCTTTCCCCCCTTCAATCCCATAGCTGAGGTGCTTAAATTAAAAAGGAAGAAATGCAATTTAAAGACATGGGGTAAACAATCACAAAACACTTGTTTCTGGAGGAGACACAATTTCCTGCTGCCTTGTCCAATTTCTTATGGCCTGGAGGGCTGCCGCATGCGTTTTAACACCTGGTTCTACACCGCTGATTAAAATTGTAATGCCTGTGTTGAATCAATCCATATGACATTTTGGAAATACACAAGTATCAGGACATTTTATATAGACAGCATTTTTTCTATTGTTTTCATTTGAAACAAAAAGGTGCAAGGTGGTGACTCGCACTGGGTGTCACTACTATGCCTTCCAACTGTTTGAGGAGAGAAAATAAAGTTTCAATATCCTAAACAAGTATAAATATGTCACTATCATTGTTTTACATAGTATTTAACAAAAAGCCACATGTACAGTGTACTGAATAACCTGAAATGGGACAGTTGTCAGTGTGTTTCTGTGGTTTTGTGGTGATCATCATTAATTGTAGCCTAAGATTTCATGCTTTCCCTCCCAAATAGTAGAACTCAGAAGAGAATTAGGTCCACTTCTAAGGTGTGTTACATGTTACATATAATTTGTTTAAAGGAGCTATTTGTAGGCTTTTCTATTTCTACACATCTAATGATAGCATTAACAGCTTTTTATTTACCAGTTTGGCTAAGAGCTTCAGCCATCATTGTATTTACAATTCATGAAACTATAACTATGATTCAGAGGTTCTCTGAACAGCTGTACTTTTTAAGGGCACCCTGGACACCACAGTGACTCGCTATCGGAAAGTGACGAGATAGGCTGTCTGGGCTGGAGCTAGCCGATTAGCGTGCTGACTTCAAGACAAGAAAATAAGTGATATAAATACAAAACAAAAAACAAGTAGGTTGCTTTTCACCACTAGAGGCAGCTCTTGGCGAGTAAAGGAGTGAAGTGTGTGCTTCCACTTCCAAGGAGCCATGCGAATCTAGCATCTTGGGTTACTATCATCACTGTCAATGCGCCTGTACATATAATTTGTTTACTGTTTGTTTATTATGTTTACAATGCAAGATGTTATAATCTGCCCCCTTCTTCGGGGGAGTCTGGATGCAACACTGACTCAGTATCAGAAAGTGATGAGATGGGCTGACTGGGTTGGAACCGGCTGGTTAGCATGCTAACTTCAGTATAAGAAAAGCAGTGATGGACACAAGCGAAACAAGATGGTTGCTTTGCACTGCTGGAGACAGCTCTTGGTGCGTAAAGGTATGGAGTTTGATTCTGAGCTTGCAACATTTCTTCTAGACTGGTAAGTAAACAGATCGCAATAGCAAAACTTCAAACCCACACACCCTCCTTTAAAAACTGAAACAGTTTTTTGCACTTGGCAAAATCAGCTCATGGAAATTTGCCATGAAGAAAATTTGAAGAGCAACTGTGTCTTCCTGAAACTAAAGAAGGTCAAAAGCCCTGGCTGAGAGTTGAAAGATTATTTAAGGGCAAAAATACAAATAAGAATGATCATTTTAGGGTGGCTAGAATGAATGAAAGGGAGCGCGAAGAGAGAGAATGAGAACAATAGAAAGAATGTCCAGGTTTTTGTACCACTATTATACCAGTATACCCCCTCCGGCCAAACATCTGAGGCAGAGTGACAGACGGACCGTTGTTTGCTTCACACCACAGTAATGTTTTACCAGCCCCTGCGCCCATGTCAATCAATGGCCGGCATGTTCCAAAACATATTCAACACACAAAGAGAACACTTTGGCTTGAGGAAATGGATTGTGCGTAAGATTGGCAGGGGACTCTCTGGATGTGTCAATCACCAAAGGCCCTTTGTTTTACCCCTGTCCTAAGCTTTAAGAACAAAGACATTTCCTTTTGTTTCATTTGTCTTTGAACACGATATAAACACATGAATTTTCTGTTTTACATTTGGATTGAGGAGAAAGAGACACTTTTCTTTGTAAGATAACAAAAAAAAAGCTCAAACAAAAGTATAATGATGTAGATATATCCCAGGGAGGGGATTTTGTCAAAAGCCTACAGGTGAGAGTGGAATTCACAACAGTCTTCTCTGTGCTGCAGGCTTTGTGAATGTGCTAATCTACACATTTCATGATATGTTGATGATGAGTGCAGGATGAGAGGCGTAGCAGTGGGAAGGCAGTCAGATTGTTAGCATTTGAAACCACAATTTCACACAACGGACAATTGAAATCTGAGAGAGCTGCTGGTCCGGTCCCTGGCATTGAATCTAAGCGGCTTCTCTCTTTTTTCTTTTTCTCATCTCTCTCCTCTCGCCTCTTGTCCTTTCTTCCTGTCTGGCCTCTCCAGGTGCCGCGCTATCTCACAGCTAACACAGGAATCCGTGAGCCATGTACATCCACGGCCCTTTGAAAGAGGAAGCCACTTTGCTGCTCATCCTGGAAAGCACTTTCCATCGTCCTCTGTGTTCCTCGGGGAGATGAAGGGAGCTCCTGCTAGAGGAGCGGGTTTTTGTAACCAACGCCACATGTTGGGCAGGACACAGCCAGTTGTAAGACAAGAAAGATCTTTGTGGCGAACACAAGTGCTTGGCTGTCCTCTTGCATGCCTGTCTGTCAGCATTGCTTTGCCTGGTGGACACCTGTACAACTGTAATTTTACACAAGCAAAAACAAAGACATGCTACACAGGGAGGGGGGCGTGTAAAGAGGGATTATACAGGCGTGTGTTTGTGTGTGTGTTTTCTTTGTAAAGAATTCAGTAAGTGGTGCTGAGTGCCCTCTTCTGAAGGGTAATGTTTGATGGGGAAAATCATCACCCTCCATCTCAACAGAGTCAGCCTCTCAGGAGGTGAGACTGATACACTGAACAAATGAATGCAACGTTTGACACTTGACACTGAAAAAATGTTGCTGGAATATTCAAGAGATCACCTTTGACCTTGAGACAAAGCTGGGCTATGACCAGTGTGAGTACTGAGTGACTGAATGACTGAGAATGTGGGATTTTCAAGATGATTTAAGCTTCTTGTAATCTTAAATCTGTCTGTGGTGGAAAAAAAAAAGATGGACAGAAAGACTGAAACATTGAATAAACAGAGGCGGCACAAGAAATAGAGACACAAACCTATTTGTGGATGAAAGGGGAGGTCATGGCGCTGGAATGTGACTGGGTGATAGAGAGCAGGAAGAGGAAACAGATAAACTCTTCGATGCAGCCCTTGTATACACACACTCACACACACAATACAGATACATGTACCCTGTTGTGCTATCATCAAGGGTCGAGTGTTAGTTGACAGAAACCACCGATCTGCCTCAGTGCTAAAACCTTGATAAGGCGCTAGGACATCAGTGACCTGTGTCTGTGTCTGTGTGTGTATTTATGTGTGTGTGTGTGTAGAGAAAGAGAGATAGAGATGCGCATGAAATATAAAGGCTTTGCCTTAGAAGACAAAACAGGAGCAACAGGCTGTGATCATTGATTTGTCAAGTTTTAACTGAATTATGATCTACTCTACTTTTATCTTGAATATTTCCACCATGCTTAACACAATGCTCACCAGACTATCATGCTACACTGGTTAAGAGCGTCAATCTGGCTTCTGAAGTATAAAACAACACTGCCAACATCATAGTGTGGCAGGTGTTATGCTTCATAATTTAGTAGGAATAATCCATTATGTATATGACTTGGCTTAAATGATACTCACTAAAAGGCACACCCATCACTTCAGTGGTCCACATCTCTTGTTATGTGTGAGTTACAAGATGAAGACCATAAAATAGACTCTGCTTTGAAATTTGTCATTCTAATATACCCCATGTTTGGTATGTGTTTGCCAAACATTGATTTCAGTCTGTCTCTCATTTGACAACAAACAGGATTTGAAGCTCCTGAGATTAAGATGGAGAGGCGGTTTTACATTTTATGGTAGATTTCATGTTTTAGAGCAGATAGTTACACAGTAGAGGATTTTGAAGGTTGAATTGTAGGATTATTTTATGTTCCCACAAAGTCAAGTTCTTAAATCATAGACGATGAAGAAGTAGCATCACATATCAGATTGACAGGAATAGTTTTCTTTTTTTTTTTTTTTTTTAAATGAGCTTATTTTTTTCCTTGCTGAGAGTTAAATGAGAAGATTGATACCACTGTCATGTGTGTTAGACAAATATACAGCAACAACTAGGAGCTGATTAGGTTAGCACAAGGCTGGAAACGGGGAAATTAAGTTAACCTGGCTGTTTTTAAAGGTAAACCAGATAGATAGATAGATAGATAGATAGGTCTATCTATCATGACCACCTCTAAGGCTCAATACTTTAACATGTTACATATAATTTGTTTAAATGAGCTATTTGTAGACTAAATTTTGCTATTGCAACACAGATAATGTTAGCATTAACAGCTGTTTACTTAACAGTTTTGCCAAGGCCTTCAGCTATCATTGTATTTACAATTCAAGAAACTATAGTAAGTCCTCTGAACAGCGCTATTTCTTAAGGGTACCCTGGACACTACTGTGACTTGGTATCGGAAAGTGAGCTAGCTGGTTTGCATGCTAACTTCAGTACAGGAAAAGAAATGATAGAAATGGAGGCAGCTCTTGGCGAGTAAAGGAGTGAAGTTTGATGCTGAACTCTGAACTTTTCTTCTAGACTGGTATGTCAACAGATGTTAATGCTAATGTTGCAATAGCAAAATTTACAATTATAAATAGCTCCTTTAATCCATACAAAAACAAAAGTGTTAAAACAACATGGTGTGGTGTTATGGTAGGGTATGTGTTGGACTATTCCTTCACCAGTTATGGTAACTTGTTGCTCTGAGGCATCAATTTGCCATAGGGTCTTCAACATGTAACTGCAATGTCCCGGTTTGAATGTGGCCACAGACCCTCATTATGTGTGATTCCCATGATTCTTGTAAAGTGATTGAGAAGTTCTTTGTCTTCTTATTTTAATTCTGCCTCTCCTCTCCCATTGGACTCTTTATATAGTTATATACAGTACATCTGTAATAATATACAAGTACATCACTCATTCAAAATCAGCAACTGTGGTTTGAAAAGAAACTTTTGGTGCAATTAGATGAAACATTACAGGGCTGACACAAACATCATATCACCAGACAGGACAAGTAGACAAGGCTGGACAGAGGAAAGAGTCAGTGAGAGAAACAGAGGGTTAATTATTTTGTCGACAAGCAGATTGAAAAGATGTAGACAAAAACAAAATTACTCTCCTTTGATTGGAACAAGTGGTCAGGATATGTGAGAATTAAAGAACGGTGGGGGGACAAGGGACGATGAATTTGCAGTCAGATTGCTGAAAGGCAGATGTCACATTTCTTGGTACGTTTTTGGGGCAAATGTCCTCGCATGTCCCCACATCAGTCAACACTGCAACAAATCTTTCCCTTTTTTCTCTCCCTGTCTTCGACTCTCTTGTCATCATTTCCTGTTCTGTTCGGCAGATACTGTTTAGTCTAATTGACCAGCTAAAGTGATGACAAAGGTATCAAAGCAATGGGACTTTGATTTCATGCTCTCTTTTCCTGTTGGGCCTTTTCTAACTCTTTCACCCGGTCATTTCCTCATCCTCTCCAAGATATCTAGGTTAGACCTCTATGGTGGTGGTGACAACCTTGCGGTTAGAGATTATGATTGTAGGGAATCCTGTTCTAATCAGACCTGGGAAAATATACTCACCATGTCATTTGTCCTTAAATTATTATTTTAACATTCACTTGTGTCAAGTTTAGTTGATTTAATGAATCTCTAAATATAACCTGGAGTTGTTTTATTTAGTAATGTCTTCATATTGTATATTTGCTTTTCCTATGCATGCATACTCAGACAGTAGGTACGTTAGGTATCATTTTTATTTCACTATGCAATGTGTTTTTGGTAGGTCAGGACCTGATTTAATTTCTAAACTAAACTACACAGTATATGGCATATAACAACATATACAGTCAATATATGTTACATATCTAAGCATGTACAGGACTATCATATAATGCAAAAATGACATGTAAATTATATTAGGACAGATGTATGAAACAGGCCATAGCTGCATATAGCTGCTCATTTTGCATTATGTATGGTTCAAATTGTTCAAATTGCAAATGTTTTGAGTCTAAGGACATTTTCTGCAGTGTGAGTGTTATCACTCATATCACCTGCAAAATATGTTAACTTATGTTTCTAAATAGATGTATGTAAATAGACACTCAAGTGTTATTAGCTGCTACAAGGTGGAACAAATCATACAGGATTTTTTTTTCTTTGTTGCAGTACTAGCTGTGAGCAAAGGGAGGAGCTCTGGTGATGTTCTTTAGACCACTTGGGAAGACCACTGGGAAGGACCAAAAGACAAATGTTGTGTATCTATGTGTGTGCGTGCCCATTTAAATTTGCACAAATGTGTGTATAAGCCTCCTTACTGTATCTGTGTTACTACTGAATGTACATTTTGTATGGATACGTGTGCATATTTGTGCACATGATTTTACTTTTGTGTGACTTTAAGTGGTCAAGTGTGGTTTTATGTGTATGTTCATGCATACTTGTGTTGAATATGTGCACGTCCCTTCGTGTATTTTGTGTATGCAGGGATGACAATGTTAATTCTAGTAAATCAAGTAAAAGCAATGCTGTTGTGAAGCAACAAATAATTACTAGTGTGGCTGGTGCTGTGGTCACAAGTAAAATATTGCTCCCTCAGTCAGTATGAAAACAAGGTCTGTCTGCATTATGGTGTTGAATTTGTTTGGGTACTCACACAAGGAACTATCCTTACTAAAAGTTTAATGCAACTCACTGCACTTTATTTGGATTGTACATTGTTAGATTTGTCACAAGAGTGTCTCTTGACTAGAGCAAGAAAAGATCTCATGCAAGTAACAGTGGCTTACATACAAAGTAACACAAGCAGCAACTTGAAGGCTCAAAGAACCACGACAGCTCTGGATTCTCTCAGAGTAACAGTATCACATGTTTGTATTTGGACTTCAGAGATTGGGAATATAAGAAGAAAAGGTCAGTTTGGTCAGTAAATGAAAGTGGCGGTTATGGTGTCTCCATTTAGAAAGTCAGGAAACGTTTTAGCTTGAGAATTCAGCAAGACAGTTTATCGACAGTGGGTCTTTATCTTCTCAGTTGAGAAGAAGGATGATGAAGAAGATGAAGAAAAATAATAGAGTTCCAGATCTTAAAACCATACACAAAAAAAGAGGAAGAAGAAGCAGAGGTCAAAGAGGAGAATGCAGGAGGGACATTACAAACCTGCCAAATGTACATAACTTGCACTATGATATTAGGTATTTCACATTTTCACCCGTGCACTTCAATAGAGGTGGCTTGGTCTGTTACATGAATTTGGTGGGGGATCTGCTTTTAATCCTGAAGACAACACCAAACACTACAACATCTTTACAGAAAGTTAAGTCAGGGAATAAAACTGCACAGAACACGTCTCTTAATCTTCTTTGTAATAGTGTTAGAGGTAGGAATTTTATGAAAATGGCATTATGAATAACAGCTCAAATAATATGTGCCATGCATTAATACACAAGAAATGTATTTGTCCCTCATTAAAGAGTTCCATGGAACAGACGGCAGTTGAATGAAAAACAGGAAAGTAAAGAAGTGAAGGTCAGTGTGCATTTGACTTTGGTGACACTGGTCCCATAACATGTAATTGTGAGGAAAAAGATTCCTATTGCAAAACAACTCACAAGTGTTTTGTAAAGGAAAACTTCAAGAAAAGAGAGCTTCTGTTGGGAAAAGAGAGTAACGGAACAGCAGTTTTGAAGAGTAAATGTCATTTTCCACTGTGGCTAAATACAATGACATTCAACAGCAGACAGATTATCAAGCAGAAACATCCTTTCTTTACATCTAAAACCCAGCTGTCTCGCAGCACTTACATGCTGTTAAAACTGTCCCAGCACAATGGTTGACATTGGTTTTGCAGCAAAGAAAACAATGGCCCGACACGCTCCTATCAAACTCTTACTTAAATCCCCTCTTTTACCCCGCTTTCATTCTGTGTCATTCTGCCTTGTATCTGGCCAGGACTTACAAGTATCCGGCTGTGACATAAGGGATTCCATGTTGTCCACTCCTAACAGATTACACAAGGATGGAAGACAAAAGGACAGCAACACGGCCTGTGCATTTATTTGCCTTGGTAAAGAGAGGGAGAGCATGGTTGCGAGGGTGATGGGAGAGGGAGCGAAAAAAAAAAAAAAGAGAAAGAAATTGTTATTTCTGGATATGGGTATTTATGGACTCAAGAGCAAAGAGAGGAAAAAATACGAAAAGAAGAAGGAGAAAATGAGGGGAGAAAAAGGGGAGCTTTTTACTCTCTCCGGTTATCGCTGGTCCAGGCCGGCATCTTTATTCTACCAGGAGAAAATGCTAATCATCAATCTCAGGCTGCATGCTACGTCTCTGTTTAATAGCTGATAGGGAGTCTCCACAGGCTGCTTTGCTTCTTTGTTTAAAATGACATATAATGGGACTGAGCCTTATCAGTGTCTCAATGCATTCTCTCTCTCTCCCAGTCTCACTCTTTCTTTCTGTCTCTCTCTCTCACTCTCTCTCTCTGGGATTGTGGTCCAGTGTAAAGGAATAAGGAATAGCAAGCCACGATTGATTTTGAGCCAGGGATAACTTAATCCATCAATTTAACATGAAATGAATATGCAAAAGGGGGGGGGGGGGAAGGGGAGTGGGCATCAGCCAACCTCTTCAACAATGACAAAAGAGGAGGACAAATAAATGAAAGGGAAGAGAGAGAGAGCGAGAGAGAGGGAGAGAGAGAGAGAGAGAGAGAGAGAGAAGCATAACGGATGGCGATGGGTTTGGTATTATTAGCCACTACCTACAGAAACCACACTCTCATCCTCAAGGCGAATCCATCACCAGATGTTTTGTTTTTCACCATATTTCAAAATGACAGATAAGATGCACCGGAGCCAAATCACAATCACAATTCATTGTTGCACACATCGATAAATCACCTAGTGAAAATACACCACCGTTGTAACCGCATTTAAGATGAATCAACAGACCTGGGAGGACAACACTCACAATGCCTCATGTGTACGTAGGACAACTTCGGTACAAGGTCCAGGTCTGCTGTTGGGGGAAATGTTGGTGAAAGATTGTGGTGTTGGTTAAATACTGAGAAGACAACGCTGACTGGATTGCAGTGGCTTTCTTGGTGTTTAACCAAAATCATAATCTTTTCCTAACCTTGACTTAATTTTAAAGGTACCCTGAGGAGTTTTTGACCACTAATAGAGCTATAGAGCAAAGTTTTTATGTGTGTATATTCTTCCTAAGAGTTTCTCACAGCTTCAGTCATCTACAGGTGGCGTTAGTGCCGGAGGAAATGCGACAATGTGCAGGCAGAAGGCCGGGAGAAAGAGGACTGCAAGCAAGTAAACATGGATGTAAACAATGGAGGTTTCACACTTTTAAGAAATGTCCACTTTGCAACTGTTGTATGAGAAAGGAAATGTGTTGGACACATTTGCTAGACCTCAAGGATACGCACAATAGTGAGTAACAGTGAATGTAAACAGAAACTTTTCAAGAATGCCCCAAAGGCTGCCTGTGAAATGACTCGATTCCTGTTGAGAGAAGGAATTTCTCTATGAAAGACAAACCTGAGGTTTGCGTAATCGGTTAGTGCCAGCGAAATACAAAAACACATTCATTTATGTAAATAGGTTGGAGATACAATGACAATGGAGTAATGTGGCTAACCTTACACAGACTCAGTTGTTAAGTAATAATAATAATAATAATAATAATAATAAAAAAAAAAATAAAATAATAATGATAAAATCCATAAAATAACCACTTTTTGGTATATGAGTGTAAGGAGACTGAATCATGTTACTATATCTATGTCTGGTATTGAACTGAGAGGTTTGAGTATGCCTATTGATTATGTAATCTTAATTGATGAAAGCTGTGTGGTCATCCTATAAAATCCTATATTGTATTACATGCTTCCTACAATACTTTGACCATAGATAAATCATCTTTATAATAAAGCTCAAATATTTTATCTCTAAACCTATTTTCTCATTCTGGTAATTAGAAACCTTTATTTTCATTCTAGTTCCTGGCAGATTCTGCCTGTATTTACGGCTATACATTTCAAATAACTTAAAAAAAAAACAAAACAAACAAGAAATAAATAATAAATAATTAAAATGATTTTTTTTTCTCCAGAATATTTCAGAAATTCATTTTAGCCTTGAGGCTTCAAAAACTTTGCAAACTTGAATGTTGACTCGGCCTGAGTAATGACTTCATATGAAAATCAAATAATCTAGCGAGATACTTCCATTTCCTCACCGTCATGCACCTACAGGTTGCCACTGTTTATGGTGGTTTCGGGTCAGCTACTTGTCTGTCACATGATCAGGAAGGAAGAAAAACATTAACATTGAACATGGGCTGGAGCAGATGAAAGCTCTTGGCCTGACTGTCAGTGCTCTGAGGTGATGAGAGATGTCATTACTTATTCATGAGTCCTAAATGCAGAGCAGAGGAGATGGGCATGGCTGACCCTGAATCATAGGGGGTGGGTTATGGGTGTATGTGTGTGTGTGTGTGGTGGGGGATATTAGATGAAAGCTGTGTGATTGAATCAAACTCAGTGCGCCAGCTGCGATGTTGACTTTATCTACAGGGCCATCTAAGATAAACAAAGAGCGGATGAAATCTTTATTTATAAAACATGTTCGGTCGTCGTGCCCAAGCACTCCAAGTTTTTTGACTGAGAGGGTAGAAAGAAGGCGAGGGGAGTGTTGAGGCTGGGGTCCTTCAAGGATATATTCAACTTAGTACTCCTGATACACTAGTATACATACAGTTCTGGAAAAATCTGCTCCCTAAAGATTTATTTACAATAGACAACTCTTAAAAACACAATAAAAGATTTAAGATTGATGGGATAGAACATGGAACTGACCAGTCAGGTTCTTGTTATGTTTTTGTTTAGATTAATGAATTAAGAATGTGTAATTGAAAGAGAAAGGACCTAAACTAAAGTAAACCTGTTACCGGACAACTTTATTCGACTAAAGCTTGGGTGAAATACTGTGGTGAAAAAGGTTTGGAGTCTTTAGCACTTGGACATGTGTATGCCCACACAAACCGACACTGATTGAAAATGTAAGGAGTGACTTTTTCTGTTGTGTGTGCGCCAACCTGCTACACAGCAGTTGCAGTGATATGGGGGATCTGAAGACGCTTTGCACAGATAGAACCAGGAGACTTAGAGCTTTCAAACAATGTGTAATTCATCAAGGTTATGTGAGGACGGAGTCCGGGACCGACCAAAACAAACCTCAAGTAGTGCCGCCAAGGACGAAGTGTGCCATAGGTGGGAAGGTGTATTTTAAAAGGTTAAAGCAATTCTGCGTCTTTAAAAAAAAGAAATGAAAAAGCTCATATTTAACCAGTCTGAGATCATGGTCAGGGTTGAAAGAAAGGAAATATCAGTTATAGGTCAGTAACAAGCACGCCCATCCACCACCCATGTTTTTATATCCTTACTTTCCACTTTGCCACAAGGCATACTGCTTCCCTCACTGGCACTGAATGTTGGAACAGGATGTAAATGATGAAGTGCAGAATCATTCCATGAATGTAGTCCCTAAGTCTGTTTTCTTAATTTAACAAATTAATACTTTGTGTGTGCCTCTCATCATCTAATTAAAATTAGCAAAGGAGCAAAAGACATGTTTTTTCCTAATGAATCTGCCATATAAACAGCCATTAGTATTGCTAAGAAATGTGATGCATTTCTTAGCACTGACAGCTTAAAGAAAATATGAAGTAAATGTCACGAGGTTCTGTCCAAAATTCCTCCTCAGTGGGAAAAAAATACAGGCATAGTCTAAGACAGTATGTTGGTGTGATTTATTTGCTGGCATCCCGAGGTGCAATTTATGAAAAATATTTACAAAAAAAAAAACAAAAAAAAAATAAAGATACTGAATAACAGCAATAAAGTACTCTATATGTAAGAGTCAAAAAAAAAAATGCACAAAAATCTCAGAAACTCTCATCTGCCATCGGGGATGCTGCTCTGTAAACAAAACAAACTCACTCCACTAGGGCCAGGGCAGGCCCTTATAAACCCATAGCCCCTCCCACCAGACTTAATATTTACAAAAAAAAAAACCCAAACAAACAAACAGATGCACGTTTTCTGGCCAGATAAAGCACCCAAACTTAACCAGATAATTTCATAAACATTTCTAGATCAGCAAAACAAATTATTTGCTGCAGAAAACAATATTACAAACAGGACACACAATTATGCCGCTCACATGACCCCTAAGAAAAACTATTTAACCAAGGGAAATGTTACCCCCACTGTTTAGCAAACCAAACTCACGGATGAGAGACAGCGAGGCGAGGCGGGCATGCCACGCGCCCTCACAAAGGGTAAGCAACACAGTGTTAAGTATATATGTGTGTATGTGAATGTATGCGTAAATATTAATTAGAGCAACCAAGTGTGCACCCTTGACCGCGCCACTAAACAGTGAAGGGAAGAGGAATAATAGCGAAGTGTGACCAAACGGAAAGGAGGAAGGGATAAATGTTTGTGGCCTGAATGTGTACGTGTACGTGTATGTGTGTGTGTGCATGCGTGCGTGCGTGCAGTCAGGGACGGAGCCGTTCGGTCACAGTAATGTAGCGAATGATGAAGAGATAGAGAATGGGCTGAAACATGCAGAAGCACTGGTACGATTCATTCATCTTAAATTAAAATTAAATCAATAGAAAATGACTTTTACTCATGTTAATGTTAAGTCACAAAGTCAAAAATTGTCCCAAAAACCAGTAAAAATACTGATTTCAATTGGGTTACGCAGGGATACAATTGAATACAATATAAGGTATAATTACATGCTATAATAAAACTGAAATTCTTGAGAATTATAAATGGAAAATATTTTGCTCTTAAGTGAAAGGAGCACTTTGCTGCTCATGTATACTACATAAAACACTGTGTAATGACTTGGAATAGACTGAATATAGTTTTTCATCCTCTTTGACCAGCGAACACGAGGAGACACCTGTTCATGTTCTCTCCAGACACTTTGTTTGAACTCTGCCCTCCTCCTCCCTCCTCTGTCGAGTTAAGTTTCCCTGGAATGCTTTGGATGGGATATTCTGAGTGAACAGCATCTTTTATAGTCCATATCCAGTTATCCAGTGGCTCAGTTTCCCGCTGAATACAGCTCTTGTGTGATCAGAGACCTGTACACAGCTGAGGGTGCTACTGTTTCAAAGCAGCTGGAAATGATCTGTCATCAGTGGGGGGTAGAGGGGTGGATGGGTATTATGGGTTGTATCTGAAAGCTTAGGAACATCATACACCATTAACACATGCACGCACACATGTTGTGTGTTTCAGTGTAATACCTGAGAAGCAACAGGGTTTTGGAGCTCAAGCCAGACAGCTGAACTGGTACAATCCAACTTAGTTAGTGCAAACCAAAAGACAAATTGCCCACGTGACCTTAGCATAATATCCAGGAATGATCACTTAGGACTGTGGTCTGAGCCCGATTTGCCTTCAGCTGGCTGTGGATTAAAAATGTAAACTTACTTCCAGCCCCGTCGCCTGACGAATGAAAGTAGGTAAAAAAAAAAAAAAAAAAAAAAAGGGGGGAAAAAACAGTGTCAGCCCATGTTCCCTACCTGATTTACAGACTCTGCACTCTGTTTTCTATCTACCAGACTCCTGAGCAAGGAGGCCAGAGAGGTTACACTACAGGAAATGAACTCAATATCACAGAACTATTTCTTTTTGATAGAGGCAGGTGTAAAATATGCAAGGCTGGACTCCGTGGGACAACCTCGCCTTGCTATTATTGACTATTCATTTTTCCCTGCTTGTCATTGATGTATGTGGGCAAAGGAATAAGTAATGCATATATAACCTATAGCATATATACTCCTTTTTAAATATACATTGGCCAAGAAGTAAAAAGCTGCACCAGTGATTTTTCCACAGTCCTTATCTGCATTTGCAGGTTGCCCATATCCATCAATGTTTATGAAGCCAAGGCCAGTGTAATTCTAGCACATTTATCCAGGTGGAACACACACGTGTGTAGACATGCACATGGAAACATACATACACAAGCTCACACACTTAGCTGGATTTTTCCATTATGCCATGAATATCTTTGGCATGGCCAGTATCCTCCCCTCCCTTTTCTTAATATCTAACCCAGACAAAAATCTTGAATTATTCTCAGAGAAAAAATTCCCAAATATTTTATGGTAGATAAGGTGAAGATATGGCTGAGGGAGGCTCCTGGCTGGGCGTCACTGGAAGATAACTAGGTTTTATTAATGACCTGACAGTGGAACAGGCTAAAGTAATTAGGCTCTTCCCTCTCTCCTTCTCTTCTGCCCTCCTTCCCTCTTTCTGCTGCGATAGATGGGCGAGCAAATTTTGGCGATAGTTTGATAACCAAGGGGACACCAGCATGCTGCGGACACCGCATTAAAAGAAAGAGCAGAATGAATGAGTGCGGGAAAAAAGAGGGATGCCATTGATGTTATCGAAGTTCATTTGATTTGCCACAGAGAAGGCAAGGCGCCTATCGGTTACATTCACCTGTGAATGGTTAATTGTCCAGCACGTGCATATGGGCGAGTCATTAATAACATTTGACTAATGGTTTAATTCTCTCTCTTTTTCTCTCTCAGCGCCATTCTCTCTATCCCCCTTTTCTCATTTCTACACTCGAAAACAGATGAAACAACATTACTGACTTTTTCATATTGCATGTGTCTGCTTCAACAACCAATGGAAACATTTCAGTTATCAGATCAGCTATGTCTTCATAAAGTGTCTCCTTCTGGCATGTGTATTTGTACAAAGAAAAAAAGAGCATCGGGCAAAACATAACTCACAACATGACGCAAGTTCATCTGAGTTCGTCTGAGTCTTTCTCTGTATTGGACGCCACTGCGGTAAATACACTTAAAGGAGAAGTTCAACATTTGGTGAAATAATGCTTATTTGTTTTCTTGCCAAGAGTCAGATGAAAAGATTCATGCCACTCTCAGTATGATGGCAGTATGATAAACATGAATCTACAGCCAGCTAAACTTAGCAAGCTTAGCACAAAGATTTGAAACAAGGAGAAATGGCTAGCCTGGCTAGCAGTTGCGATTTCATCATTGTCTGTTGGTAACCAACAGGGGCTGTAGGAAGTTTCTAGGAGGTTAATTATTTTCACACATTTTCTTTCTTTCTTTCTTACAATTTTTGTGTAGATTAAAGAAACAACATATAATGTGTTGCTAGTGGGTAGATTTTGTTAGCTAAATCCATTTAATATGTAAAGAGTCTGGTATTTGTGATAATTATGTCGTTGGAGGGCTCATTTACCGATAGATTTCTACTTCTTTGAATGAGATGCCAAAAGTCAGGTTTTGTAGAGCAGATAGTAAAAAAAACAATTAAAATCAGCCTGTAATTCCAGTTAATATCATTATTCATGAATATGTGCTTTTATGAAAACTGTGAGAGCTGGGACAATACAGGAGGCAGAGATTTACTTCCATTTGTTGCTTAATTTTCTTCTGTGACACAAAAAATTTCAACCAAACCCAAAGAAGAACCTTAATGTTTTTAGACAGAATGCATTCAAGTCAGCAGGTTTACCAGTGCATAACACTAGCATGAAATAATAAACATGCGCATGTAACAATGCAAAACTGATGCCATCTATCTTGGCTGTTTATGATGACAGCCACCTATGACAAAATCATTGGCCACAGAGAATATAATAAAACATGTAGCATACAATGTGATGCATTGCACTGCTGCAGTTGCAGAATACATTTTCATCTGTGCTAATAAAAATGGCATTTGATAAAATCACCAGACAAAGAATATGTCATATAATTATCTCCTCAGGACACACCACTCCTGTGGGGCGGCTGTCCCTTTTAAAGCCCCATTTGTCTTTTGATCCATTAGCAGAAACATCTGCAGTATCTGTCTATCGCTCACAGCAGCTGTAGGATCGAGAGGAAGAGTCTGAGATACATTAAGACATCCAGTTGGTCTGTTAAGTGTTTAAATGTGATGCTATCCATTCCTTGGGTGCTCTGTCAGACCCTCAGATGGTGTGTGTGTGTGTGAGAGTGTGTATAAGACTGAGAGAGAAAGAATGCCTGTCCATCTATGCAGAAAACTTAGTGTGAGTGAGCTGATAATGCTCCTGATAATGTTTTTGAATATGTGTTTGTCTCTGCAACTGAAATTGTGCATGGTCAGACATCGTGTGTGTGTGTGTGTGTGTGTGTGTGTGTGTGTGTGTGTGTGTGTGTGTGTCAGACTAAGGCAATCAGGCTGACAGGCAGAGAGCAGCAGTGAGTCACTCCAGATAGATCCAATGTCCACTTATCACAAAGGAGAGGATAAGGAGATTATCTCTAAATCAAAGGTTGCCAGTGCTATCTGAACGTGTACGTCTCTGAGGTGGATGGACAGGCACTGTCTCTGCCTCTCTCTGTCCTTATGTCTCTGCTACTCCTCCTCCAGTCTCTCTAAACTCACTGGAAATCAATGATGGAATCATCAAGTGATCACAGGTGGTAGAGGAATGTCAGATCTCTAAAAGAAGGCATGCAGAGCAAAGCACTGCCAACTATGAGTTAGGGTCCGTACAACAGGAACGACTGTGACAAGATAATGTTAAGGATTTGATTCTTGTGCAATTCCAACACTGAGTGAGCAGAAAACTTTGATGCTGAAGGCAAGGGTTTGTGTCCCATCTCAGACTAACAATCAGTGTTAGCGTCTCTTAATATTTACCTATGACAACATTTTTTTCTGAAATGTAAATGTAAAGAAAGAAGAAAATTAAAATTCTTTACAGGAATACTTTTACACTGAAACTCTTTTGGGTATCCAGTACTCACCCTCTACGGGCCTCTTAGTGTTTTGTAGTTTGATCCTTTGCAGAAGATTCCAACAGAGGTGCAGTTTAATTGTTAAAAAAAAATGTGAAAACAAAATTGTCATATACGCAGCTACAGTTTGCCAGCTCATGTTTGTCACATTAAAAATAAGCGAATTAGCTCTTGACTTTCTTGTATTCTCGCAGGCCCAATGTCTCATCTGTGAACACTGCATATGACTTTGATTGTTTTACTCGTAGCTGTGAGAAACTAGTAGTAGAGTAGTGTATGTTAGCTCGCAAATTCATTGCGCTGGCAGGGACGCTATTAAACGAACACACAGTGAGTTAAATTGATATTTACCCACAGGACTGTATTTGATAGCAAAACACAAGCATATGCTCAGCTTCATTTGGAGAAAACTAACAGCCTGTGTGCTTGTGAGTACTTCTCAATTAGCATTTATGCATATGTTAATGTGCTAGCAGGGAATGCTCTTGTCTTTATGTATTTAGTGTGTGTTTGAGGACCAAGTGAGGGACATTGGTCACTTTGCCTTCAAAATAAGTGTCAAAAAACTGCTGATGAGGTGCTATATAGACACATAGGTATATATTTATTTATGTTCTCATAATGAAGTCAGTGTGTAATGATGTGTGGAATGTATTACATCAATATAATCAAGCAAAAGTGAAATTCTCTTAGTGTGTGTCTGTGTGTGTGTGTGCATGCGTGCACGCGCTGCATGCATAAAATCCATGAAGCCATAATTGCCTCACTTGCCACAGTCTTAAGTTTGTAACAAGACAGACTAGATGTTCTTCACCCTGTACAATGATGGATCCGTGATTTAAGATGTAGTACAGCAGTTTAGCTCCAGTGTGTGTGTGTGTGTGTTAGACAGACAAGATGTTCTACAGCCTTTACAATGACAGATCTGCGGTCGGAGATGCACAACTAGAGTGTATGGTGTTGCTGAGTGTGATGGATCAGCCCTGGGTTGACATGATGTCCAACAGGAGTGTAGTACAAGCTCCAGGAAACCATGTTGCTTCTGGTCTACATGCTCTGTGCATTTGCTCAGCTAACTAGGTTTCCTCTTGTGGTAAGCAAACCAGCACTTTCCACCTCTGGGCAGCTTTCCTTCCCCTCTGGCATCTCTCCTCCCTCAAGTCTTTCCTTTGACCCTTTTCTTTTACGTTTTTTGTTTTACTTTAATTTTAATGTTTCACTTTTTGTCTTGCTTTCTGACAGTATGCAGTTTTAAAAGTCATGCATAAATGAGTATGAGGCATGCATCACAGAGACATCTTACAATGTCATGCAGTCTAAGATGATAATTCTACAAACCACCGTCTCAAAAACTTCCATGGATTTTGAATCAACGCCTCAACAAAACTGAACACTGTTGCAGTGCTATTATATTATTGAATTATTTTCAACTGTGTCTGTTTTACATTTGGTAAAACCTTGAGCATCCGGATTTTGACAGCATACTTGCCATGTTTACCTTTGATGTTATTATATTTTTTATTGATATGCACAATTAGCTCCTACATTTGTAGATACAGTAACCACATTCTTGCATGTGACTCTGGTTTTATAATTAGGGCAGAAATGTTGCTGGATGAAATATATTTTCCCTGCGCTGACCTGCCACAGCTGCCCCGCCATCTCAACTCAAGTCCCCACAGAAAAGCTTGGTCTCTCTTCTTCCTCAATTTACTTTGTCTACAAGGGCTGGAGAGTCCCTGCAGAGCGTCACTACAATGCAACGCGCACACACACACACACACACACACACACACACACACACACACACACACACACACACACACACACACACACACACACACACAAAGTGCCATTATAAAATGCCAATTTATATTTCATATGTTCCTGCTTGAATCAGTTTGGGCCACACAGTTACAAATGGAGACGACATGGTTAAAGTATTTATGCTATGCAACCCAACAGTCTATCTATTAGTAATATGGGAGAGTGAAGGGAAACATATTCTTTGTCTTATATCCCATTTGTTGTCAGGATGGATTCACTCATTCAGCAAGAAGCCATACGGGGATAACAAGGGGGATCATGAGGGGCAGAGAAGAGAGTGTGTGTCTGTTTGTGTCTGTGTGTGTAGTCGTCAGTGTTTATGGAGAGAACTTTACTTGGGTATGCGGTCGGGTGGAGGCTGAGGCACGGCTGAATGAAAATGCATGTGATTGTATTGTTGCAATTTTTTAAGCATATGTCTCACTGTGTCCTTTGTATTGTCTTTCATGCCTACCTGTCCAGTACCTGGAGATAGAAAGTACAGGTCGTATTAGCTAAATAGCATCATATAATATTTATATGCGTTTATATATGTTCATCATTATATATGGTTTGTTATTCAATGTTCCTGAAAAAAACACGGGTAATAAATGAATAAAATGTTGGCAGTTGAACTTCTGTCACTGACTGTTTAGATCATAGCGTACAGGTGAAACACCTGGAACATGTGGCACACACTGCGAAGAGCTGCCTTTGTGCAATCTAGACAAGTATAGTCCATAAAGAACATGAAGTCCTTACAGAGACATTGCTGTACTATTGCTCCACTTATTGCCTATGTATTAAACACAAGTCATAAACAAACAGTAAGTTCTGTCCAGTTCTAGTGTTCTACCCAGCAGTAAAAAGAATACATCATCAAAGTGTTGTCCACAGCTCACATAATGATTATATTACCCTTGAGTCCAGCAGTCACTTTTACATGAGGTAATTCGAGGCTCTGTTATTCTTGTAAAGACGGTGAGTCACACTTGTGCTGTAGGTATTCCGGTAACATCGGATCTATTTGTTGAATCACTTTAGGAAACAGACAAACTAGCGTAACCACAGTGGTAGTAGTCAGGCTAACATCATGTAAACAAGGAGAACTGGATGCCGCATTAGGCTAAATGACAGTTAAATCTAAGGCATGCAGGGCTGGTAGCGATATGCCAAGTAGCAGACAGCAAAACAAAAGGAGAGATGTTTACAATAGTGTGACAACGAGCCATGCCAGGGAGAAAGGTAAGAATTAATAGTTACAAAATGAAATCTTGCTTGGGATGCATGTTTACCTCTGGTTAAATGCATATTAGATGACTGGGTGGAACTTCAAAATAAAAGCAAATAAAATTTCGAAGCCATGCTGAGGTGCACAGGAGCATATTGAAATCACAACATGCTGGAACATAAGTTAAAGGTCTTTCAGAATTTATATAACATGGATGCAACATTATTTTGCATGTAAGTGAAGAAGAGAATTTGCATGAGATATGAATTAGTTATAAGGGCACAACACAAGTTTTTGAGTACTGTGGGCACCAATCAAAATTAATTATTTCTATTGTTAATTTTTTATTGTCTCAACACACGACTGAGAAAATGCATTAGTCACTTAGCATCCATTTAATTTTTCATGGCAAGCTGCTTGGGAGAAAGAAATATAGTCACCAAAGAGAAAACAACAAAATGGAAGCATGGAAGATGCAACTACATACAGTTGTGACACAGAGGGAGGGACAAGTAACATATTGGTGATGAAGTGCAAGAACTCTGAGTTCACTTTGAGCTTTAAACCCAGCTGGGTAAAACTGAAAATAAAAGTTAATGCACATTAACCTCAAGGACACCAAGTTCAAGATTTAGCAGCTGAGGAAGAGGAAACCTCTCCAGTCATATTTTAACATAGCTTCTTATTGCTTATCAAGGAGACCACGCATCATGAGTGATGTTACAAATAAGCGTGCAAATGACTAATAGAAAACTGTACCTTACAAAGTCTTACAATTAATATGTGAATGTTGATGTTTGATGGAATTACAGTACTTTTAAAAGCATGCGCTAAATAGTGCGTATGGATCATGCAGCCATTTTCCCCCAGTTCAGCAGTATTTAAAAGGGATGTGGGTCTTACAATACACACTATGGTTTATGGCCCTTTTGATTTTGCAAGACCTTTCTTAATCTTATCCACAACATTACCATGCTAACTGTGTGTGACATGCCCCATGCATATTAAAGACATTCGTTTTAGTGTCAGGCCATGACGATGATTTGTCTGAAAATATGCTCAATTAGCTATTAATCCTTTACCTCCGTGCAATTAGCATTCTTTATGGAGGAGGGGGATGTGGGCGCCTGGTTATAACAGTTTGGTTCCAGAGGTGGTGGAGGTTTTCAATCTGATCAATAATACAGGCCTTAATGAGGCGCAACCTGCCCCCAACTGGGAAGATTTCATCCAAAATTCATTAATTTCCTGTTTTATTAATCTGGAACCACAAGCTGAGATGTTCAAAGCTGCAGGAAGGACAGAACCTGTGGTGCAGGCAAAGAGGGCAGATAAGTGAGAGGGAGAGAGACAGAGGAATTATGTATGCATGTTTGCCAACACTTCATCAGGAGCCCCTACCATCACTAGCTTCAAAGTTATCTGGAAAGTCACTAAACTCTAAGAACTGTAATCAACGCCACACAAAGCTGCTTTCCATCTGGTTCCATTGTAATGTGCAGGTTGGAAAGGTTAAGGTACAGTAAAACATTTCTATTACCATTTAAGTATTGAAAAAAGGTATGATAATAGTCAGTTCTGGTTTATTCATATACATTCATTCGATTTTTTTTTTTTGCATTTGCATGTGTGGAAATCAACCCAACCACCCACACACACACACACACACACACACACACACACACATGCACTCACAGTTTTGATATATATTTCCATTCATTTATTGGGCGTGGGAAGGTCACGGAGCGTCATGTTTTCAAACTGACAGGGTTTTTTAAGGTACTTGTCAGTCTGGGACGACTGAGCAGAAAAGCTTCTATCCTGCATCCACACTGTGTGGAAGACGAAAGGAGGGGGGCGATGGGGGAGGTAGTCGAGGGAGTGAAGGGCCTAGGAAAAGAACGGGGGAAATGGGGATGGAATAACGGGGAGAAAAAGGGAACTGGGAGAAAGGTGGTGGGCAAGGAAGGAGAGAGGGAGGCGAGGGGATTGTGCTGTGGTGACGGGGGCAAAGATGGAAGCAAGGGTTTGTAGAGATGAAATGATGCACTGAGCACAGACAAACAAAGGGGAGGCAAAGAAAGTTTGAGGTATTAGTACCTGGTCAAACCAGAAAGTGAGATAGCAGAATGTGTGTGCTTGTCCACGTGAAACATGATGCTAATTTTCAAGGAAGATACAAATAAAAGGAGGAGAAACCTAAGAGACTGGTGTGGAAATACATGGAAAAAATTTCATGTTTCAATATAATAGTTAAACACTTAATGCTTATGCAAATAAAGCATAAGCAAAAAAATGTCAGCACAATAGAATAGAACAGAATAGAATATGCTTCAATCAAATCCAGGTTAAGAAATCTGAACCCTTTCTTACAACCTTTTAAAATGTTCAAGTATGCTTGTTTACTTATTCCTGGATTCGAAACCCATTCGTTTCTATTTAGTTCGGGTTAGGCCCTGAACAGACCTTTTTTTCTTTTTTTAAGTACACTCTTCTCCATGCTTCTGGACCTCCCATGGCTGCCCTTGCCTCCATTTGCATTCATTTTCATGATTGCTCCATGCCTGTCTCTCTCTCCCCACCTCGCCCTCCTATTACCTGCCTGTCCACTCGGCTTTGCGTCAGTCTAGAGACAGAATTCACCATATTCGCCTCCTTTTCAAAACCACAGGCATGGTTGAGGGGAGCTGTAGTCGAAATCGTTCAAGTGTGCTCGTTCACTTTTTTTAGGGGCTTGTCATTTCACAATTCTACCTTTTCCAACGCTGCTGTCGGATAGAAGGGGATTAATAGGCATCACCTCACTGCTCTTCAGACCGGATTTTTTTCTTTGCCTTTGAAAATATTAATATAAATTCATTTTTTTTTCTGCTGAATTTATGTATTTTAAAACATCTCTCCAGGTCGAGAGCATATCAATGACATTTAACAATCAAGGCGATGAAAGTCGTTTTCTAAGATCTACACAGGTTAGATTCACACAAATGTCTTTGCTTTCCATCTACACCAACTTCTGCTGAAACCAAGTGACATTTAATAGAGCGGTGATTCTTCGGGTACAACTTTATTTTTAGATTTATTTATTTTAATGATGCAGCCATCCCAATTACAGGCTCAGACATTGACCTTAAACCTATTTTAGACCTCTGCCATGTTGTGCAGACCCTGAATTGTGTTAATCACAGTGTAATAGACACTTATGCACACATACAACACTTGATAGACCTCATAGTAGAAGCTCATATCAATGAAATGTTAATATCTCCAGAATTCTTCATAACGCACATATAACACACAACACAGATGGTTGCTTCTGTATTAGTAGAATACTCCAGTAGAATAAAACAGTTATATATGGTTATACTCATCATGCAAAATGAGTTCTGAGAGAAAATACTTATTTTCCTTACAAACAATTCATTCTTGATGTCAGTGTTGTGCAACACATAGCTTCAAACAAGTGTTGTACTAGTGGCTCTGTGAGGTTGCACTTGTGCACAGCAGAGATTGAGCCGAATGCTAACATGCTCGCAATAACACTGCTAACATTGCAGATGTTCAGCAGGTATAATATAATAATACCAAGCTCATCATCTTAGGCTGTGTCCGAAACCACTACAAAAAAACTACTACAGTCTATATAGTCCTGTATATTCCATTTTGTAGTGCTGCCCAAATATATAGCAAGAATTATCATACCCTATATGGTAGACTCGTAATTAGTAGTGTACAACCGATGGTCACTAACCAAGCAATATGTACCAGCATGCCTTGCAGTAGCGCTGGAATAAAGAAAAACGGCGCAGAGAAAATGATCTCAATAGTGAATGATTTTTTTTTTCATCATTTTGCCCATGAACTCTGTATATAGTCCTCTACATAGAACTCCCTAGATAGTGAGTAGGGAGTAGTAGGACTGAGAGAATGATTTCGGACACACCCATAATTCAGCCCGTTAGCATGCTAATATTTGCTAATTAGCACTTTAAGCAATGTACAGCTGAGGCTGATGGGAAATCCCATTAGTTTTGGTCAAGATTTTTGACTTGCTGGTCACACAACAGGAAGAATAAATGGACAACACATCCTCTGGGCGTCATGGATATCTGTACCAAATTGTATGGCTGCCCATGCAAAGATTGTGAAGATATTTCATAAAAAACAAATAAGAAATAAATTCAGAAATCACCAAAATAATTTGGATTCATCCCCTGGGGATCAAGAATGTATGAACAAAATGTCATGGCAATCTATTCAATAGTTGTTGAGATATCTCATTCTCCACCATACTGGTTAAAAGTTATTTTTCCAACATAGACACAGAGCCACATTAAAGGAAACAGTCTAAATTTAAAAGTGCTTTATTTCTTCTTCTTTCATTCTCTTTTAAAACATAAGAGCGACACTGATCATCTATGGAAGTACTCACACTTACCTTAAAGTTCTCATGTATGACAGTTTCAATTCAGAGTGAAAATTGATTGTATGTGCAGAAGCAGAAATGAGAGAGCAGAGTTTGGTCTTCACTGTGTTTCACACCAAGGTCAGACTTCAGTCAGATTTAACTTTTCAGACATTTAGAGCGTTGATATCATCCACCATGGAACCCTAGAGAAGGCAGCATTTAGTGGTTATTGAAATAAAAGCACACAACCCTCACCTAAACCTAACTGTGAGCTTAACAATAAAAACAGGTCCTACTGGCAACAATGTCCTCACTTTCAAATAAAGTGCTCCCTGAAGTATCAAGGCTCAGAATATTTTCCATTGACACAGAACACATACGCCTCGTGATGTATACAGTATCATGCCACTCTCATGTCAGCAAAATGATCAAGGTCTGGCTGTATTGTGAAGTACCTATGGTATAAAGAAAATAAAAAATAAAACCACTGTCATTATAATATTCATAAGCTTTCACTTGCTTCACCTCCCCCTTTTTCTGTTCTCTCCTTTCCTCCTTCCCTTCCTCTTTATCTCTTCCTCTCTTCTCTCCTGAATGCCAGAAGTGACAGACAGAGACTTTTCTGTCTCTTTTCCACAGTTCTTAAATACAGGAAAGGTTAACTCCTTCAGTATGTACAGACCTCATTTCAACCGCCAGGGTTATATCCTTGCCCCCATCTTTTAAAGACGATGTTTAAAATTTAAAAACCTACATGTCCTAACCAATTTAACTCCAGCTGATCATTCTACAAAAGCACATGGTGCAATGAAAAATGCATCCCAACCAATCTTAGAGAAGTTTTTAATGGTTGGGATGGAGAAATAAAAAGAAAAAAAAAAACAAAACTGTATCTCATTTTTATGTGTAATGAGGACGACTTACAAACTTGAGGTTTACCGAGATTAAGTTGAGTTGTCTTTGTGAACTGTTGGGGTTACACATAATTCATTCAAACTAATTAAAATTCAAACGTTGCCCATTCACACATAACCAATCCTAAAAGACGCTTTTATTGATTGTATGTCACATCCTTGTGTTTGTCTGCGGGGAATGCAAAGATGCTGATAGTGGGTGATGACAACAAAGTGTTTGAGTAAACAATGTATAATTTTAACCGCACTTACTCGTGTAGTAGTTTGTGTGGCTAACTGCTAACGGCTCAACTGCTTGCAACCTTGCCCACGTTTGTTTTCCTGCACTGCCTGTTTTTTTGCTCCAGCACATTCAAGAAATCTGGTCTCACTGTTCCATTGCATTTTTTTGTAGCGCCTCGACTGTTTCAGTTAAATGACATGCTGAATTTATAGTATATTCTCTGGCGCGATCACCAGGACGACATCGCTGTTTTGCAGCTAAAACTGTTCACTGACTTTGCACCAGGTTTATGCAAAAAACAACTTGGTTAGAGTTGGGGAAAGATCATGGATTTGGTTATGGTTAGTGGACCTTTGTCATAGTGGTTACAGTGTTAACTATTTGGTTACGAATATGAACACATGTTGTCCCAATCATCCACCCTGACCATGTCACACTGCTTCCTCCTTTGCCCCTGAGTCACTGGTTTTTGGGACATTAGCTGTAGCGACTGAATTTCTTGTTTTTCTTGGGAGGACAGTCTCTCTTGTAGGCAGTTGTGTTTTGCAAAGTTAACAAACAGATGGACAGGAAAGGCTTTTTGCACTTTTACACTGAGATTTTTAAATTTGAAAAGGCGATTAGTTTGGATGTTCAGTTTTTTGTTTTATTTTTTGAATGGTGGTCAGAATTTTGAATAACCAGCGACAGCCCTGTGGACTGATCGTAAATGTCAGAAACAAAGCTGGAGATGGGTAATGGGTTCTGTTCAATACACCACCTGAACTTGTGGTTTGATTTGTCTAAAACTGAAAGATGGGGGTTTGAGAAAAAGGTTATGAATCGATGAGACATCATAACATGAGCGGGGCAGTTTCAACACGTGTGTGGCGATTATTCGGTCAATGTCTGAGTGTGGGCGTGGGCGTGTGTGTGGAAGGTTCAAAATAATAATTAAAAAAGAAGTTACATCAACAAGTTACATGTTTAGAGAGATTTATTTATGCCTTTTATTCTGTACCTGATTGGAAAAAATACATTCTATACAAAATAAAAACTTAATTGACAAGAACCTTTTTAAACACTAAGAATTATCTTACACATGCTACTTGTTCCAGGTAAGCCATGTTAGTCAGACCATGTTGCATGATACTGTAAGATGACCCTATATATTATTCCTGTTGCTATTCAAGCCAACTCTGGTCTACCCCCCCAAAAAACAAAAAAGAATTAAAAAAAATGAAAGGCTTTGTGTTAGAGCAGGAGCAGCCACCACTTTTTTTTGTTAAAATCTTACCCATCATGTATAAACACTGTACCCACTGTACTGCACACTGCGCACAATGCAAGTGGATGATCTCTCACTCACATTTCCTGCTTTACCTACTCAGTGTCTCTCTATCACACACTCATGCACACACACAAAGTATCTCCGTCCCCTTCGCTCACACTGTTTCTCCTTATCTCCGGCTTTCTAACAAATAAGGTGACAACACGCAGAAAAGTCTGCTGGACGTAGAGTCACACACACACACACAATCACACACACACGTGGCACGCCTGCACCCAGCCGCCCCTGCTGCAGCATCTCTGCACCGCAAACAAGCGTCCGGTTGTTATCGCTCTTCGCCATGCTCGCTGAGCAAAGTTTAAGCTGATTCGGTGACAACCCAAACCGAGCCACCCCGGCATTTCCTTACAGCGAGGCCCCTAATCTGCCAGACTGGGGGAGAGACAGAGAGTGGTCTGCTCTCTAATTCGACAGAGAAGCGAGGCTTGAAACAGCACAATTAAAAAGATACTGTTGTGTTTACACTCGCTGGCCTCTGTAACTGCTGAATGGGGGACATAAACAGCTTAGCTGCAGCCAGTGTAAGTGGCCTGCGTGGGCCTCCTCCTGCTGAATACGAGAAGAGCTACTGTATTCTGTCACACCGCATTTGACAGGAATTTGAAATCTGCTGCATTATGTGCTTCCCACAATAAAACCTTGTGTTGTTTGAAAAGCCGGCATTAGACAGCAGCAAACTGGCATCACAGAAGGGAAATAATTTGATCTTGTCTAATCTGGCTGAGGGGGGAAATATTGTAATCCCTCCCGTGCTCTGTGATGTGCATGTGCCTGCATCTGGCTTGTGTGTGTTTGTGCAAGTTTGTGTATGCGTGCGTATGCGGGATTGTGCATATGCATTTGTTTCCGTCCAAGACAGAGGTTTTTGAAAGTATAATTCTGTTATTTGGTCCTTTGTGTTAAATTGCTGATATTGCCTTTTCTGTTGAGGTTCCCATAGGTGTTCCTCACACAGCAGATAATAACAGGAGACTGATTTGGAGCTGGAAATCCAATATACATACACACACACACACACACACACACACACACACACACACACACACACAAATGCGTGTATACACATACAGTTCTGCTCAGTCCTTGCGGGCCCATCGCTGTTCCATTGTAAAAGCGTCTGGTTTTATGAGCAGTGCAGATGTAAATCCTCACATCCTCTGTGATATCTCTTTGGCTTCCCGTTGTCTCTATCTTTGATCACCTATCTTCTGGGAAGTGATGAACACTGAGAGCCAGAAACTGTAAACAACGGACACATTAGGCCTCTTGTATTTGTACCCGCCCAGAGACAATGGACCTGTGTCAGGGTGATTGTTCCCCCCCAGTGACTCTTAGGGAAGGCTTTGAAAACTGAAAAACAAAAACTTTCTGTTTTGCACCAGCCTGTTCCATCTTTCGCCACCATTGTTGTTCCTCTTTGATAACAGGCTTGAAACAAAACCCTAAACTAATCTCACATGCTTTCATTCATTACAATCCTGGATCATAAAAATGAACATTTTCGGATTGTTGTCGGACCAAACTCTTTGTTGCTGTTTTTCACGCCAAAAACGTTGTGTTCATTCATTGCTGCTTGCTGTTTGTTCTGATGAAAGCCTCTCTATCGTTATGACTGCATGAAAAAGGTATTCAGGTTGTTGTGAGGACGGGGGCCCTTTTCTCACTTTGCCCTTGTTGCTGGAGGGATCAGGGGGAGTGATTAGCGGGGCGCACTCACCCAGGGAGAGGAGACAATGAGCAGAGTAGATTGTCTTGTGTACGACGATAAACTAAGAGGCTCATTATTATCTGTAGAGTGATAAACCACATGGATGGTTCAGATATGATGCTCATACAGCTGCTGTGTGGTTTGGTCTCGAGCTTCAATCTGAACACATTCCACTGGATTAAAGCATGAACTTTTGGTGCAATCACTGTAATACTATAGATACTTAGTACTGATACTTTAGATTATGTAGAGTGTTTGAACCGTGTTTTTTCTTATTAAAGGATGTTGCCTTGTTTGAAAATGGGCATTTCTTTTGTTTATGTTACTCAACAATTCAAGACATATTTGCTGTTTAAAGCTGGGTTTATGTTAAGACCTTACTATTGATTAATAACCGTAAATGAGAGGTCGACATTACAGACATTGAAGACAAAACAATCACCAAGAATTACAGCAACAACATCAAGAACAACAACAACAAAAAACCTCCTGTTTTACTAATGCTGCTTCTTGAAATGCTCCTGCAGATCGGGAGAGTTGTGTGACTTATTTACCTGTCCAGCCTCTCTGTGTACAGCGTTGTCAACAAGATGTTAGCACTCAAAGGGGGAAATAACTGCAAATATAAACATGGTGAGGTACATCCCGAGCTGGAACAAACCTGCTCTTCTGACAGTTTGACAGTCACCTGAGGGTGAAACAGATTCCAAAATCACTGTCCAACCGGCCACACGTTGTCTTGCTTTGTCTGACTTATACACGCACACACACACACACACATACATAAACAGACACACACACACACACAAACCCACACACACACACACAGCAGTCCGTAGAGGGGCCAAGCAAGAAAAGAGGCTGTCTCTGGCTGGGCAGATGTACGGTCAAGCAGAAATATCTGGATGTTTCCCCTCCAGCAAACTGCTAGTATCAGTGGTGACAGACAGACAGGCTGACAATCAGACTCCCTCCCTTTCTCTCTCTCTCTCCCACACATACTCACACAGACACACACACACACATACAAATGCACAATGATCGACAGAGAGATGGACAGACAAGACTGACAGACAAAGAGACGCACATCCTGTATGTTGCAGGTAGCCAGAGAGACAGGCACAAAGACACTGTTGCAGATTCCCTCTAGACACACACGCACATACATACACACACACACATAAGCACACACACCAGTGAAATTAAATCCTTTTATTTTTTTTCTTCTATTAAATTATACTGTGGCAGAATATCTGCCCCGGTTCTTCAGGTAACTTGCCACGGTTACACTTTTGCGTCTACATTTCCTTACATGTTTTGGACGTTTGTATAAACCAGACCTAAACTTTTCACATTGTTGACGTGGCTGTTGAAAAAACAAAAACATGATAATGTCGACACATCAGGCAGCTCTGAAACCTGTTCTCCAGTCCTCAAACTTCATGTTTTTGTTTTTTTTTCCTTCCAATTCTGTAGTTCCCTTTTTAAACCATAGAGGTCACTGTTGCTTTATATACTACTTACAACAGATGGTCTCTGTAAAACTGCCTTCATCCCTTATAAAGCATCTTCATCCGCATTTACTCACAAATAAAACCGAACGGCTCTTTACTTTCTCATTAAATTGCGTGTGTGACGTTGTGGTTACAGCATGTTTCTTCTTTTCTTCCTCTTTCTTTACTCTCTCCAGATTAATCTGGTAAGATGTCTTATTAGAGCTCAAGGTGTAACGTTTACTGTATCGCCCATATAGAGTATGGGCTGCTTTAAAGTGTTATTTCTGCTGCCACTGTGACGTATGCAGAGGTAAGTTTCTACATGCGGTTTTCAGATAGTGTCTACATTGTGAGGGAGCTTAAGCACTTAAAGTGTAACCTCAAACTGACCCCAAAACACTTTTCAAAAGCACTTAAACCTCACTTGATGTGGTTGAACATGCTACGAGAAGCATACCTCAAGTTTGTAGCCAACATTATAGAAACTTTGTTGAACTACTGCACCTGTTTCAAACCACAAAACCATACAGTTAAGTGAATCTACCCCGAAGCGACGGTGGGAAACATCTTGAACTCCCTCAGTAAAAAAGTTACGTTCGACATAGACAGATTTACAGAGGTATTAGCAGTAAATTGTAAACATTCAAAGTGCCTGCTCAGCGCCTGACTACTTTTACCTGGTTGATCAAAGTCACATTATGTCATTTCCTCCCTTCTGCGCAGCTTCTTCTTTGCACATACGGAAAACGCCAACCCCGAAACAACGCGGTCTATTCAACTGTCATGTCCAGGCACACTTTTAGTTCCCCTGCAGAACATACACAGGGAGAGATATTCTTCATTAGTGGTTGTGTATTTCACCAAAACTGCTACCGAGTCTGCACAACACTGTTCAACTGGCAGACAGGAAGTTTGAATTCCCACCCGAGGTGTGTGCAGTGCTCCCTCCTGTTTTGTGTTAAACCGCCATTTTTATCTTTGTATTACAGTAATATCATCACTTAGTAGACCCCACCTGGAGAGGTAATCGCTGTCAGTTGTTTTAATGCTCAAACTATTCCAGTATTGCTCTTTTTTGCAAGTTTCTGCTTAGTTTCTCTATGATACAGGTGCCCAGTGAGGGAGCATTTGAGCTGTGCCATATTATGATCTTCGTAGAGGTTGGATGAAACAATTAACTTTATCTATTTTATTTGAAGGCTACCCTAGGAAATCTGTTTTTTTTTTCTTTTTTTTAATTACTTTCCTTTTCTTCATTTTTAGGATAGCTTGCTGCTATTTTGCCTGCAGTGTATTTTTGCCTTTTACCTTTTGTCTGACTCTATCTATTGTTTATACATTATCTTTTATGGTCTAGCATATATTTAATATTTAACAATCCATTTCAATGTTCTAATGTGAGGAACATATGGTGAAACAGAATTGGGTAAAGGCTAGTCCTTCAACTCTCAAACTGTTTACTAAATTATGATCTGTTTTTGTATAGGAGTAGTTATTGATTTTTTTTTTTTTAAATCACCAGTTGCCCAGAACCAGCATGGCATTTTAAAATCTCAGTGTTGTTGCTATTTTGAATCAGAGAACTTGCTTTGGTTTTTTACTGTTTCATTTTATAACAATAAAGTGAACATCTAGTCCTATTACAATGATCTTAACCTTTTTCACAAATTTTGTACAATGTTGTACAATGGCAGGTCACAAATGGTACAGTATAATCACTTTGAAGAATCATCCCGTAAGACCTGAAATCTATATTTGAACTTTCTTTTTTGTTTAAACTCCAACAGAGTATGATGAAATACCTTTTTCTGCAAAGTAATTGGTAACTCTGGTCTTCAAACAAATAGGCCTGCAGGTTAATAAAAAAAAAAAAAAAAAAAAAAAATAGAGACAGAATATTCAAATAAAGTGTCAATAAAGTCTCAAAATAGAATGCAAGAACAGTAATTTAAATATGGAGGCAAAACTACAACCACCCCTTGCAGGTTCTGCTATAGCCGTCAAACAACACGTCTTATAAAAATACTTAGTCCCACATGGCCGTGACTTTTTCTCTTTATATACACTCCTTAAAAGATTCACTCCTTGAATCTGTTATTATCCCAAAATACCACCATTTCCTTGCAGTTCACAGTTTGTTTGTTTTTTAAATGTAGTTTCAAACCAGACAACTCTAAAGTTGAAACTGACTTTCAAACCACCAAAACAATACAGCGAGCTGTGAAGAAAGGTCAGGTTTTTTGAGTTGAATTGGGCACAATATTAGGAATCCGTTTCAAACCCATTTTGTTTAGTTAAGATTAGTCAGTTAAGATCAAGTTTTGCAAAAATAGATTGAAGTTTTTCCAAAGTGGGCATTTTATCAACTGAGTGGTTCTCGATGTAACGTTAACTAACATCTATCTTTAGAGCTGGTAACAGTTCATAGTTTTACTTTCAGGTTAAACGATATGTCAACATGCTCGTACTTTATGTTGACAGTCGTAGCATGCAAACGAGCCAAAGCTTGGTGCTCTTCCTCACCATAACAAATGGGTCAAACCGACTAAAGGTGGCTAAAGTCAGCACCATGTCTTGTATAAAAATGACCACCAAAGCAGTTTCAAGTAACAAGACCGATCAAACTGTGGTAGTGAAATCACATACAGTGTAACCATACCTGACTGTAACCACCTGAACCTGAAATGCAACCTCAGGTACAAAGATTTTTCAGCAAAGCTCAAAAACATGACCCTTTACCTAGATGAAAACCTTTCAGATTTAAAAAGACCAAAAAAAAAAAAAAAAAAAACCTACTTGGAATTTGTTGCGACAGCAGCTCTAGCTTTAGGCTATAATTTCTAGTTCAGCTCATCTCTGACTTTCCTGGGGACACCTGTCAGTACTCACCTGTCTAACCTCCTGATAAAATAGCACCTGTATGCTGGCAGTCGTAAAACACAGTGTCAAACATGGTCATACGTGTATTTGATATCATTTGTTGTAGTGCTGTTTATTCATTTCACTTGTAACTTTTAATTTATATTAACCATTTTAAATAATTGATACTGGCTTCCTGAGGCAGAAAGTGTTTCTGTTCTCCAATGTGAAAAAAAAAAAAACGTGATTGTTTGTTTTAATTTCCATAGTCAACCGCAAAAGATGGAAAAACACACAAGAAAATGCAGGAAAAAGCCTCAGTCTCTGAAATACACACAAACACACACACACACACACACACACACACACACACACACACACACACACACACACACACACACACACACACACACACATTCAACCCAGTCTGCTTGCATATATACATACACACTGAAGCAACCAGTCAATCGTGTGTGTGTGTGTGTGTGTGTGTGTGTGTGGCCTCCATAACCCAGACATGCTGTGTAAAAGTATACAAAGTGTGCAAGTGTCCATGGGACATGCTAAGCAAGTTCAACACACCTCTATACACGCTGACAACCATGCCCACATTTAACACATGAACTGCAAGTGCCAAGCGTTCAAGCTCTGCTGGCTTTTTCTAGGGGTTTGAGTCCACACACGCACACACACACACACACACACACACACACACACGGTCTCATGGAAGAACTCACTAGAGACTTTATGGCTTGGCATTTGGCCCATCAACATTCTATTTCCTGTCTGCCCCTCTCGCCCTGAAGTCTCATTTCCATCGTCTGACAAACACAAAGGAAGGATCCTCCCTGCCCACTGAATCTGTTAAAATAAATAAATAAATCCCCTCTCCACTGTACAACAGTTAATTATCTGTTTCACTGAGTGGCAGACTGTCTCTACCTTACTTTCTGCCTGCATCTTTACACACACACACACACAGACACACACACACACACACACACAGACAGGCACGCACACATGTTTGCGCAGCTATCCTTGTTGGGACATTGCATTTACTTCCATTCATTGTGGACAGCCTCACCCAAACCCTAAGCGTAACCTATTCATGCCTAACTCTAACCTTAACCAGGACTTCACAAATGACGTTTAGCCTCATTAGGATCAGGCTTTGGTCCCATTTGGTCCCATGGTCGGTGTTTATACCCAAAGAAGAGGTAACAAAAACATGTACACACACACTCACACACACACACACACACACATAGATGGCAGACTGCCACAGTGGCTTTCATTGTGAACTTGTTTAGTCAAAATAGTCAGAGGATTATGAAAGACTGTAATTAGGTGTTGCTGAGCGATTGTGCAAAAGAGTGAGTGACTGCATGGCATAATCCTGACTTCCCTTGTTAAAAAGTCCTTAAGGTGAGTTGGCATGTCATTCAGGCTGAAATGCCTTACACCTAACGGGGGAGTTTTAAGTCATTTTGGCATGTAATTATCAAAGGAGCACTTTGTGATAGATGGCAGAGTCAACGACGGAAACATCAAGGGAGCAGGGAGAAAAGAGAGAGTGAGACATCCAGTCAGAACCTCATCATAATTAGAGGATTTCTCTGACTTTGATCCAACGGATAAGAGTTTTCTCATGAATTCTTTTTCAAGTTGATATATTAGACCTATACCTGAGACACCATCCGCGCACCTGTCAAACAAGCTATTCTAATTAGCTGTCAAAGGAAAACTTACTAAATGCTAACCTTTGGAGATAAAGTGCTGAAGTCAAAGTGTATGGAAAAAAAGCACAAATAATGCTTTGTGCATGGCAAGTGGTTTTGTTGGTGGTGGTGGTAATCATTCAACATGCCATAGTGCTCTTGAGCCTATTACTCAAATTCAGCAGGTCCTAAAACAAGAATGGTGTACTGAAATGACTGAGCGATCTTAGGATGTTTGCTTGCAGCGTATTTGGGGTCATGATCCATGAGCTCTGTAAATACTGTTTGGTCTTTCTCCACGCTAAGAGAAACAGACTGCAGGAGCAATCCGAAACAGATGTGACGGAGGTTTTTTGAGAGGTATGAAAATGTCAATTCAGTTCGTGACACAGAGTATATGTACTTCAGCTTATTGCTATGGAGGAAATCAGGAACAATCAGCGGCTTCATTAAGTTGTAACAGCTTTAGAAAAACATTATTGATAAACTAGAAGTTAACTTTTAACTTTAGAAACTTCATCCACATGTCTCTTTGAAATTTGTTGTTTCTAGAGGCTTAATGATGAAGGGACTACTCGCATGGCTCATTGGTTACTTCTGTAGCAAATGAGCTAACCACTAACGTGCTAGCCAGCCAGGAACATGCAGTGTTCTGTCAGTGAGCTTCTTTCTGTTTCTACTGGCTGCAAGCCACAACTCTCTTGTGGAGCAGTTTATACTCCAACAGGATTAAATAAAAGTGGATGTTCCAACACAGCTAATAAGCTTTTTTTTTTTTTTTCTTTTTCTTTTCTTTTACCGTCAGTGGTGAGCACTGTCAACATGGCTTGTCATTGGTCAAGGGAACAAATTTCAAAGTTCACCAAAACTGAACTTTATGCAAAAAATGTGCACAGATTTACTAACAGAACTTACTTACATTAGAATACACACATTACAATTTAATGAAGTGATATCAGTGTGAAATTTTGCAGTTTTAAATGCTAAGGTCAATGGCCGTTTAAAAATGCAACATTCTTTGTAAGACCTAGAACTCTGATTTTTTTTTTTTTGTAACATAAAACATTTGGAAAATGTGGGTTTCCAAAGTAAATGACTTAAAAACTATATACAACAGCATCCCTCTCACAGTCAGAGCTATCATTGAACTGCTGCCATACAGAGGAAAGGGCATAATGATTCATCTCAGAGATGCTAGCCAAATCTGTTCTGTACATATGCATGGCATTCCTGTTTAGAGGATGTGTAAATATAGGATGGAGGTTAGTTCAAACACAGAGATCTGTGCAACCTTTTACTCCAGTCTGCAACATTTTCACTACATGGGCAAGGGAGAAGGGAACATGAAAAATTACAGTGTACAGTTAATAGGAAAATATGTATGTATAATAACATGTTGTCCATCAAGGGCCCATAATTAAAAGCTGACAGCCTTTATCCTTC
Organism: Seriola dumerili; assembly: GCF_002260705.1. Lineage (NCBI taxonomy): Eukaryota > Metazoa > Chordata > Actinopteri > Carangiformes > Carangidae > Seriola > Seriola dumerili. Next base: position 8,365,068 of record NW_019174446.1, on the reverse strand, counting down.
AGTTTTAAATTCATACAGATTAATATTTTATCTCATTAAAATAAATGTTTTTCATATTGCAGTGTTAAAATTATTTCCTTTCCTTTCTTTTCCTTTCCTTTCTTTTCCTTTTTTATCTTAAAACAGATATCAGTATAAATCCTCAAATTGTGTTCAAAGGAAATAGGCATTTAATGTCAGGATTTACTTCAAATGAAATACAATACAATTTAAAGACATTTCTGGGAACATTCCTTTAACAATGCAGGAGAAATGCCAGGCCACATAGAAAACACAATACATTACACACTCTGAGAGAGACGTGCCAGGGGACAAACACTTTCTTCTTTTTTCTTTATCCAAGTCATATTTATTTTATTAAGTGTATTCTCCATAGGCTTCATGGTGGCAGGATAGCCATGCGCTCAGACACTCAGTCACATACACACACGCGACAGGAGCCCAGATCTCCACTGGTGCATGTAGTGATTCTATTTTTTTTTTTTTTTTCCTCTTGGAGTTTTTATTTTTTTCTTTCATCCAGGGAGGATAACAAACACCAGCAGCCAGACATAATTAGTATTGGAGAAGACACAAAGAGTACCTCCTAATGACTACAAACATCTATGTGGTTGACTTTTGTGTATGTAATTGAAAGGGGGTAAAAAATCAATAGCATTCAATGAAAACTAATTGCAGAAAGGTGAAAGTGGGGAGCTGTGAGGCATCTATTAGGAGAGGCAACAGCAAACCACGATGAAGATTCTTCAGTCAGTTAGAAAAGCGCTCTGAGCGCAAATGTGTGTGAAACTGCGCGTGAAAAATAGCTGAATAAAATACCCATAATTCTTCTATTATTTAGTAACTTTCAGGCAACATGGAGTGATGGGAAGCACATGGAAAATAAGTGGAGAAAGTAAGGCATTGTCTCTGGATTACTGCAGTTGGTGATGTTGCAGAGTGGTTGTTTGTTGAAGAAGCAACAAAGGAAAGGAAAGGTTTCATTTTTAAATTAAATGCAAATAAACCAAAGCCTGTATAAAAACAATTTTGAATATAGTGGGGCATGTCCTATTGTCAGTTGAGCAATAAAACAATCTTGACTATTGTATTCAACGTTAAATGCCCTTATAATACAAGAAGATGAAGGGAAATACTGTAGATAATTGAAAGCCACAGAAAATAATGCATGCCTGCTAAGTAGTATTTTATCCTCCTTTGGTTCCTTGGTATACAAGAATAACATTTCTATTTTTCCAATATTTTTGAAACTGAGCGTGGCAATATGATTTGAAAGTTGAAATACCGCACCAGTCAGTGTGTTTGACAACAGTTCTGACCTACAAACCTATAAATCCTGCGAAATATCACACATTTACTGAAGTGATTATTCCTATGCAGACTGAATAAACAGGATATCGATGGAGTCAAAGTCAAACACTCGGGCCATCAGGAGGATAGATACTGGCTACAGACATCTGCCAAGTTCACAGGGTGCATGTTTACACTGTGATTGAGTTTGAAGCCCGGAGTAACAAAGGGCAAGCGCTGACAAGCAAATTAACACATTTCTATCATGAGAAGGGACACCTAATAACCCTTTCATTTGTGCCATACATTGTGTTTACATCAGTCATCCTACATCTCTTCTCAGGTGCTAAATCACGCCACAACGTGTCTTTATATATTACATATTTCCAGGGACACTGTATTGTCAGGACTTTAGTTTCCATGGTCCTGGCTCCACTGCACTTCAAACATCACCTGTGGTCCTGTACACACACACAGACGCACACACACGCTCGCAGTTACACAGAGATTATGGAGAGGCCACGGCAAAAACAACCGCAGCCAGCTCACACTCGCATGCACACAAGTATACACACAAAATGTCAGTTGGCCATGGTCGCTGGCAGTGGCCCTGCCATAATCTCTCTCTAATTATATACACAGCCAGGCTTACTGTTTCAATGCAGAGACCTGAGAAAATACAACCTGCTAATCTTATTTGCACACAGCGGCAATAACCTGCTGGGTGAGGAGAGAGGAGTGAGGAGAGAGGAGAGGAAAGGAGAGGAGAGGAGAGGAGGGGAGAGGAAGAAATAACAGAAGAGAATAAGAGAATAGAATAGAGCCATTTTTCAACACTGTCAAGTTGCTGTGATATAGCCGGGCACTCTAATATAATAATTATAATAATAATAATGATAACAATTTCCTGATAGGCATAAATTAGTATTTTTCCCTAAATACTAATGATTTATCATTTTTATTTACTCATGTAATTAAATCCAGTGAGGTAATCTAATTACATTCAGTAAGATCATGAACCATAAACCACCTACAGCCTGTATCAACCTTAATCCCAGACTGTGACAAACGTATTCAAATGTATTGAATTACAGCTGACACTCATGTAATGTTGTGATAGTGAGTTGTTTACCCTCAAACATTAACCTCAGCCTCACCTACGTTTTGTCTCCTATCTGTAACTGACTGCACTTCCCACTTTAAATATGAGAACACTTGTGATTCCTCCCTCTCCAGCCTCAGTTATGAACAGCGTCGATGACAATATTTCCATTTCGATCCTCCTCCTCTCCAGCTGTGTAGATAGTCTGTATGGAGAACTGGCTGAGTCTTTGTTTCCACTCGGATGCCCCGTGATAGAATATATTCCTTCTCCAAAGGAGGTGCGATGCAGACAGGGTGTCTCACACAGACACACACACACACACACACACACACACACACAGGCCTACACTCACTATGTAAATAATGCATGTGTCTTAAAGGGTTTCACCCCACCACAGCTGGCCCACTCCAATTAGAACGCTTTGCACTCATCTTTTTTTTCCCTCCTTTCTTTCTCTCCTTTCCTCAGTCATTCTGTGCTTTTCCACCACTTGCACAATTTCAAGCAAACGGTAAAATTGATTTGTTCTATATGAGCTATGTGTTTTTTTTTACAGTCATACGCCTCATTGAGATGCATGCATTTAATATCATTCTTTCATACAACTAACTCTCTTTCTCACCAGTCTTCAAGTTCATGCATGTGACAAGCTATGTAAGGATAATATATGTAAAAAGTATACATATAGGAAAATGTAGTACTTAGTACTTAAACCAAGGTCTCATACTGCACTGAAGCTTTAGTGATGTCCCTCACTTGTGAGTCTCTTTGGATAAGAGCGTCTGCCAAATGAGTAAATGTATTGATTGTCGCCCATTGTCTCTCTCAACATTCTCCCAAATCTCACTCACTTCGAACTTATGTGATGCTTAGCGTTTCTGTCTCTGTTCCCCGATCTCTTAAGCTCAGCGGAGGCCTTGTGTGACCCTTGCTGCTCAACCTTAAAACTCTCTCTTTAACTGCCCCTCCTTCATCCCTCTTTACTTCCACTCTCCATAAATGGGGGGCCCTGGCCTGGTGTACTCTCCTCCAAACACATCTAATTACCCCAATGCCAAGAATTTCCCATCCATCACATTATCTTTCTGAGACAAGGTATTAGTGCTCCCCGTCCCATCAGCCAATTACCTGCTGCCTTCTGCTTAAGTCACCTGCATTGCAAATGTGACCTTTACTTAGAGGGCTGATTGCATGTTTCAGTGTGTGTGTGTGTGTGTGTGTGTGTGTGTGTGTATGAGAGAGAACTCAGGCTTTTGAAGTGTGAGTGTGTGTGTGTGTGAGAGAGAGAGAGAGAAAATGTGATCTCCGAAAGGGTGTGTTAATAGAATCAAAATTGTGTAATGCGTGTGTGTGTGTGTGTGTGTGTGTGTGTGTGCATGCAAGTGTTCATATATATTATGTAAGAGCTTGCATATGCTGCAGGTGCCTGTATTCAGGTGTGTTAGTAAGGTGAGTCGAATGCGCAGTGTGTTATTTTTTTTATATATGTATAAAATGCATGTATGAAATGCAGATTAAATGTATGTGTGTGTGTGTGTGTGTGTGTGTGTGTGTGTGTGTGTGTGTGTGTGTGTGTGTGTGTGTGCGTGCGTGTGTGACTGGGTTGGGGCAGCGAGCAGACCCTCTCAGACACCCTTCTGACCCCCCTCGCCCTCCCTCATGTGATGGGCTGTCGTGAATGTTAATGTTCTGTGATGGCTGTGGAGCAAATAAGTGTTTCTGACACAGTACAGACTCCCATTACAGGAGCAGGCCAAATGTGCTCGGTAGTGCCTTAATGAGCAGGCAGGTCAGTCAGCCGCAGCCGCTGTACCAGTCCCTCACGCTGCTTATGCAGGGACCAACCTCAACACCCCTCGACCAGACCCAGGAAAAGAAAAATTGACTTCCGCCGCTGTTGTCTGAAAACCTCCTTACTTTCAATCTTTTGCTTAAAACTGTTGCCTTACCTAGAAGCCAATCAAAATTCCTGCGCATTAATTTGAAAACAAAGCAGGCGACTTGTTTGAGCCAGAAAGAATTTTCAAATGCTACCTAATATCTCTGGGTGATGATGATATGTTTTCAATTGCTACTACAAGTCTGGATTATAAATGTAAATTGAATCATAAATCGGATACATAAAGTCAAAGTGTTTGTTATATTTAATAGAGCGTGCGGTTCTGTCTCCTCTGCTGCAGCGAATAGAATCACTGTTATGCCAGGTGCTTTACTGGTGATTCACATCACTTGAATTCAGTCCATCAACAATGAAGCAGCATATGACAAATCAATATAATTTCTTTAAAGTTCTTTAAGGAAGCTGTTTCTAGAATTAAGTTTTCATGTAAGTTCGAGAAGTGCCAATTAGCCATAGATGGATTGGGGTTTACAGTCACTTCAAACAGAAACTGTGTTCCAGGGCGCCCCTGTGCCCTTGGGCCCTTGGGTCTGTGCCCGGTAGGTCCATTCAGTTAGCACTTAAATACCACTATGTATTATATCTATGCAACAGAGTCCAAAAAAGAAAAAAAAAGTCTATTTTTTCTTATTTCTTATTATAATGGCCACCAACATTGATGCATAGTGAAAATCTTTCGAGAAGAAAGCCCTTGGTAAGCTTTTTGTCACAGATGTGATCGTTTCAAGAATTCCTCTGGAACTGAGAAAACGGCTCCGCATTGAAAGCCGTGCATTTCAGGTCATTTTGAAATGGATAAATGTCACCTGTCAGATGGGGTAGAAAAACAGAAATTGGGAACGCCTGCAAAATATTCATCCTAAAAAAGCAAACCAAGAGCCTTGTCCGTCGTAAAGTCCCAGTTAGCCTGACAGCCTGTGGACACTGTAAGCTCAGTCACAACCCGTCCAGTGCAGTTACAAGCCTGTGAACAAAGACGCTGTCTCTCTCTTCTCCCTCTGGATTGTCAAGAGAAAGTACAGCTTGTAGGGTTTGAGTCAAACAGTTATTTCTGAAAAAGGTGGAAAGCACATCGCTTGGCTGACTCATCACAATTTGGAGGCAAAATGACTCCCCACCTTCCTCCACCTGAGGAGGGGAGCGATCAAATCGGGGGGAAAAGCTGAGAGGAAGGAGAGGGTGAGGGGGAAAGATAGAGTAGCCAGGAAGCGGACATTAGGCTTGATTGAGACGCGTGGCAGACGGAGAATCACCTAGCGCGTCAGAGCACATCCTCACAGTTGGCCGGGCTGTCGCTCAAAACTCCCCAAATAGTCTAAAGTCGACCTGTTGGAGTTACTGAGTCGTCACACTACATGTTGTAGCCCAGGAGCAATGGGCCTACAAAGGTGTCTCTTTTCCTCTCTCTACGGGACTTGTTAGAGGTGCTATTTTGGAACTTCTCTGCCTTCATTCTAGCTGCTGCAAAACACCTTGAGATGTGCCACACATACTTTATAAAACCCTGGCTCCTGGTGGAAAGCAATCTGAGCGAGATTGAACAGTAAAAATTTTAAATGTTTTCACAGCAGCAAGTGCAAGAGCAATAACTAATTTTCATGCGTGACCACAAAGCATCGCTCGGCAGCTTCCTTAAAGATATATGTTGTGTATGTGCTTTGCATTTTCAATTCCACCGAAGAACTAGTGTTTGTACACATACGCTGGTGATATGGATTCTTCGTGTCATGGAGCAAAGGCTGGAGACAACATCATCACCTTGCAATGGGACAGCAAACATGAGCCACTCTACACAATCTGTACATAAGGCACACGGAAGCATTAGAAAGAAGTTTGCTCCCTCAGATACTCTGAAAAATAGTTTTCCTTATGATTGTTCACATTCGTCATTGAAAGTAATGGTTTCTGCATTACACTTCCAATAATGGAAGTGCCAATGCAGAAACTTTTTCCATATAATGAGACTCAAAAGGTTACCACAGCTTTTGAAGGGGGAAAAAAAAACCTTCGTATGAAAAGGCGACAGATAAAACGCCACTGATAATTTACTGACAAACTAATTGGCAAACAATCTAACAAGACACGACATGACAGACATTAAAACATGAAAGGGATTAAAATGCGAAAAGCTTTTCTTTTTCTTTTTTTTTTTTTTTTAACTTGCTCAGAGGAAAAGATCATGAGTGTTTGGCTGGGAGCTAAGCGCCAGACAACAGCGTTGATAATGGATGATTCGGAAAAAAACCCTTGAGTTAGTTCAGTGACAAAGTTTTTTGTGCACCTGCTGCTAATGAGTTTGTCAAATCCCCGCTCCATGCAGTGTGAGCACATGGCCACTACAGCATAAAGATCACAATTAGGGTTGATCCAAAAAGGTGAACTTTAAGTGCAGGATCGTGACAGTGTATGAAGACCAGTCACTCACATTAAAAGCCTGATTGACTATACAACCACCACACCATTACATGTTGGCATTGGACACAAATCATGAGATGCAGAAGGATCAATTATGAATGTAATTCCCGTGACACTGGGCCAGACTATTAACTAAGTGTTCATACTTGCGCTAACATTGAGAATACAGTGATGCACATGCCCATACTGTATCAAGATGAAACTGGAAGAGTCGGACTGAAACATAAAAGGCTGGCTGAATTTTTTTAATGTCAACTTGCATTAGAGGAAGCAATCAAACCACTGCCACCACTGATCAAACTAATTTGCATCAAAGCACATGATCAGACAAGCACCAACAATAATTATCAGCAACCACGCAGCTGGACAAGCCTGTTATGGCTGATAAGAAACAGCAACAGTTTGCAGCATCATGCAGTTCCTCACTCTACTGTACTGTATGTGAACAGGCCCTGTATTGTTCCGTTACTATTTTTTACTTGTGGTTTTGTGTAGTTAAGTCTTTCTAGCAGATGCAACTATTTTTACAAATGTCTCACACTATAATAAACAATTTGTTTTCCTGATTACATTTTCCAAATGAACATAATCACTGACTGGGTTATGTTCCCAGGTTATGTTTTTTTGTGCTGTCCTGTAGGGAGAGCACAAATTTGTATACGACACACAGCTTGTAGGAAGGTATGATGGCCATACAAGGGTCAGGTTTAGATAATCAATGCACTTCAGGAAAACTGGTTGCATTTAATTTTTAATAAAGTAAGCATGCCATGGCTGGATCCATTTCAACCCTGTGTTCTACAAATGACATTTCTTTACAACTAATTGTTGTAACTAACAGTAAATGCATTTTGTAGGGAACATAATTGTGACTGGATTAAGACTGGAACTAAAACACAAGACAGATAAGCAATGAAGTGTGGAAATCAACAAGTTTAGTCATGAAATCGATGCATGTATGAGTGGTACATTTGCTGTGGTGGTGTTGTATGTGCAAAAGCAAAACAAATGGATATCATTAGATGGAAGGGAGAGGACAAGTGAGCACATGGGCCAGCTTTTATACTCTGGTAAGGCCCAGGTGCACGGCATTAGTTGACGACTCTCCCATGCCAACCAATTACCTGCCAATGTGGGCAAGGACAACCTCAGAGACAATGGCAAGTTGCAAATACATTGATTCTGTCAGTACAATGTTTTTTTCTTTTCCAGCCAAAATATCTGACCTTGTTGTGCAATATCCACTGGTCGTGACTGCAGACACAGTTTACAGTTACATTTGACCAAAACCACTTTTTCCCTAATCTTAACCAAAGTGCTTTTCTTACCCAAACTTAACCACAGACGAGACTGATGATGCAAATCCCGGTCTCTGGTGCAGTACTCGTGCACTTCGTACACCCAGCATCCACCACAACCACCGCCTGGTGACTCTGCTGCTGTTAATGAATATAGCACTTCATTCATTCAAACCAGAAAAAACGGTCTCTGAAAATAATCCAGCCATCGACTAATATTGCTTTCAAGCTGTTGCAAGTTAGTAGTATCTGAATGTCATTTCTGGGAGACAGCTATGCTTGCACAGAGCACTTTTTGCTACACAAGTCTACAGTGCTCCATAAACACAACATCAGGCTGAAAATAAGGTGCTCCATTGACTTTCTAATTTGTTGATGTTTAAAATTTGGGTTCAGGTTGAGATTTCCATCTGGAGCGCTCTAAACTTTCCTTTGCAGAGTCGAGAACAACAACAGCCCAGCAAGGATTTCTTTTTGTGATTTTTTATAGGAGATTTATTGTTTTAAAAAAAAAAGTATCCAATACTTTTCACAGATAAACACCCACACAGCACTTTATGAAACCTTTTGTTTCCAGAGAAACCTGAGGGCCTCATTTGTATGTTTTGTTGGACCTCCTGAACACAATGGAAAAGGGAAGCAAAGGTCAGTGTTAAGTCTCCCCTGGCTTTTGTTCTTTAAAACAACAATATTGTATTGATCTGTCCTGAATGATAAACACAAATGTGTTGGCAAAACACAGTCTCTTTTGACCTTTAGCAATTACTTCTACATGGCTTTAGCGGTACTGTAGATGAAAAAAAACACTGTTCAACTCATTTTCTTTTTTTTTTCTTCTTTTTTTTTCCTTTTGGTTTGTATACCTACACCTTATAAGTACAGCTGGCTTACATAATGATGTATCTTTGTTAAATTTCACAGATGCTGCTGCTTACAGTGAAATCACACTGACTGCATTATGATTACAAGATGTTGTGGCATTGGTTTAGTAGATTTACATCTGATCCACAAGTACCTCTCAGGGCAAGAAGCTTTGATTCAGCATCACTGCTTCAACCTTATGGAAACCCCTCATTGCCAAAGCACATATGAATATGTTTTTGAATGCTGATTGCCAGTTACTGGGTGTTTTACCCAAGATGCCCAATGGAAATATCAAGTATGCGTGTTCATCAAATCCCCTAATGCGACAGTAGCTACACACAAAGAAACAAGCATTTAACAACGTGTTTAACCAAGCAATATTGGCTCCTTGTTTCCTCCACTGAACTGAATCAAGCTGCTGGAATATCCTCAGTTGTAGAAATGAGTGTGTTACTATGGTGATGTTATATCTCGTCAACTTGCTATTACACCAGGCTATAAATAAAAAGCATAATAATAAACAGAAAGGGAACGACTTAGATGCCTGCTTATAGAATCTCAGTTATCTGGATGGTGAGCTTAACGGAGTCTAAGTTGTCAGACGGAGTTGAAGTGTGTTGTGATGACCCGTGATTAGACCCTCTTGACCTTTCCTCTTTCCTTAAGTGGGTGTGAGAACACAATCTTGGATGTTTTTTGGGGACTGCAGTCATTCACAAGCAAAGTATGGGCAACCAAATAAGCCAAACTCTAATATTGGGAATCACTCTATACATGTATAATGGTGATTTATCTTATATTCTTATATAATGTTAGCTGAGACCATATAGAATGAACAAAATCTAATTGGACATCTTTATGCGTACTCTTCCGAACATTTTGTTGCATTTTTATCTATGAAAATTAAAAACTGTATTTTATATATGGATAGCATTTTTTCTATCTGTATCATCAGGGATTATGACTTCGGGAAATGCACTCAAGTTCAGTCAGTCATACGGAGACGAACTGAAATGGTGAAAAGCGATGCCCCTCAGGCTGAAACCTCTTGACCTGTGGAATGACTGCAGGGAGGTGATGGCAGCAAGGGGCTGATAGAGGCCAGCCACTGGGGCCTAAAGGCACATCCTGGACATGTCCTTTTGGCAGCAGGGCTCTGAGCACAGCCACAAATACACACACATGATCACACGTACACACACACACACACACACACACACACACACACAGGCCATCTCTCCAAGCAGTGAAGGAAGAGTAAGTGGAGGCACTTTAGATCTTAAAGTAGAGAGGTTGATATTCTACATCTCATCCTAATAAGAAAAAAACAACTCCCAGATTTAGATGTGTCACTCACCACAACACTGGGAGCTAGTGGATCCACAAAATCCAAATTTGGACTTTTTTGTGTACGCTCTGCTCTACTTTGGTCTTCTCTACTTTTCTCGACTCTACAAACTCCTTTGCTGTTTCTACTTGCCGTTTTATTCTGTATATTACCAATATATTTCATTTGCTAAGATCAGCCGTGCCAAGCCTTCATGTCAGCTGACATTTAGGTTTAATTCAATCTTCGGAAAAAGGAATATGTTTTTGAAATGATATGATCACACACCTACAGGCTGTTTTGTTTATTGTAGCTGTGAATACAGATTTTTCTAATAATAATGTGCTTCATTTTAATTGGAATAAAAGGCCATTGCATTGATTCCTGAAAGGGGCCACAACAGTGTGTGTGTGTTGTTGCTGGTGTGTGTGTACTCATGCTTCATATTTTCATTTAAGCTTCACATTACTGCTATTCTCACCATATTAATGTTAGTCAATGAATAGATTAAATATTCAATTAAGCCTGGTATGTGTGTGTGTGTGTGTGTGTGTATGTTGATGTGTAATGATGTGTAAATATATTTATGGCTCAGGGTCACAGTGGTATTAACCTGACCCAGACTCTCTCTCTCTCTCTCTCTCTCTCTCTCTCTCTCTCTGGAGGAAGCTCCATGCTGCTGATTGTTCTGTGCTTCAGTCTGCTTTTCTTTGGGCCTTCTACCTCCATAAACACAGCAGGTGTGTGTGTGTTTGTGTGTGTGTGTGTGTGAGTGACAGGATGCTTGTTTAAAGAACTAACTTTAAGGATATCATTTATAGCATTGTGAGAGAAAAAAAAACTTATCTGGAGACAATCATGTTGCACAAGACTGGTGGAGAACGCGAGATAAAGCTTTGTATTAATCCCTGGACTCGGCTGCCTCACAGGAGGATGGCGTACTCTGCTGCTTTTACCAAGTGGGGAAGGTATTCAGTTGAATGTCCCATCAGTCAAGCATATGCCAAAGGCCTACATCTTATTCAAGTTTTAAACCTCTAATTGGTAACGTTTAAAAGGCGTTTAAGAGTGCCCTTTCTTCTCCCTTTTCTCATTTCCCATTTAATGTGTTGTGTCAAAGTCTATTACCTCAGTTGGACGTTTCTGTCCCTTAAGTTGAAAAAAAAAGGAAAAGGGAGGGGGTGAGAGTGACAAAGAGAGGGAGAGGAGTAGTAGGAGGGGGGGCGGGAGGGGGGGTGAAAAAAAAAAGAGAGAGAGAAGCCATCAGCTGAGGTTTGCCAGGTCGATAAAGCTTTTAGATTTGGAGATGTTTTCAGGGGGAGCCCATTTCCTGCGGCTAAGAGTTGTTAATGGAGCTTAAGGAATTATCTTATGACTCTCGCTTTGAGAGCAGTTTATTTCAGCCCGGACCTCGCTCCGTGTGTGTCGGAGTGCCTGAATATGCTGCTGTCAAACCCGCTTAATGAAAAGTAACGCGTCGCTGATTACAGTTTTATTTGGTCTCTATGTAAAAAGCTCCTGTTAATTTACCATCTCGCTCCCTCTGTGTGTTCGTATTTGCCACGGCTGAATGATTTAGTTATAGCCGGTCTAACTCCCTCTCTCCTCTCCCCTTCTCTCTCTCTCTCTCCCTCTCTCTCCCTCTCCTCTCTGTCTTACTCTTTCTCTCAAATAAAAAGCCACTTGGTTCAGAGGTCTAATAAAATCTGTCTTCTTGCTAAATTAATTAAATGCCGAGGCTTTGTTGTCTCTATCTGTGGGGACTTAAACTCTGGCCTAATTTTCCTTTACAGTATCAGGAGACAAAAAAAAAAACAAAAAAAAAAGAAATACACGATTTTGTATGTAGGCTAATAAACAGGTCCCACACGGAGTAAAAATGTGAACCAGAAGCACATATTAACCCTTCACACCGCTGTCAGATATCTGTTCCCTGACACTTGTGTCTTTCCTCCACTTTACCGTGGCGTCATGTCAACTTTAGAAATGCTGCGGGCAAGAGAACAAATAAAAAAAACATACATCCTGACTCCGACATATAGAAAATCCCTTTTGTCCACCATAGCACTTTCTTCCAGAGAGAGAGATGGGAGGGATGGGGGGTGGGGGGGGGGGGTCTCAAATCGTTTTGTTGCTTTTCCCATTAAAATTCATCCCTGAAGCCCCCCCCCCCCCTCACTACCACCACCACCACACATACCCAACCCCTACCTCCCTCACAGGACAGCCAAAGTCCCCCGAGAGCTCCACTTTCGCCATTACTGTCAAGTACCCTTGACTCCTTTCGTTTTGCCCTTTTATCTACAACAACTAATTCGAGTTCCTTTGCCCTTTTCACTTTTAGACGACGTGAGTGCCTCTCCCCTGTAAAGCCCTTTCACTTTTCAGAGGAGGAACTCAGCATCCAGGCTGTTTTTTTTTCTTTCTTTTCTTTTCTTTTTTTTTTCCTCTGCAGGGCCCTCCGCCTCTCCAGCCATAGGAAATTGAGGGGTTAGTGTCAAAACGAAAAGTCCTCACTTCAAATTATTTGTCCGGCTCTCTCCGGTTTTGAACCCATTAATGGACGTATGGCGAATAACTTACCCTTCCTGACAGCTGCATCATGGACGTGGTGTTGAGATGTTTCGATAATATTATCAGAGAGCAGAGGGGTGGTGGTGGTGGTGAGGGGGGAAATCAATAGGCTGACATGAAATATGACTACGAACATCCCAATTACAGCCTGTTTAGAGGGAATTAATGAGGCAGATCTTAGATACTGATATTGCTCTGTCTTGAGGGTTGAGCTGCCTCATTTTCTCGCTGTCACTAAATGAGAGTGAATGTTTTCTGGGGAAAAAAAAGAGGTTTGGAGATGTTAGATTGCGCCTGTTTAAAGGAGTTAAAAATGAACTGGAATGATAAAACTGCTTTATTTAACAGCAGATTGCGTTTTAAAAGCTCCTCTCTGCTCAGCCGTGTTGCAGGCCTCATCCGTCCCAGTCATAAAGGACGGGACGCAAAGAAAAGAAACAGACAGCCTGGCGAGGCCTGTATTCCAGCACCATGGACAGCAACATCACAAGCTTCTCTTCAGAAACTGACTGCTTTTATTTTCAGTGAACAAAGTTGAAACGCTCTCATCCACTTCCTAAGGAGAGCTGTGCATTTGTGAGACTTTTTTTTTTTTAATTATCATTTTAATAGTGATACTCAGCTGCTGAGACCTAAATAATATTCAATTACATTTGCATGCGCATAGTAAAGAAAAATAAAAATCATGTAAACCTTTAGGCCTATTTCTTTTTTTCCCCCCAATATGTAAACTTTTTTTTTTTTAAATACATTTCGATAAGTTTTGTGCGTGCGTTGAATCAAATAAGCCAAACGGATCCGGAGATTTCACTTGTGTGACGCCAATGTAACAGGATATACTGTAGCTACCACTGCTTTAAAAAAAAAGGAATAAAACATAATGAAGGGGGAACATGGAGACGTTAACAGGCTCTCTCCATCCGACTCCCAGTCAGTCACAAAAAGTCTCTCTCTCTCTCTGTGTCTTTGCAATAAAAGCGTCTTTTGGTTTCGTTAGGAGCAGAAAAGTTTGTTGATAGTTTTGGGGAAGCTCATGGCACTGTCTTTGGAAGAGTCTTGGTGCTGCTGCAAGACCGCCGCGCTCCTCTCAGCCTCCAGAATGGCGCCTTTGGTGTTCGCGGTCCAAGAGACGGTGGTGTTGGTCAGAGCCTGGCTCAAAGTGCTGTGCCTGAACAAGGGGTCGTGGAAAACCCCGTCCACCCAGTTTCTCAGGGTAGTGACCGGCGAGTCCTGCCTGTTGTCCAGGCCGGTCACGGGTGAGGTAGCGGCGGGGGACGGGGTGAGGGAGGAGGGCGGCGGCTGGCACCTCAGCATACAGGATGGATACTCAGTCTGGTTCAGGGATGTCGCAGTCTGGGCCAAAGACCAGATGCGGGGTTTGCCGTCTAATATCTGGTGGCCTTGCTGTTGTTGTTGCTGCTGCTGCTGCTGATTATAACACGCCTTCGCCTGCTGCCTGCTGTCCGGCTGGAAGTCCTCTGGGTTCGTTTTGAGACAACTTTTGCTCAAGTCCTGCTCCCCTCCCAGAGAAACCGGGATGGAGATTTTCAGAGACGAGTCCTTGATGAGGTGCTCGGGGCAGTCGGGTGTCGTCGACATGTGTGTGTTCATGTGGTATCGGTGCTTCAGCTCACACTCCGAGCTCTCGGACTCCAGTGTGTCGAAATCGTCCAGGTCGCTCAGCTGGAGGTCCTTATCAGGCCGACTTCTGGTCTCTGGAAAAAAAAAGAGAGAGGAGAGGAGACAGCAGACATGTCAGTGAGAAATGTGGCATCAGATCTGATAAAGGCATCCAGGACAGACACTGTGGAGTCAAAGTCTGAATTTGCAACCATAGTCCTACATGTAAAATTAAAGCTTTTAATTAAAAATTAAAACTGTGTTACAGCCTGATAGTTACAGCCTTACAGATTGATGATTCAAAACAATTATACGTTTTTATCATGAGTCAATTCTATAATATCTATCATTTTGCTGCACTTAATTTTATTGACTGAGATGATCATACATCATATCAGCTGAAGAAGTTGGTAAAAGTCAACGTGATCGCTGCAGAGGTGCCTGAAGTGACTGGAAGTGGTTTGTCCCTGTGTGAGACTGACTGAGGCCTGTTCACTGGAGGCTGCTCCACAGTTAACACGTTTGTCATGTTGACCAGAGTCTTGTGGCATGGTTATGTGGAGCAGTTTTGATTTTGCGTGTGGGTAGAATTAAAATGTGATCCTTTTAAGTCTATAAAGTGGTTTTAACACAGCACACATCATAAAAACAAAATCATCAATCAAACAAATTCTAAGGCCTCAGTGTCATTTCTTTCTAATTGTCATCACCATGCACTGGTTCACATTTCCAGGCTGATCACACACACACACACACACACAGACACACACACATACACACACACACACACACACACACACACACACACTAATATTCTTGTAATAATTATTAAAAAAATAAAAAAGCTGATGGAGTTTCAGAGAATCAAACACTACACTGACAGTCTGTCCAGACAGAAGACCTAAACAGGAACTGTAAAAAAGTCAAGTAATGTGACACATTTCAACTGTTATTCTAATTTACAATTTGGGAAGAAATTAAAAAATGTAAATAAATGAATAAATAACTGGCATCATGGTTACAACATCCCAGTCTATAGTGTGCCATGGCTATTAACATTAATAAAATACAGTTGTAGATGTATGGCTGCCGTAGAACTTAGGAGTATGATCATGTTTATTTTCCCCTCAGTTGTTTATATTTTTTTAATTATCGTTATCATTGCAATCATCATCATCATCATGGTGCCTCTATAGTCGAGAATTAAAGAAACTCTATAGTTGAAAATTAAAGAAATCATTGTGGCAACATAATACTGTATTTTTAAAGAGAAGATGTTGTAAATACATGCTCTTGAGACTAAATACGCCCTTTTACTTTATTTCTGCAAATCAACAAGACATTTTGACACTGACCATCCTCATTGTTTTCGCTCTTTATCTGCTCCTCCTGAGACCCATCGTCATCCTCGTCATATCTCTTCTCCTCTGAGCCCTTGTTTCTGGGCGGCCATGTCATCTTGTTCTCCTTCTTGAGCCTCCTCCTGGCGTTGGCGAACCAGGTGGAGACCTGCGTCAGGGTCATCTTGGTGATGATGGCCAGCATGATCTTCTCGCCTTTCGTCGGGTACGGGTTCTTCCTGTGCTCCTGCAGCCAGGCCTTCAGCGTGCTGGTGGTCTCACGCGTGGCGTTCTTCCGCCTCGTTCCCCCATCCATGGAACCATATCTGACGAACAGAAGCAATGAGAGGGAATGAGAGGGTAAATATGACACGTGGTGCTTGTAGCATGGCAGGTTTTTTTNGGGTTTTTTTTTTTTTTTTTTTTTTTGCCTGAAAACAACAACAGAGTCATCTGCTTGTCTGGATCCTCTTGAGATGATGCATATCATGCTTTTACGGGTCCAAAAGTCCCATACATAAACCAATCTGCTGGTATAACTTTCAAGATCTGAAAATTCAAAGTAAATTTGGAAGAGAAAACCAACCCTCTTTAAACACACCGTACAATATATACTGTATAAACACTGGACCTGCTAGGACCATGTTCAGGATACAGTACTGTGCAAGACTGACTGGGTGGAAGACAGGAGTGACTTTGCTGCACATAACTTCCATGCATCCCTTCCAACAATCCAACACTGGTCTTTGCAATCAATGTACTTGTGCAAATTATTCTACCTAGTAAAATAAAAATGCCAAGTGTATTTAGACTCCATGTTTTATTTTCCAGCCTTTTGTGTATATTATCTGTTAAACACCATTCCTAGCGCAGCACGACTCCTTCCCTGCCCTCTCCTCTCGCGCAAACATTACCCATAGACCTACATTTAAAATGCACAGTGTTGATTTTCAGTCAGCAGTGAGCTGTAAAAGTCCTCTCAGGGGAGGCTTTTATGAGGCCTTTATTGCTCCGTATAGCTTAGTGCAGGTCAAGCACTGCTATGGGAATCAAAAGGAGGGGAGCGTTGTACCTTTCCTTACCCCCGTGTTGTTCCCTCGCAGATAAAATAGACTGTAAAATTGCTTTATTGAGTGTAATGATGAGCCCTCAGGTAAAAAGACGGGCACAGACGGAGCAGCGCTGCTGCAGGCCTGCTTGTTTATCTGAATGCTACTGATTGTGTTCTGCTTCAGACTTAGGCCTTTTACTGTATATGCACTTCTTAGAACGCCTGCTGAGACCTTTATACAGAATTTAAACTGATTGGTAAAAATGCTCTTCGTTTCCTGGTGATGTGAACTTTCAGTTAGCTGAGGCTAATCAACACGACACTTTAAAAGCAGGGATGCTTTCTGTGCTTTTCCCATACCGCTCTGCTGTTGCTGGCTTCTCGAAAGCTGCTTGGTTCTACTCAAAGAGTATAATTTAATTAACATCATCAGTTATTGTTATCATCCATGCCCTACACTTTCACCGTATCGCAGACTTAATTTGGATGTCATCTGATTATTGGGACGACCTTTCCACGTGGCAGGCGCGCTCTTCAACGCTGAAGAGGCCTCGTGTTTAGCTGAAAGGGGCAGGGGGTCTCGTGAAGCAATTCACACCATCAGGGAAGAAATATGTCACGAGCTGGAGGTGATCACCCCGGTGCTGCCAGACGTGATGAGAATGGCGTTGACCTCTCAGGGATGATTGATTTAATGCTGGAAAACTCACCCTACACTCATCTACGGTACTTGAGAGTTACCTTTAGCCTGAATTATACTGACATCTTCTTTTTGTCACACACACACACACACACACACACACACACACACACACACACACACACACACACACACACAAAAAAAAAATTATTTGATAGAAGCTTGCAAACCTGTGTAAACTACACGGCTCAGGATAACGACATTTCTAACTGGATGCATCACTTTTCCATCCTGTACCACATCATAACGAAGCACACCTAGCGTTTACAGTTCACGCTAAGTTTATGATGTTTGCACTGATGATCGAGCCTCTTACACAGAAGTCACACTGTCATAGAAACAACATACCTGTCATACTGATACTGTCCCAGGGTAGGATCATAAGGGTAGTAGGCTGCTGCCTGGGTTATTCCCGCATGCGCAGAAGCTGTGGCATCTTTAGTATCAAATGTCCCCTGCAATCACACATGAAGACAAGTGTTTTTAAAGAGTGACACAGATAGGTCGTCAATTGTGACTTATCGTGAAGAAATGATCAGTGGAACAGATCTGTGCTGGTTGTATGTTGAAGTTGCTTGGTAGTGTGATTCATTGGGGCCATTGATGACTGATTTCTGATTGAACAATAAACCAAAGTATTAAAGAAATGATCTTGTGCTGGATGAAACATGGGAAACTACACTAATGATAATGTGTCCATGTGTGATATTCAGAAATGACAAAACTTTTAAAAGACTTTCAAAATCCAAGAAGAATGAAACTAAAGGAAAACAATAAGCTTGCTCAGTGCAGGGCTCTGGACAAACACATTCGTATCATGGTTTCCAGCAAAGTCTAAACTGCTTTAATTGTTATTGGACAAATCACCCATTTCAGATAGTAAAAGCTATATACTTATTGCCCTTATCTTCACATTTTCATATCAATGTCAGCTGTTTAAGAATTTCAACACAAAGACAAGTGAAAGAAAACAGGATCCTTGCACTTATAGGCCCATGTAATCCTGCCTCCTGTCTGTTATAAAAACGTTTGAGAATTCATTTTTGATAGAATTTTGAAAATGTAACAAAAACTTAGTCTTCAAAGTCTCTCTTCTTGTAAAATGCAGCTTGATTTCATTGCAACGCACTTTGTTTTAATAACAGTGTAATTATTTAACATTTCTTCTGCCTTGTTTCACAAAAATGACTTGTATCAAGACAAATATACACCTGAAGCAAGTGAGCCTATATCCTGTAATACTGGGGAGTATTTTTCATTTATTAAAGGAGAGTTGTCTTGGAGGGTGATATGGAGATAAACCACCTATAGTAATGCTGGTGTTTTGCGGTGTAAAAGAGGAGAGGTGTGCCTGGCTCAAGTCTCTGCACCCTGCGGCTCCATTAATCAATGCCAAGGGGGATCAGATGAAGGACTTACCAGCGAGTAGAAAGCCGAGGCGTCCGTGCCATATGTAACGTAATTCCCATAGCTTTGACCGCCGGTGTAAGGGCTCCCGTACACGCCCAGCGCGGCGGCTGAGCTGAGCTCATGCCTCGCCGTGGCCAGCAGCCGGCTCTCGTACACGGGACAGTAGACTGGGGTCTGCCCGGACGCCGCTACTCCGGAGTCGGCTATGGATCTGCCGGTGGACTCACAGCAAGTGGTCAGAGAGTTGGTTGTCATGAGAAACTAGGTGGGGACCGAGAGAGAAATATCTTTAGAAAAAAAAAAGTTGTTGTTGCATTGAAATAAAATCAGATTTTAAGCTTAAGCACTTTGGTTTCGAAGTTAGTCCATAACTTTTTTTTTTTTTAATGTGAAGGAAAATCGTCTCAGGGAAATAAAGTCAACATTCTCTCCGTCTCTGATACACTTTGACTTGTCCAAGCGCAAAATGACACATGAGCTCAGTAAGTTTTGTACAAACAAACGATTTCGCTTCTTATTCGCAGCTTCTTTTTTTTCTCAGAATGTCAATCTTTAAAAACTAAAATGCAGCATCAAATGATCTGTAAAGACTGATGTTTGATGATGAATGATGCGTCATATTCTTGTGATAATATGCGCGTAAAACGTGTCCGGAACGAGCCGTCTGTTAGCTTTCATCTAAACGAAACACATGCGCTACAAACAGAAACAACATGTTTTCCCAACATCGCCCAGTAGCCTAGATACCCAAAGTAAAGCCCAAATGATTTTTTATGGCTCAGAGCCAAAAACCAAACAGCAGCTGGGTTATGGCGCAAAACACACACAGCGTGTGCAGAACAAGTTGGCATGTGTGTTCCAGCGCAAATAAACATATGGTTGACATTACCGAGTGGCTATTATCTCGCAGGAATCAGTGAACGGGAGGTCGAGGGGGTCTCGCTGGTTTCTGGTTTCGCTCTTCTTGCATTTTTTCCCCTCTCTATCGCTGCAGGAACACAGGTATCACTGGCTGTAACGCAAAACCTTTCCGATACCCGAAAGCTCAGTGTGCGCGCCTCTCCCTGATTCTTGGCCAAAGTGCGTAAAAGCATCAAGCTTAAATCGATGAGATAATCAATCGCTGCAATATCAAAACCAAAACAAGCCATTAACTCAACAAAGGCAGTCACATCAACTTACTTGTGGAGCAGACGAGTAGGGATATCCAAATTGTGGATATGACATGGTAGAGAGGTCCCCCAATATCCAGAAATAAAGCGAGACTGAAGGTCTCCACTCTAACGCAGGCTGCGGCTCTGTTTGACTGTACCAATTGATTGGTAAGCACAGGCTCCTAGGATGCTTATAGGGCGAAGCAGAGTAGCATGTTTAATTTGTGTAAAATGCCCCCCACTCAAACGCCTTTCAACGAGAGAAAAAAAATAAAAAAATAAATGAAGAAATTATTTTCCTCTCCTTTTTTTCTTCTCTATTAGACATAAATAAATACATGAATGAAGACGACACGCGCGTTCTTTGACTAAAATAATCACTTTGTTGTCAGATACATATTTTTGCCTTATAAAAAAGTAGTATAAAAGACGTCAGCAGCAGCGGCAGGTTGTTTTAAACGGCGGTGACTCTGACGTCAGAAGTTTCCCACTCTAAAAATGACCAGACTGTAACTTTAATATGCATTTTTCTTCCTCGGGATGACGACAAAAAAAAAACAAAGCAGAAGGAACAACTCAACAGGAAAATCTTTGAGAGATTAATCCGCACTCCCAATCAATCAATTAGGCCAATCAGTGTCATGAATATGCAAACGTATGTATCAGTTTAAATGCATTAGGCCTAATTAAGCGCATTCCTATCATTCCTCCGCACTGATGCTAATCACATGGGGAACTAATTGATTTTAAATTAATTAGTAAAGAATATTTTCACACTGAGCAGAGAGACTAATTGCAGCACGTCAGACTGAACAAATAAAACAAATACAAATAAATAAATAAGTATTTTTATATAAGTATTTTTTATCTTTACATAATAACCCACTTAAAACAGATAATCCTTTGGTTTCAACTCCACCTGGAGTAATGAGTCTCTACAGTGTTGCAATGACCAGTGACTCCCCAAAAGTATGTAATAGGATCTAGTTTGAAAGAACTTTGCACCTCTTCACATGAACTTCACACACTTCTTGGGGGCAAATCCTGAGATGTGCTCAGAATTATTTCCTATCTATCTATCTA